>NC_134208.1:193242844-193548469 GCF_965140235.1 Caretta caretta | reverse complement strand
GATGGAGCTGGCTATTTCTGTGTGCTTCTACAGCACCTAGAACAGTGGACCCCAGTCTCAGTTGGGGTTGCTAGGTGCTATAGTATATAAGTAACAACAATAAGAATTGAGATTGTAAGTACCTTCCTTGCTAGGTTTGTAAAATGCCGAGCAGACTTTTCTGAACAACAAATTATCAGTGAGGATGAAGACAAAGAGAGACACGTTTGTGTGTGGTGCGCTGGGTTGGAACGGATAAGAAACAGTCTCACTGAGACTTCCTGAAAGAGATCTTATATGTAAGATTATTGCCCACTCACTGCACTGAATTACCTCCCACGATAGGTCAAATTCAACCAATGGAGTTTCACCACAGATGAAACTGGGCCATTGTGTTTTCTGGGAAGGATAGCTATGTCAAGTGGTGGCTGATCAAAGGTCTCTCTCTTTAGTTTTCTTTATGGTTCCAGGTTTAGGTTTTTTTAAACCATAATAATGCTTTGTAGAGCTTTAAACCACAAAATAATATTAACCACACCCGCCAACTGAGGAGAGAAAGCATTGCGTAGGAGTTAAAGCACAAGACTGGCAGACAGGAGATCTGGGTTCGAATCCTGCATCTGTCACAGACTTGCCATGTGATCTCAGCAAATCAACTAATCTCTCTGAGCCTCAGCCTTCCCATCTCTAAAATGGTATTGTAATTCATCTACCTCTCAAGGAAATACTTTGTTAGTGTTTCCATGCAAGTGGCTCTTCATGCAGTGAGCTGCATGCACAGTTTGCAACCAGGGCACAACAGCAAATGATCTGCTACTAGCAGGGTCATGGTGGGGTAGGAAGCTAGGTGTGCACATATGCCTATGGTGTGGGGGAGAAAGTCAAGGAGTTTGCTGGCAGCAGATGACCTCTTGTTATCAGTGCCCTGCTCACTAAGAAGTGCTATCACAGAACTACTGTTTATAAAGGGTCCAGTTCTGCAACCCTTACTCGCACTTAAGCTACTAACTCAGTGAAACTCCTGGCGTGAATACTTCACAGTGTGAGTAAGGGGGCAGCAGAATTCAGTCCAAAATGTTTTTAGACCTTCAGATGGAAGATGTTATTAAAGTGCAAAGTACTGAAGTATTAGAACTGTGATCTTCCAAGAGTTTGCTCACATGGAACTCAATTGTAGGAGACACACACAATCCAGAAAACACTACTCCTGACTTACCAGCTCTCTTCCCAAGAGTCCTGAGGTTTGTAGTGCTGCGGGTGGTGACATCTGCCCATGGTAGGCCATATCTTCAATGAGGCAAATTGGCATAGCTCTTGAAGGCAATGAAGTACACTAGTTTACACCAGTTAAAGACTTAGGCCAATCTCTTTTCCTGGTCGATTCTGTCTTATTCCATTGAATTTCAGAAAGAAGCCATAGTGGGCTTTGTGTTTGTTACAGTGCGGATAATGAGGCAAAAAGAGATTCTAGACTGAGGAATTCCTCTCAGTTACACTCTTTATTAGCTTTTTACCAATGTATTGTATGTATTATTTGGATATAGAGCTCAGGGACAGTTACCTCCTGGACCCCTTTGGGGTGACACAGTAGCTTGTTTCAAAGGCAGACATGGTAGACCTCTTCCCTCCCCACCTAAGGAATTACAGAAAGCAAATGCCAAGGTGAGCGAAAGTGGAAGAAAACAAACATTTATTCATAAGCACTAGCACAAAGCTGCGGACTCGGTAAAGTCTGGAAAAAAGCCTTTCCCCAGATAAGCATGACACTCATAAAACCGACCCACCCTTCTACCTATAAACCTCAACAATGACCCACCCTCCCACCCTTAAACCTCAGCAATGACACACCCTGCTACCCCTAAACCCCTAGCAAGCAACAATAAAAGAAACCCAAAGCAAAAGAAAAAACGTGCAAACGTAATCACTTGAAACCACAACCTCCTTACCCAAACAGAATTTCACTACTCCATGAAGCCCACAAAGGACTTCACTATTGCTATCGATTTTACATGGAAGGCACTCAGATACTAACAGAGATGGGCAGTGGCAGGCTATAACCCTAAGACAGACAGGGATCCGAAAACAAGAGTCAAATTCAGCAAACAATAAAACAAGAGGACAAATGTTGTGATTGTACATACAAATAAATCCCTCAAAAGTAACATTAATTCAATTACAGAGATCACTAGTCCTTCTCTGCAACTTTGTCTACCAGAGAATTTCACAATAGCCTCCTCTAGAACTAGATCTTCCTGCAATCAGCCACTGGGCATGACTTCCTGTAGGTAGGGTGATATCTGAACTCTCACCCCCTCAGTCTTTTAGCAATGAAAGGACTCTGACTAGATTGAGAATCTTCAGGAAACCCTTTTCTTTATCTTTGGTCCCTTCTACTGCCTGCCTCAGAGCAATAGGCCAACCAAAGCACTCTTTGGTCTGACTTCCAGCCTAAATTCCAACCAGTAAGTCAGAGCACAGCACATTCCTTTCCAGTACGGTTTTCACCGCTTGTTTCCAGACACACAATCTGTGACCCCAGACTCAACCTCCAATTAAGGATCCCAGTTCTGCACTGCCTCCAAGCAGTGAGGGCCTGATCTGGAAAAGCGCTGCGTGCCTTCTACAAGACACTGAGCATTCTCAGCTCCCGTTGACCTCACGGAAAATTGCAGGCACTCAACCCCTCTCAAGACACACTCAGTGTCCCGCAGGATCAGAGACTTAGATTCTACCCCACAACATGCATACAGAACCTGCATCCCTGGGACATCATGGAGAGATACATGAGTTCTGAAGCCCTCAGAAGCAATTCTTACATCGCAGACTTGGTCTAAACTAAGGTATAAAGGTGTGGGGTTAGAATATGTTAGCCGCCATCTTGGCCAACGTACCAGTGAGTGAACTGAGGACCTCCAGAGCTAAAAGAATGAGCTGCTACAGGCTGAGCTAAAACTATTTAGCTAGAGCTGTGACTGACCCCTTCTGTTGAGCAGGCACAGAGGGGGGCCCACAACACACTCTGCCCAGTGGGTTACACTAATGTTTGCTCTACACTACAAAGTTTTACCAGCATAGCTATGTGGGCTAGGAGAGTGGGGTGGAAGTGGGGGAGGGGAGGAATAACACCCCAAAGTGACATACCTTTCCCAGAAAAACCCCTGGTGTGGACACAACCATACCAACAGAAGCGTGCTTTTGTTGGCATAGCTGAAGTCATTCAGGGAAGCGCTGTAGCTATGCCAGAACTCCTTTTGCCAGCATACGCTGTTCCTCCACAAGGGGGCTTTGCTGGCATAGCTGTACCAGCAAAGGAGCTGTAGTGTAGACAAGCCCTAACACTTTTTAAAGCTTAATATAGACAAGGCAGTGAGCCTTTGACACATTCCACACTGGTCGAGTTAAACCCGAGTGGGGAGCCTAGGTTTTAACTCAAACAGCTTAACCCATTTCAAAGTCTACATACTGTTTTGTTTCCTCTAGACCTTTAGCAGGCATTAAATAACGTGTTCTAATAACAAACCCTAAAATCCTAGTGTAGACAAGGCCCCAATGGCAAATAAACCACATCTGGCATCTAGTGTATTCCCACTTACAATGGCAGATCTGCCATCTTTTTTTCTTCAGATTGCATGGGTCCCATTAGCATATGACATGATGCACATGTCAAACAATCTTGAATGTACTGCATAATTCAGCAAGATGTTCTGTTTATTCTGATGAGATGATTTAAGCTTCCTGGGGATTTAAGTGCTTGTCTTTTTTAAGTGACATTTCTAAATTACGTGCTGTAAAACCTAGACTAGCCATAAAAATATCGTATCTGTGACAAAACATTAAATGCTAAGGGTCATATACTCAGCTAGCGTACATCAGCATAGCTCTACCAAAGTCAAGAGGGAGACGCTGATATATACCAGCTGAAGATCTGGCCTAAATCTTAAAGGACTTATCTCCATAATCAATAAAGACAGCCAGAAAATTATATTTAGCCACAACCAGCAAACTAACCCTGTGTCATTGTGAAAAGTTTGTAAATTTCCTCCACTCATCCATCATCAAGACATAATAAACCTATAATCAAAATGATAGAACTTCAACTTTTGCTGCCAGTCTGTCCTCAACAGACTTAATTTAATAAACTCTTTTTGTTCTGCAATAGCTCCATACAAATCCATTGTGGACAGCAGTAGTGACAATGGACATGTTGGGGTAAGAAAAGACAAAATAAGACTCCAGTCCTGCAAGCTGCTCCATCCAGCTGGACAGCCTTGCCCACAGGGAGCCAATGGGATACAAAGGCAAATCAAGAGGTCTAACTCAGGGAAATGTTGTGCAGGATCCAGGCCTACTTGTTCTTTAAGGGAAATGAAGTACAAAAGAATTATTTTTTTCCTTGTCCCCCATTCTGGTTTCTTTGCATCATATGTCACTGGCTGAAAGCCAAGCAAAGGAGGACTGATTGCTGTAGTTTCAGATGTGGGTTCCAGGTTTCTGCACCTGTAGATAACGTTTGTATGTCTCACTTCGCAACACTAATGGAAAGGTAAACTGCTATCCACCTTTGGCTGTTTCCCTCATGAGAAACATCTGCTTTGTAAGGCCCGTTACTTCCAATCATTTATGACAATGAGCCCAATCCAACCCCCACTGAAGTCAATAGGAGTCTTTCCACTGACATGGGAAGGGCCAACAACTTTTAGCTTCCACCAGCCCAAAATCCCATCAAGCAGAATGCTGAGCTGTCACACACAAAGACCTATGTTCAAAGAAGAGACTCAGGTCCAGAGAACAGGAAGATTTTGGAGATCACATCACTGCAGGCGTGCGCCCATCAAAGTCAATGGAAACTTTGCTGAGGCCCTCAATGGGAACAAGGAAAATCCTCTCATTGCACTTTCAGAACCCTTGTGCAATGTCTCACAGAATGGGAGAGTACTGTTTACAGTAGCTTCATGCTACTGTAGCTTTATAATACTTAGTCCTGCCTTGAGCGCTGGGGACTGGACTAGATGACCTCTCAAGGTCCCTTCCAGTTCTATGATTCTATGCTCACTGCCTTGGGTGTTTAGGATATCATCTCGCACCAGAAGGCGAGTCTAGAATGAATACATAGGAGAATGAATGAATTATATAAACCAATGGCATAACTCACGTTGACTTCAGCTGGAGCAGGAGGAGCAGCCCTTCTATTCTATTCTATTCTCTCCTATATTCTAAATTCACTTCTCTCTTCTATTCTGATTTGGACACTTCTCCCATCACTGTGGTATCTGACCACATAGGAGTTAACAGAAAAGGGGAAGGAGAAGAAAAAAAAGTCAGTAATGTATTCTATATAAAAACTGAGAATAAAATAGAATAAAAAATTGTGTATGCATAATAACCTATTTTGCCTCGTAGATTTTTCCAAAAGATGCTGAGATTCCCACTGTTGGGTTGTCTTTGGGAGCTGAGTATTTTGCATTTTCACTTTGAGGAGCTGCATGATAATAGGGTACTTGGCTTGGAACTAAGCTATTGTAACTTTATATGAATGACTCGTTCTACTGAAAATCCGAGGGGATAAAATCACTGATAGTCATCTGACTACATTTGTCAATGGACTGTGCCTCTGAAAAATAAAGGACTTGACCCTGCATTCCTTCTGCACCTACTGAAGTCACTGGGAGTTGTGGGTGCACAAGGAATGCAGGGTAGGATACAAAATAGGGCCTGATTCTCCTCCCCACATAGGTTTCACAATAGCATAATTCCCCTGATTTCAGTGGAGTCACTCCTGATTTACACCAGTGTAGCTGAGAGCAGAATCAGACCCACAGGCCTTTGTTTCAGAGAAGCCCTTAAAACAGGGCTTAACTGAGGCCAAGAGTCTATTCACATTTATGCCAGTGTAAACCTGGAATAAATCCACTGGGATCAAAGTAGCTATTTTAGATTTACAGTGGTATAAATGAGAGCAGGATTTGAGCCTTAGAACGTAAGTTCCTCAGGTCAGGACTATCTGTTGGTTTGTTAAATGCCAAGTGCACCCATGGTCCTAGACAAGTAATAATAAAAATAAATAATAATTTATATAACAGCTCCTAGAGGCTCTCGCCATGATTGGGCCCTGTTGCACCAGGCACTGTTCAAACACAGAGAGAGAGACAGTGTGCCTGTCCTGAAGAGCTTGCCAGCTACATACTCAGGACAGAGGAGGGAAGAGAAACAGAGGCCTGGAGACATTTGGGGCCAGATCCTCAGCTGTTATAAATCAGTGTCTCCCCATTGACTTTAGCAGAGCTATGACAGTTTATACTAGCTGGGGATTTGGCACTTGACTGTTTTCCTCTCCTGCACCCCCACAAACAGGGCAAGATCCTCAGCTGATGTTACTCAGCACAACTCACAATGGAACTATGCCAATTTACATCAGCTGAGGATCTAAGGTCTCAAAGTCTGTAGCAGGGAAATTCTGCCTTTTTGCTAGTGTTTATATCTGGTCAAATAGAATACCAAGTGAAAGTGTAAAAATGAACGAACAGATAGGGCCTGATCCTCTTCTCACTTACACCAATGTAGGTTAAGAGCAAATCCAGTCAATAGCATTGAACTGGCATAAAACTGGTGTATGTGGGGGGAGAAACAGACCCATGATCTCAGATGAATTTACAAATCAATGTATTACCTTTAAACTATGCGCTGATTAGATCGCAACACATATACATTTCTCAGACATTGGAGAGAAAGTAAGTGGAGCATACGGAAATATCAGTGTTTGCTCATAAAAGCTGCTAAAATCGGCTGAAGTTTACCAGCCATAGTACTGTCTACTACAATAACCGTGTTAAAAAGAAATAATTTGGTAAAGTTGGATTTGCAACTATGACTACCTGATAGGTGGGAAAGGTATCAGTAGGGATATCACCTACCCTATGTTTGTAATAGTTTTGTATTTTTAGCTTTTTTTTCCCCCCAAACCCCAAGAGGACCTCTTTTAACGCTTTAAAAATGCATAAGGCCTCACAGCTGGCTACTGAATTTTCAGTGCTCCTTTGCTGCCACCCAGTGGTAAGGAAATATAAATAGACTGAAGCTTGGAAATGGAATAACAGAGCCAGAAATTAGGAGAGCTGATCCAAGATGGAACTAAAGGCTTTGTCTAACGTAGCCTTCCTTCCTGAAAAGGTCCAACTAGTGCTACTCTGGTGGGAGTTCTAGTGTAGATGAGGCATTGGCAGCTGCTGCCATTTTAACAACTGTACGGTTTACACCTGTTCTGAGCAAGGGGAGACAACATAGTTAAAATGCCAGAAGCCTGTCTACACTATAGCTCCCAGTGATGCTACCAATGATAGATTTGTGCTGCTGGGAAATTGTATTGGAAAAAGACACAGCATGGGGTCCTGAATAACAAAGTGCCCAACATTACCACGCGGTACCTTTGACTGGGGAAGTGCTTCGTTGAGCATTTGCTCTCGATATTAATATTTATTTTTGTAGCATACGCTGTAGCAAATCTAAATACAGAGGTTCCCATTTAAATTCTTGTCACATTGGCATCCTATTGCATTGCAGAGATGAGCTGATAGTGGATAATGTAAGACCTGATCTTGCTTTCCTTTTGTACATAAAACTCCCATGGAAGTGAATGGGACTTTTTCCCTTTGTAAGGCTGCCAGGACTGAGCCCATAGTGGGATATATTGGAAGGAAAACATGTCTGGTGTCCACACCCTTGCTTGGTTCAGTGTGGTTTAGAGGCTAGAGCAAGCAGCAGGAAGTGGGCATTGCAGGGTTCTGTTCCCCACTCTCATTGTGAGACCAGCTGGGTTCAACTCTCATTCCATTGCAGTCAATGTATGCATATTTGAGGGCAGGATCTGGCCCTTAATTTGCTGACAGTACAATTTTTCCTGAGATTTGGGGGCATAAGGCAAAGAAGAAAAGGTTTTTGCTTGCTTAAAATGTTTAATAAGAACAAAATAAGAGGGCCTGGTCTGGATCTGGGAAATTTGCCATGATTTTTTTTAAAATTACACTATAGGGAACAGGTACATCTAGAAATATTAAGTTCTTCCCAGAAGTGGCTCACTTATCTACCACAATCTTTGATTTAATCCTATTTAAATTAGGAAATTGAGTTTGGGATCTTTGTTAATGGGCTGGGCATACTCTATGTTTACAGAACTTAAGAACACTTCTTTTTGTATTGCTTAGCACCACTCAGTTTACTACTGATCTCAGTTCTAGCAGTATAAATCTGGAGTAGAGATCATTAGATTCTGACATGTGTAGGAGCTCTTTTCTATGTTTTGAGCTGTGGCAAAATACTTAAAAGATTTTGCATCTCTTTAATGTATGCAAAAGACCAACGTGTGGCAATCATTAGGTTTCAGTTGCAATTACCAGAAAGGGGATACAGTAGGTTAGAGTTGGATTTTAGTGAGGCCAGTGTAAATTTGTTATAAAAGTTATTCCAACCTGACACCAATGTAACTGAGACCAGTGAGAGCTGCACATATGCATCTAAGGACATAAAGCAGCCCAGTAAATTTTAGAAGTATGAAGTATAAACAATAATATTCCAAAATAATATGGTAAAAGAAGGCTATTAAGATTGCAAAGTCAAGCATCAAAAGTTAGGTAATGCCAGATTTATGGTTCTGGTCTTTGTGCATATGCAGTATGATACAGGGCCAGATCCTCAGCAAGTATAAATCGCTGTAGTTCCATTGATGATTACATTGATTTACACCAGCTGTAGATCTGGCCCTGTGCCATACTGCATATGCACAAAGGGAAGAGCATAAATCTGTCCTCAATTAATAGATCCCACACTATTTTGGGGAATGAATATTTAATAATGGGCTCTTCACTCTAACAGAGAAAGGTATGATATGATCGAAGGCTGGAAGCTGAATCTAGACAAATTCAGACTAGAAATAAGGCATACATTTTTGACAGTCAGGGGAATTAACCATTAGAAGAATTTACCAAGCGTTGTGGTGGATTCTCCATCATTGACCATTTTTACATTAACATTGGCTGTTTTTCTAAAAGATCTGCTCTAGGAATTGTTCCCGGGAAGTTCTATGGCCTGTTTTATACAGGAGGTCAAACTAGATGACCACAACGGTCCCTTCTGGACTTGGTATCTATGAAACTGATATTTTTCCCCACAGTTGTGTGGGATTTTTCAAAACTCTGCAGGAGGCTCAGTGGGGCTTGAGAGCATGCACAGTGCAACTGGAAGGTTCAGTGAAATAAGGGACAATTTCTACTGTGCATGTGCAAATGGCAATTTTCAGAGATTATGTTTGGCCCAAATCTAGACAGATTTTCACAAGGACAGTGGAAGGCGCCTCTCTGTCCTCAGGACTACACCCCAACCCTCAATTTCCCTGGCCAAACCGTGGGGATGCTCCAGCCCTTATAAAAACATGGCCACCAATGTTTCCTCACACTGACAGAAGAACTTATGTTTTATTAGCCTCGTTCTTGAGAACAACTATAATATTTTTACTCACACTTTTCAGAAAAAAAAAAAATCAGCCCGTGGCAGAGATCAAGCATGGAAAATTTCAGTCCAAGTAGTTAAAGTTTGGTAAAGGTATAAGCAACTGAAAACAGAGAGTGTTAAAACGGAAATTGTTAGGCAACCTTAAGATAGGTGTTGCCACTGGTTCCACCTATAATAAAAGGAAATCTGATTTAAACACCACCAAAGGCCAACAAATACTAGCTGCTTACATATGCAGGTATATATATACATTGGGCCTGCTTCTCCACTCTGTTACACTGTTTTTTCCAAGGTGGCTCCACTGAAATCAAAGGAGTTGAACTGGTATAAAGGAGGGGAGAACTGGCCCTATCCAAATTATCTCCCAAACTAGCATCTCATTAATACACTCTCTAATTTCGATCTACGTTGAGGGAGGAGTTTACCGCAATGCATTACCAGGATATATGTATCATACACAGAGAACACCTTATGATGCTAACAGCCTTCATGAAAGCCCCTCTCCATGGAAACATTACATGTTTTCTCTCTTGCATGTGCTTGGGGAGTAGGTTTCATCAGCCCAAGGCAACAAATTAAACAGATTGTCAAGTGAGATAATATAAACACTGTTCACTGTATCTTTCAGCTTTAATAAGGAGGAGGTAATTGTGTGGTTTTAAACAATGACTAATTCGTTCTTAAGGGGACAGAAACTTGATAAAGAAAAAAGCTTAAACATATTCTGGAAAAAAGAAAAGGAGTACTAGTGGCACCTTAGAGACTAACCAATTTATTTGAGCATAAGCTTTCGTGAGCTACAGCTCACTTCATCGGATGCATTCAGTGGAAAATACAGTGGGGAGATTTATATACACACAGAACATGAAAAAATGGGTGTTATACACACTGTAAGGAGAGTGATCACTTAAGATGAGCTATTATCAGCAGGAGAGCGGGGCGGGGGGGAAGAAAACCTTTTGTAGTGATAATCAAGGTGGGCCATTTCCAGCAGTTAACAGGAACGTCTGGAAAAATGTAATTAATACCACAAAGGCCACCACCAACGTTCATTTCATTATGGGTCAGATCTTCAACTGGTGTAAGTCAGTATAGCTCCTTTGACATCCGTGGAGTTGCACCACTTAATATCAGCTGAGGATCTGGTCTTATTATTTTAATGTATTTGATATTGTCTGTTCACAAGTGTCCCCGGGTGAGCATTATTCAAGTTTCTCTCTCTTCTGAAGCACATTATTTCAGATTTGAGGAGGTTCATAGTTTGCATCAGAACCAAGGTTTTTTTCACTCTTGCATATTTACATGACTCCTTTGAAATCAAAGCTCTTCTGTTGGTGTAAAACTGGAGAAACAGAAAGGGTGAACTGGGCCGACTTGCTAGAGTTTAATACAGACCTCAAAGTCTACCACAGAATGTGTCCACACTAGAATGAAGAGAAACCTCTTGGAGCGCTGAAATCTCTTCCTCCATTCACAGGAGGCTGCCAAATTGAAATGAAGCATGACAAGGCAACACTACATTGAAAAGTAAACGATAGCCTCTTAAATGTTCCATTTATAAAACTTTTTATCCACAGTTGAATATTTAGTATCCTAGACTCTGAAATATATCACTTAACAAAACGGAGGCCTTGCCATTGCATATAGCAGTTATTCCTCCAAGACATTCATGCAGCTTAGTAGTAAACATACGCCTTTGCTCTTTCCTCTTCAGTACAGCTAATGAAAACTGAGCAACATGAGCCCTGCTTTTTACATCACCAGCAATAGCTATTCCACGTCTCTGTGACCCACCCCTCCAAACAGGATGTAATTCAGCCGGGAGGCATCATTTTAGTGGTAGCTTGAAGCATTCTCTACAAGTGTCCCTGGCTGAAAAGCAGAAATGAAACCAAAAGCTGAGCTCTGCACACAGTTCTTGCTCTGTTGGAGGGATTGAAAATGCTCAGGCAGACCCTTACATTGGAACTCTTCTTGTAAGCAACGTCATTCAGAGCAAATTAAGCAAAAAGCAGAAAACCTACAACGTGAAATTGCAGAAGCCTAATGTGTTTTTTTCTACTACACTTATCACTGATGACTACAAAATGATCATATAAAAAGCAAACAAGACTTTGGTCCCCTAAGCTGCTAAAGCCTGAACAAGAATGATTTTTTTTTTTTTTTTTTTTTTTTAGAAAAAGGCTTAGCATAGCAGGTAAACTTCAGAGTAACCAAGGGTGTGCGATGCTATAAAGTATCTTCTTTGAAAATGACCTATTTCAGCATCTCTGTTATGCAGTGGGTATAGTATTTCCGTACTTTAGGTCAGTGGTTTTCAAACTTTTTTTCAGGCAACCCAGTTGAAGAAAATTGTTGATGCCCGCGACCCAACGGAGCTGGGGATGAGGGGTTTGGGGTGTGGGAGGGGCTCAGGGTGTGGAAGGGGGCTCTGGGCTGGGACAGGGGATTGGAGTGGGGGGAAGGCGTCAGGGCTCTGGGCTGAGGGTGCAGGCTCTGGGGTGGGGCAAGGGATGAGGGGTTTGAGGTGCAGGAAGGGGCTCCCAGTTTGGGAGGGGGGCTCAGGGCTGGGGCAGGGGATTGCGGTGCGGGGTTGGGGCACGGGCTTACCTCCGGCAGCTCCCAGTCAGCAGTGCAGCCAGGGTGCAGAGGCAGGCTTTCCACCGGTCCTGGTGCCACGGACCGCACTGCACCCTGAAAGCGGCCAGCAGCAGGTCTGGCTCCTAGGCGGAGGAACACAAGCAGCTTCGCGCGGCTCTTGCCTGCAGGCACCGCCCCCATTAACTGGTTCCTGGCCAAAAGGAGTGTGGAGCCGGTGCCTGGGGAGGGAGGCAGCATGCGGAGCGTGCAGCGCGGTGTTGGAACAGGTAGGGAGTAGCCTGCCTTAGCCGGGCAGCACTGGCAACGGGACTTTTAACGGCCTGATCCAGAGCCGCCACGACCCAGTGCCTTACATTCCGCAACCCAGTACTGGGTCACAACCCACAGTTTGAAAACCACTGCTTTATTCAGCTCTATTCAAGTTGCAGGCCACTAAAAAAATTAAGCTGATCTGAAATTACAACTTTGTTTAATGTTAGTGTCGATCTCAAAAATGGCCTTTTACTGCCCCTTCAAACTTTCCATAATGCTAAATCTCTGAATATTTGGGTACCAGCCATGTTGGAAAAAAATATTGTAATTAAGCAAAGTTACAAATGACTTTTGCTATGGATAATTTGGGGCCCAATCTAGCTCCCATTGATGTCAAAAGAAGGTTTGGTTTTTATTTTTGCCATTGGCTTCAGTGGGAGCAGGAACTATGGGCCAGATTCTGTAATCAGATGTGCACAGAGAGCCCCTTGTGCCCACAAAGAGCATCACTTCAGTCAATAAGAGTCTGTGCATGCTTATCCAATGACAGGATAGGGGCTTATGTGAGTCTGCTCTCCTCTAGTGATTGTGTGCAATTTACAAAGACCATGAAGTCCTTCTATAGCTAATAAAGCACCTATTTCTGTCCAAGTGGCAGAAGCCTTTGTTCTGGAGCTGTAGAATCAGGGGTCTAGTGCTGCTTCTGCAGTGGGTGTAGTTTACTATGGAGAGTGGGTAGCCGCTCCATAGTTAAAATTGCCACCAGAGTCCCATCATAAAACTGATTTTGATCCCCCTTGTAATTCCAAGAAAAAGGAAAATCTTTGCCTGTTTTGAGGGTGAGTCTCATGGACAATTAGAACATTTTTTGAGAATTTTGATTAAATTGGGTAAGTATTTTTGAGATTGGTGTCTAATGCTTCGGAGCATCCAGTGTAACTACATTACATTACACTGAAAAACATGTCAGGCGAGTAGATTTTTGACTTTGGCATATGAAAAAGGCAGTGTTCAAGGGCAGGAAGAAGAAAAAAAAAAAGAGTGTAAGGACTTGTCTACACTGCCGCTTAAATTGATGTAACTTATGTTGCTCAGGGTTGTGACCCCCCCCGCCAGTGACTTAAGTTACATCAACTTAAAGTGGTGTCTACACTGTGCTATGGTGGTGTGAGATGCTCTCCCACCGACATAGCTTCTGCCTCTCGTTGAGGTGGAGTAATTATGTCAAGGGGAGAGCGCTCTCCCATCGACATAGCGTGTCTTCACCAGACGTGCTACATCAGCGCCGCTGCGTTTGATGCAGAGGCACTGATGTAGCACAGTAGTGAAGACAAGCCCGATGAAAATTCCCATTGGTGTAAACTACAGGTATTTTCTGACACTGAAGCTAATGGAAGGAAAGCAAACCCATGTTGATAAGAGAAGGTTTTCTACGCTGGCCTCCCAAGCAGTCAGAGCTACTGTTCAAAAGAGAAAGGAAATTCCAGGTGCTGATCAATTTATTCCTCCTACATTTCTCTTGGCCTTTGGGGTTTGGACACAGGTCCATTTTCCAGGAACTAAGTATCTTGCCAAAAGTTACATAGCAAGTCTGTGAGCCCTCATATCTGAGATGCTAGACCTGCATATTATTTCATGTTGATCAAAATCTTTTTAGTTAGTTAAACCAGTTATGAAATTGGATTATCCACTCTTGTAAAGTGCTTTGAGATCTACAGATAATAAACAATCTTTATTAAATACATCTTTTCAGGTGGGATATCTGAGAGACAGAAAGGTACTATGACTTGGCTGAAATACACTCTGGCCTAGTGGGTTAGTCACTGTGACAATGCACACCATATTCTTCTCAGTGATATTATGATATGATTATGACCTAATTATGATGTATTTTATGCAAGATCAGTCATGTGAGGTGTCATTAGAAAAGTTATTTGCTGAATGATTATCCTATTTGTGTGCATGTATCCTTTTTGTATCTGAAATTATAATTATTGACTATGTATCTGTATTTCAAATGTAGTTACACTGGGTAACGCCCACTAGACAAGATGCTTTCAGTCTAGGTACTGGGTGGGGAAGGGCCTAGACAGGGCAATGGGCTATTAGGAAAAAACAATAGGCCTTGGGAGAAGTTTATCTCCCACCTGGGGAGCCTTCCTGAGAATGCTACAGAGAGAGGGATGGCTGCTATGACTCTACAAGGACATGTGGTGAGACCACATCTCTAGGCTCCATCTTGGGATATCAGTATTTTTCCATACACTGATCTGGGAATTAAACTTTGGGAACAAAGTATTCCCGTCATATGCAAAAGCTATATAAGGCAGGAAGTAACATCTGGTGTTCTTCGCTCCCCTCACAGGAATACTCCTGGAAACACCTGAGGAACAAAGACTGAACTGGGGGAAGCGCTGGGGGGAGGGGATTTTTAGCCTGTGAATGAACACCTGAGGATTCCAAGCTGTAAAGCAAGTGCAGCTTGCCCCTTAAGAATCTGCAGCCTGCTTGTATCGTCTCTTAAGATGAGAATCTGCTATTCATATCCAATCATTTAGTATATTAAGTGTAGTTTCGGCTTTTTGTTTATTTGCTAAGTAATCTGCTTTGATCTGTTTGCTTTCCCTTATAATCACTTAAAAATCTATCTTTTGTAGTTAATAAACTTGTTTTTGCTTTATCTAAAACAGTGAGTTGGAGTGAAGTGTGTGGCAATCATAACTCAGGGGCAAAAGGCTGTTGCATATTCCTCTCCACATTGAGGGAAGAGGCAAATTTTATGAGCTTACACTGTACAGTACCACGTGCAGGGCAAGACATATCATTTTGGGTTTATACTCCAGAGGGGATTCATACCTGAGGAGCTGAGAGAAGCCTTCACATGCAGGGGCTGGTCAGAGAGCCTGCTTGTAACTGCAGCTGGGTATGCCCCTACCTGTATGTATGCTGGTGAAAGTGCAGGCTGGAGGGCTTTGCAGCTTGTCACAGCAGTACAGTGTGAGAGGGAGCCCAGGCTGTTGGGTCAGGGGTCTCAGTGGTACCCCAGTTCCAGGTGGCACTCCGGGAGCAACCTATCATTGTGAAATCAAGAGACCTAGCTTTCAGACTTGGGTCCAATACTTGAATAGTTAGCTCTTTTTACCAAAGTTTGGAGAGAAAGAAGGCTGTACTGTGCCTAGCTAATACTGGGCCCAATCCCAAGACCACTGATGTCAATGAAAAGTTTCCCATAGATTTCAGTGAGCTTTGAATCAGGCCCTTAGATATGTACTGGACATGGTATTAAGTCAGGCACATGGTGAAAAAGCAGGGTTCTACAAGAGCCTGTCTACTACCACTCATTCCTTTAATTTAATAATCTGGTGACTCATCCACCCCATTAATTTAAAAGCTGCATTTTCATTCATCCACACAAATGAAAAAGGAAACACTTTGTTTTTTAAAAATTCCAAACAAACAACTTTTTATTTCAAAACAAGTTATAGTTGCTAACCTACTACATACTAAACTATCACAGAATGTTCATAATACAAACACTTAGAAAGCATGGACATTCTTCATGAAGGATCCCAAATCTTACACTGTCCACATAACACACACACACACACACACACACACACTCTTATCAAGCATACATTAAGTACATATTTTATCACAACACAATCTTCACTGACAAAAAATAAATAATAGTACTATTCTCTCATCGGTAACTTCAGAATATAAACACAAAACCCACTGAAAGAATATATACGCATGTTAATGACAAGTCCATAAACATACATAATTTTACCATAAATCAATAGCGTTACACACTTTTCCTATTAGCCTACATTAAAAGTACCATCAAGAAAGAGCAGTTATAAGTAATTTATCAACTGATAGTAGAACTTGTCGGGAACTATATTTATACTTAATACTTCCCCTAAAAAGTACTTACACTCAACACTTAAGTAAACTTACACTCAACACTTAAGTAAACTTACACTCAACACTTAAGTAAACTTACACTTATACTTAACACTTAACACTACCCCTAAAAAGTAAATATTTGAATAGCAAAATCAAGATAAAAAAAACTCTCTATAAAGCAACATACAGAAAAACACCCATGTGCCATAGTTAAGATTGTTGCATTGAGATAAAACATTCATTTCTTTATACTGCATACATGTGTGTGTTTATTACGTGGGCAGTATAAGATTTATGATGCCTTAATTAGCAATGTCCTTGCTGTTAAGTGCTTGTTTTTGGGAATAACACCATAGCTAAGTATGTGGTTTGCCATTCAGCAATCCTAATTGGTTTCAGAAATAGACTATTTCGGGGTTTAGAATACATACTAAAGGGTGAGTTGCCGTTGATTTCAGTGGAACCCATTCTAATTTAAATATTCAATTTTGCTTAAATAAATAAGCAAAATTAATACCTGACAATTTCCCGGTTTGAAATGAACAAGAAACCTGTGTGCATCAAGAATAAACCATTTCATTTGTAGTCCTTATGAATGGCAATTCCTTACCCTGTGCAGCAGAGGTAACAGAAGCATTTAAATACAGTTAATGTAACAAAGTCCTAGTGTTTGATTTTAAATCTAATATCATTTCTACATACTACGTACTGAAATTAAACCCTTTCTTTGCCGTGGACAGTAACGAAGAGGCAGGTTTGGCTGACAGACCAAGTTTAACTCTGTGTTAACTGCTAACATTATTTGGTGTAGACCCTGCCAATCACAGCAGATTGTGTGGAAGGTACGTAATTACAGCACTGTAAGTTAACAGAGGAAACATCTCTATTCCTACTTAAAGTTAATTAAACTCATCCTACATTTTCAGCATCTGAGAACAGGTTAGCCGTAAGGTACTGCTATCAGTTATTAACTGCTTAGTATGCTCAAAAGTCAGTTTCCAGTATTTAGTGTTAATATTTAAAAAAAAACCAAAACAGATCATTAACACTGCACTCCACTAATAAGCAAAACAAATAGATTTTTAAACTGGAAACAGTTTACTTGTTTGGACTGCCCAATACGACAATGGAGATAGTAGTTATTGCCTGTTGTATTAGCCGGTCATGGGGAGACAAAAGGACCAATCCTGAGACACAGGGCCAAAGTTTTCTCTGTATTACACAGGCATAAATCTAGAGGAATGCTACTGTCAATGGTATTACTCCAGAGTTACACCAGTGAAATCAGAGAGCAAAATCTGGCAGCCTCCTAGATACTGCGCAGCCTCCTAGACAAACTCACTCTAAAGGAGCCTGTGGGGCAGGAAGAGAGGGTTTGTGGGCAGCTCCAGCTGAATGACTACTGGGTCCACAGACAACAGGCTGCATCTTCTATGACACCTTAGGGGCTATTATTTCAGCTACAGCAAGTCTGCACATTCTTCTAGCCCTGCCCCCTGTTTTGGGAAGGGAGAAGGGTGAAGAGTCTTTTACCTCCAGTACCCCTGTAGTTTCCCATGAAAGGCCCCTTTAACTGGGCTGTGTGAGGAGGATCAGAATACCGGATTATGGTGGATGGGACCCAGAATTCTCAGTTCTGGTTCTGTCTCCATCATTAACAGAATACATAAATGTGGGCAAGTCATTTCACACTCAGTGCCTCAGGTTTACCCTCCAGTCAATGAAACTAACCATTTGGAGGCTCAACTGTATGTAAAGTGCTTTGAGATCCTTGGTGCCATGAGTACAAAGTATTTTTATTGTCTTGCATATCTCAGCCTATTTCACAAGAGAGAACTAAACTGAAATGTCTGCTGGCTGGAACGCTACTCCTTAAGTCCTACTCACAGAAAATTTGAGGAAAGATGCGCTTCTGCAGGTCCAATACTCAACAGATTAAAAAACCCACAGCTGGCAACTTTAAAACATCCACACAAACCAATCCCTGTGTCCAGGGGGGAGTATTACAGACCTACACAAAACTTTGTAGGTTCCTACCCATATATAATAAGGTGACATCACTTACCATGGCACATGTGCTTGACTGCCAACTACTTGTCCACAAGGTGATTTATTGCACCCAGAACTGACAATTATCTGCTACCCATGCAGCAGTTGGCAGTTAGTAGTCCTGTTACTTCCTATTAAACATTTATCTGTCACTCTGTGCACCTAGCTGAAGGTTGAATTATGGTCCCTACCTGTAATTTTCCCTTTATAACACACAGTTATAATAAAAAGGTTAAAGGAAAATTCAGAAAATCATGTTGTAAGAGGAGTTTAAGAAAATTTCCACAATATAATGCTACACCAGGTATCGGCAATCTTTGGCATGCGACCCGCCAGGGTAAGCCCCTTGGAATACCGGGCTGGTTTGTTTACCTGCAGTGTCCACAGGTTTGGCTAATTGCAGCTCCCACTGGCCATGGTTCGTCGCTCCAGGCCAATGGGGGCTGTGGGAAGCGGTGGACAACACATCCCTTGGCCCATGCCGCTTCCCGCGGCCCCCAGTGGCCTGGAGCGGCAAACCGCAACCAGTGGGAGCTGTGATTGGCCGAACCTGCATACGCGGCAGGTAAACAAACCAGCTCAGCCCACCAAGGGGCTTATCCTGGCAGGCCACGTGCCAAAGGCTGCCGATCCCTGCACTACAGGAACAAAGTGTCCTTCCGTTTTTAATGAAGTTAATAAGCTTTACACAGAAAGGTTCATTTTAAAATGCGTGTTCTGTTCTTTCCAAGGGTAATTTGTGAGTTTCTTGAAAGTTAGATTCTTACAACCATCTATTGCCTGGGAAGGTACAGAGTTTACATTTTATCTGTGGAGATATTTAACCTTCAGTAATATTCAGTAATGATTAACACTTAATTGGGATATTTTTTAATACTTCAGTATTCAAGTGAAACCACCCTGCTACACTTGCATATGAAACTATAAACCCTACTGATTACCAGGGCCTACAGTTAGTATTTTATATTGGCCTCAGTTCTATTCAATATATTCACAAATGATCTGGATAATGACATGGAGAATACATTTATACAGTTTGCAGACAATACCAAGCTAGGAGGGGTTGTGATCGCTTTGGAGGACAGGACTAGAATTCAAAATGATCGTGATAAATTAGAAAAGTCATCTGAAATAAATAGGATGAAATTCAGTAAGGACAAATGGAAAGTACTCCACTTAGGAAGGAATAATCAATTGCACAAATACAAGATGGGAAATGATGACATAGGAAGGAGTACTAGAGAGAGAAAAGGGCCTGAGGGTTACAGTGCATCACAAACTAAGTGAGAGTCAACAATGTAACAATGTTGCAAAAAAAGTGAACACCATTCTGGGATGTTTTAGCAGTGTTGTAAGCAAGCCACGAAAAGTAATTATTCCACTCTACTCAGCAGTGTTAAAGCCTCGTCTGTAGTAGTCTGTCCAGTTTTGGGCACCACACTTCAGGAAAGATGTGGACAAACTGGAGAAAGCCCAGAGGAAAGCAACAAAAATGATTAAAGATCTAGAAAATATGACCTATGAGCAAATATGGGGGGGGGCAGTTGTTTACTTTGGAGAAGAGAAGCCAGAAAGGGGGGCATGATAGCAGTGGAACAAATACATAGAAGGTTATTATAAAGAGGGTGATAATTGTTCTCCTTAACCACCGAGGACGGAACAAGATGAAATCAGCTTAAACTGTAGCAAGGGAGACTTAGGTTACACATTAGAAAAAACTTCCTACTGTAAAGGTAATTAAGCACTGGTACAAATTACTAAGGGGGGTTGAAATCTCCGTCACTGGAGGTTTTTAAGAACAGGTTAGACACTCTTCAGGGATGGTCTAGATAATATATAGTCCTGTCTCAGGGCAAGGAGACTGGACTAGATGACCTCTTGGGGTAGCTTCCAGTCCTATATTTCTATGATTTTAAGTCATTAGTAAGCAATTGCTGCCAAGTACTTAGCTAACCAATCCTGTTTCCCCAAGACTATTCCTCTCTTACTTTTACTAGATATCTGAAATTTCAGGAAGCTTCTTCCCAGAATTTTCCCTAGCAAATTCTTTTTCCCCCCTCCCTTCAGATTGCTGCTATCCTGCTGGTTTCCCTATGACTGAAAAGTACAGCTGGCTCCCTACTGTTACTCCTGGGGGAATTCTGCACCAAAAAATTAAAGATTCTGAAAAATTCTGCATATTTTGTCAAAACGACAATATAATCAAGCCAGTTTCAATTATTTTGGTAATTTATTTCAAAATACTTGTCAACAACAATACAGACAAAAAAAGATTCTGGTAATTTTATAGACAAATATGTTCGTTACGAGGCATATTAATACAGAACTTTGAGTAATTTATTTAAGTTACAATACAGAAACACATTTCCCGCACCCATCAGAAGCAATGAAAAAGCTTGGGGGAGTCAGGGTTAACAGAGGAGCTGAGGGAGAGGGAAGGAGCCTGGAGTGAACCTGGAGGGTTGTTGGGTGTGGGTGGGAGAAGTACAGAACAGTTTCTTTTTGGAGGGGGTGTGGGATCGTTAGGGAGTTGGGGAACCTCCCCCATGCAGACCCTGGCTGATCCCAAGCCTCTCCCATTGAGTCAGGCACATCTGCCTCTGTCCATATGCCCCCCCATCCCCATGTGTCCCTGCAGCCCTCCCCGCCCCCGGCCCTGATGTGGCCTTGCACCCCCACTCCCATTTAGCCTCTGGTTCAATGGTATTATCCCACTAGCTCCTGAGCCTGTACCTGAGTCTGTCCCCTGCACTAACCATTCTGAACCTGTCTGTGACCCCCTCCCCAGCAGTCCCGTGTGCCCCACTCTGCCTGTCCTATCCTGGTTCCATGGGCATGGTGCTGTGATGAATTTCTATTCCTGGCGGAGTTCTGCACCACCACGCATGCACAGAATTCCCCCCCACCCCGACAGAAAATACATTCTGCCCAAGAAGTGCTGCAGTTTTGCCTTTTGCCCACAGAGGCGCTGTGGCACCAGACCAGAATGCATCTGGCTGTGTTCATGCTGCTGGCTGTTCTGGTGCCACAGTGGCCTCTGATGGGCAAAAGGTAGAACTGCAGTACTTCTTGGGCAGAATGTATTTTCTGAAGAAACAATTCTGTGCCAGACATGAATTCTGCGCATGTGCAGTGGCACAGAATTCCCCCAGGAGTATTACTGTACACAGGCTGACTAGAGATGAGAATTAAGTAAACAGAGCATTAATGACCATCCTCTTTGCACTGTACCATAGGCCTAGTTTCTGTACTTAGGACTATTGGTCTGGCCCAGAAATCTGATCTCCTGCATGACTATCCTATGTCTCTGTTGATAAACTGTATAGTCAATTGTTTGACCACACTTTGGTTTCGTATGAAATACATTCAAGAGCCTAAAAACCAATGTCAGCCAGGATTACTGCTAAAAGTCAATAATAGTTTAGTAAAGGAGGAAAGGTTCAATATGATACCAATTTCCAGGAAGTTGTCTTGTGCACAGTTGTTACATTCACCTTACACAGAAGGTGTGCCCCAAAGTTACATATTTTAGCTAGGAGTATTTATAGGACGATTTTACAAATTATGAAACTTTACCTGTCGCTAAAATCTAATCCACCAATTCGTCCTAGTTCCTTAATTTCTTGTTCTGCTCCTTCCTTATCTTTGTTTTGGATACTAACATTCGAGGTACTGTACATGAAGGTTCCTCCTCGGCTTGTGTCCTGGTAGAACATTAAGCTATTTTGTCTTTGGACAAGTTTCTTTTCTAATGCCAGAGCTGAACTTCAGATTTGTGAAGTATGGGACTCTTAGCATAAGTGAACAGGATTATAAAAAAACATAGCCTAATTCAGGCCATGTAACAGCTAGAAATCTATATGCACGTTATTTTGATATTGTGTGCTTAATGCATATTAATGTGGTATCAATAATACACATTGCTGATGTGATTTTATGTACATATATATTGTAATGTGATTTTATATGCATATAAAAATCACATCAGTATGCATTATTGACACCACATATATTAATCTACATTGAGCACACAATATTTGGCTTGAGTGCCCTGAATTAGTTATATAACTGCTGAATGGTCTCAATTAATCATGGCCTGAATTAGCCACGTAACTGCTAGAAATATAAGTACAATGTAATGTTATTTTGCTATTGTGTGCTTAATGCATATTAATATATGTGGTATCAATAATACATACTGATAGTGATTTATATATATACACACACACACACACACACTTAAAAATCCTATCAGTATGTATTATTGATACCACATATATTAATATGCATTAAACACAGAATATCAATATGTTAAGCATATTTTTTAAGCACAGCATATATTGGTCAACACCTCAGGCTGGCTTTAGAACTTAAGATTTTAGACTAACATTTGATCCTGCAATAAATTATGTACCTGCTGAGCTTTGCACCCACACAGAACCCCACTGAAGTCAATGGGTCCCTGCAGAGTGGTCCATCCACATGGAGGACATTGCAGGACCAGGACCTAGGAGGCCCTGAAAAGGACAAACAGACTTCCAAAGGGAGTAAGTTCCCCCCACACCTATTACAAACAGTACTGATTTACACCATTGATTTTTATTATACGTTAGCTTAAATAGTTGTGAAAATATCTTAAGAATAAAAATGGTATAACGCTAAGCCAAAGATGAGGCATGACTGAGTTATTCAGTTATACATAAATATACCCGTTTTCACAGGGAATTGAGCGTCCTTATTTTGGCCCTGATCCAGCAAACAAACATTCATGCACCTTTAACACACAACTCATGTGAGTGGCCCCATGGACAATTGATGAGACTACTTGTGGCAGTAAAGTTATGCCTGCGAATGACCATTTGGAGGAGGAAAATCCTTTGTTAGAACAGTAGCAATTATTCCAGAAATCAGCGTAAAAGATATTTACATATTTAATTAGGCTTGTTTATTCTTCATCATAACATTCACAGAGCCATTTTCTAAACATACAAAACTAATAACATTTGTGCTTAATAAACACAACTGGAATGCATCCAAAGAAGTAATTTGTAGCTCACGAAAGCTTAAGCTCAAATGAATTTGTTAGTCTCTAAGGTGCCACAAGTCCTCCTTTTCTTTTTGAGAACACAGACTAACACGGCTGCTACTCTGACAACTGGACAGTTTATCAAAACATTTCCCTTTAAAAACAGATTTCTGAATGGTCAACGGAGATATAGCTTTAGTTACAACATCTCACTCTAATCAGTCTAGACTATATGTAAGCACATGGTGGTGTAATTCTTCAGGATAACTATGAGAACAATAACTTTCCATATCACATCCAATAGCTTTCAATTATGTGTAACGGAGAAATTCAGTGTATCTTGCTCATTCACATTAACAGGTGAGAGACCTAATGTAAATTACAGGTGAATCACAGATTGTTAGGATTGGTTCAGTGAGCCCAATTCACCATTGCACTGTACCTTGCATTGTCATTTACACTGGTGAAAAGCAATTGTAAAATGCTACCCATTCCGATTTGACAGAATTTTACACTCACTTTGCCCCAGTTCGAGGCCCCAATCCTGCAATTTACAACGTACGGGCAGACTCCTGTGTGCCCAAGAAGCCCCCACTGAAGTCAAAGGACTCTGTGCAGGAATGCCTCTAATGCCAGTACATTGTAAATTGCAAGATTGAGGTCTTAATTATACAAGGTGCAGGGAAACAGTATATTTAACCCAGTATGTCTGATACTGGGTTCTCCATTTGCAAGCAGGTAGTGACACTTCACTTATATTCATCCCATCCCCGATGTCAGCACTTCCACCCTTCAAATCAGAGCACGCCTAATCACAGGCATTTACCCCCGACCCCCAACACAGCTATCCTATAACAGCAGACCTTCTCCGCCAAAAAAACCCAAAATTTGTACTATTCATTTGTGAGCTTGCAGTGTACGGAAACATGAACTAACAGGTTCTCCTGAACAAATTCCCAACAGATTAAGAATGCATACGCTCCTACAAGGAGTACAAATTAATCAAGGCATATATAAAACAGGGTATTTGCCCAGTATTTCAATACTTTTTACCGTACTAGAGAATACTTTTCACACTCAGCATCAAAGGGAATAGCAAAACGTGACCGCGCTTCCCACCATTCCCAAAGTGAATCCCTGCTAACCTGTCCATCTTGCAGTGCCAGCACTAAGCTCTCATCCATACTTAAAGGCCATGGAAACATTAAAAGCCCATAAACAGCACTTAATTCAAGTTGAGAGATTGAAAAAGAGGCATCATGTATATTTAATATAAGCAATACAAAGGATAGTATGCTCTACGAATTTAGCATTACATACACAGGTGTACTTGAAAACCAGTGGCTCCTACATAAACAATTCACACAGACTAGATGTCCATCACTTGTGACTGGCTGAATATTCGGATATTAAATTTAGCAATAACTAAGAAAATACAGTTTCAGCCAGTCAAAAATTACCCCCCAAAATTATTAGAATGAGAAGCAAATCATGAAATAGCATATTATTACAAAGAGTTGGCAAAAATGATTAGTTCGTTCTCATTAAAGAGCCAAGCTTTCAAGCTAATCTCCAAGGACCAACTTTCACTTTCAGATATACATGTGTATATACAGGTGAGAACTCAGCAGAAGCTGTGCAACGTGACCCTACAGTTTAGATCTTTGCTAAAGATATATTCACCAAATTGTTGTTTTACTTCATCAGTTATGTGATGCAAAACATATACAAAACACAATTTAAAAAATAATTTTCTAGTTATCTCCCTACCTGATAAACAAAAATAAAACCAAAGGGAAAATAAAAAACTAGTTCATTTTTCTCTTTTTTGCCTTAGCAGAAGTTTTCACTTTAGGATTATTTTCAGGTGTTGGTTCCCATAATGCATTTCTTACAAATCTTGCTGCAGCTCCTTTATCCAGTTTGGACGCCATTTTCTTGTCTGTTATTTCTTTGACTCTGTTCATGTACGTTCTTATTCTCTCCTGCAAGATATTAAATAAAAAGCACACCCGATATTATTCTGTGAAGACATGTACTATTAAAATAGAGATCAGTGAGAACAAAGCATACAGAACATGATGCATTCCATAATATACAGCCAAATACAATATTTCATCTCTGTTCAAACTCTAGTGGATTCTTTGCAAACTCAAGACTGCCCTTTTAGCAGATTTTCTGCAACACATGGTAATTGTACCAATAAGCATATGCGGCCATTAGTAGTACAACTTCAAACATCTTTATATATCTAGGCATCGGTATGGTCCTCATTCCTGTAATATTTTGTCTAATGCTATTACAACCTTGGGACCTACTCTTCCAATCCTTAAAAAGGTCATATACCCACTGAAGTCAATAAGAATTTTGCCCAAGTAAAGCCTGCAAAATTAAGCCATATGTGCATTATATAAATATAAAATATATATCTCCAAAATTTTAATCTACCCAACCAAAACCAAGAAAGCATGACTTTTTTTTTTTAAAAAGAAACTCTTGATTATTCTGGGATGAGTATTTTATACAAACACACACAGGAAGGATGGTCCTGTGGGACTCAGATCTAGTTCAACTGGAGGAGGGATACCTCAGTGGTTTGAGCATTGGCCTGCTAAACCCAGGGTTGCGAGTTCAATCCTTCAGGGGGCCATTTAGGCATCTGGGGCAAAAATTGGGGATTGCTCCTGCTTTGATCAGGGGGTTGGACTAGATGACCGCCTGGGGTCCCTTCCAACCCTGATATTCTATGAATTGTCAGCTCTCCCACAGCCATCCCATGAGACCTTAGACAAATAGTTAATGAACAGCCATTATGTAGCACTTTACATATTCCCTGAATTATATACAATAAATAAAATATATACCTTTTGCATACACAGATAATACATATATTAACATGCAGCATGTTTGTCATATACATGCATTGCCAACATTTTCTACCTTGGATCTCTAAAGTCCTTTACCTGTTTTTCAAGAATGATCAGAACCCACATCTCAAACTGATCTCTGAAAATGTTGGCCAATGTTCCCATGTAAAAGGTGTAGTTTTAACTCGTTAAGCTTTACAGGGTATGAATTTATGGTACGCTGTAATATTTCTGTAGTATGACTGAGATAGCTAATCAGAACAGATAGCAACCCGACACATATTAGCAAAGCAAAAAAGGAGTTGACAGAAACATCGCAACAAGGTGACAGAAAAAATTAACTCTGACAGCTGGAAGGAGAGTTTCATTTATATAATTTGAAACCCCAAGTATTACCTATAGGTACATGTTGAGCAGAGTTCTAAAAACAAAACAGTGGGAAAGTAACTGTTTCTGATTGCCCTTTCCACATGAGTGATAAGATAACGTTACTCTTGGATGAAAGAAACATTTATTCATTCACATTGTTACTTGTAAAAAGAAACTGGATGAGAAACTAGAAGATAATCTACTTTCAACTAAAACCATCAGCAATTGTCAAGTAAATACTTGCTTTAGATTTGTATGCTGTATATTTTTAAAGAATAGATTAAAATAGTGCAATGCTTTTGTACCAATATAGTGTAAGAAGGAGCAGAAACAATCACCATGAAAAGTTAACAATCCAATTTTTGTTCCATGATCCACTACAGACTGCAAAATCCAAATTATAAATAGAACACGTTCTTTTGATATTCAGAGTAGTTTTCTGTATTCTTCAGTCATAAGCACTATTACCTTGATTATGTAGAATTACCTTTGTGCATTTACTAATATATATAAGTAAAATATATTCATACAACACCGATCTATTATTATTATTTACATAAGCACTTCTAATGGGCATAATTATTTCTATTTTTAATCTTAGTATTAGTATAATATTTCTATTATTTTCTTCAAACTAAATGATTTGATTTTTGAAGTCAGCAGAATTTCCAAGATAGCAGATCTTATATACTGTACTCATGTATCTAAATGGAATATAAAGACAAACCTAAAAGATTTATTATAGGTTGTAAATATGTCACTAATGCAGAATTACTGGACAGTACACATACAACTGATGCCAAAAAAGCTTTTAGCTTTGTTGCTGAACTGGATTCTTTACTGCTGAGAAAATGAATTAATGGAGGAACTGGAAAAAGGGGGGGCATCTTTCCCGTCTTTGCTAGTAAATCAACCACACTATTCTTTTAGTCACACAAAAGTCAGAAAAGGCAGCCTCACAGATTAACATGATTCCAAGTATTTATAGGGAAAAAACACCATACTGGAAACTATAAATTACTATTAGACATGTAACATTTTTCTGTTCAACAGATACAGTGAAAAGCTGGTCTGCTCAGAATCCAATTCTCAAACAAAAGGTGGGGGAAAAGGGAAGGTAGGATGACACTCTTTATATTATTCTGCTTTTCTAATTTTACCAGACTTGACAACTTTGCTTTCCACAGATGACACTGTTTTGAACTAAAAATATCATGACTTTCGTAATTTGGAGAGCTAAGCATCTTATATCAACAGTTATACAATGCCATGCATACACTACACCAGTGCGTGGAGACTGAACTTACATACATTTAAAAATGTAGATTTAAAATTAATAAGTACTTGCCCTAGGCAAATCTGATTTTGCAATGCATTTTATATGGGAATCTTACCAGCTCTTGTTTCACTGGATGTTCCTTGGGATTGATCCCTTGAGTGGCCAGGTATACTGCAAGAAGAAAATGTGTTTTGTTGAACTTAAGGGCAGGAATCATTAAGGTCCCAATCCTGCAGCTGACAATACACAAATGAGTTGATGTGTCCACATGTGATCGTTTGCAGGATTGGAGCCTACCTGCTCTGTTCAAATATCTATATTTAAAAATATTCTAATCAAGTACTCCAGTACCAATCTAATATGGTTAGCCAAAAAGGACAGAAGAGGCTGCCAAAAAACCCCAACATCCTCATTTACATATCTGTTGCTAGTCTATGTAATTAACAACTTTAATTTAATTTAGAATTTCAGCATCACTTACCCTGATTGAAGGACAATAGCAAACTTGGGTTCTTAGATATTTAACTACAGAATTTGATTATTTAAAATTTGCAGCCATCCAAAAAAAAAAAAAAAAGTTAAAATGGCCACCATAAACTCTGCTTCCTCTTATCACCCTCCTCCAGCATACTTACCCCAAAACATTGAATTTAACGTGTATGCAGAAACCAAATCCAATTTTGCTTGTTCAAGAGGGTCCAACTTAAAAAACAAACAAATGTGATCATTTGCTTCTGCACTGTTTTTAACAAAGATGTATAGTAGCTTTCAGTAATATACACAGTATAATTCCATACAGATATATTTGTGACCAAGAACCAATGGTACATGGTTTTGCAATCAATTGTCCTTAAATATGCTGTTAATACAGGTAATTTAGCTACCAGGAGAACTTTTATCATAAAACTAGAGATGGGAAATATTTTTCAGGGGCTTGCCTACACACAAGAACTGTACTGCTTTAAATTTACTGGGACAGTTAAAGTAATACAGTGTGTTTTACCAGGATGGCTTATTCCCATGAGGGAAGGGGAATAAGCTATATTGGTATAAAGCACCTTTATACTGATATAACTAAGGACTGTACTGATTTAATTTCGGTAGAGAAATTCACACCCACAACGGAAATAGTTACATCAGACAAAAAACTGTGTGTAGACCATGCCTAAGTCATCAAAGTCTCTCTCTGCAGGATTGTTCCCCGCTGTATATTTACTGACTTTTTATCCAGTCTAACATTAAATGCAACAGGCTAATAAAAGGTGATGGAGCTGGTTGCTGAGAAGTACTGAGCACCTGCTACGCCGACCTCTCAGGATAAAGATCACATTTCATCACCAGGATTTTTCTCAAAACAACTCTCCCTAACCCCAAAATAAAACTGTACAGAAATTCAGAATGCAACAAAAAATTACTGAAATCCATTTAAAGTTATAATAGAAGGTTAGTATGCCACAGACAATTAACAACCTTGAACACTGTACACATTAGATGATGTGTTCTAGGCATGTTGGAACACTTTAGGCTGTACATCAAAGGAAGAAGAAATGGGTAATGAGATTTTTTTTTTTTGACTGTCAAAGTCAATTTATTGTTTTAATCCTACAGGATTTCCAGGAACTCTGATAACATCATACAGACCACCAGCTCTAACATGGATACTGTCAAAAGACTGGTGTTGTCAGGACTGATTTCTTCATAATTTATTCATGTTAGGAATCCTTAATGGATGAACAAGTTCCCTTACATATGAGCTTTTTTGCCTCAAAGAAAGAAATTACAAATTCAGTTTTAAATGTTAAAAATATATAGCTGCTTGTATGAAGTCCTCTGACAGTACACCTTGCACTGAAGCTACATGCAGAAAAAGATATGTTCTACAGACTCCCTTAGATCTGCTCTTAATAGTGCTGGAAGGGATAGAATAGTGGACTACGCATCAAGTTCTGTACTCCTTGGAACCAAAAGTTCAAATCCCAGAGTCAACTCATTCTTCCTAAATATATATATCTCAATAATAAATTGAGAACAACAAAGTTTACTGTGTGAAGGTCTTTCACATAAAACTATGGAAAAATAGCTCCTCTTTGTACTCTTGGGGGACAGTACTATGGCCTTTTTCATAGGGGTGGGGATAAGCCCTCACATCCTTGGCCTAAATGACCCTACTGACCCACTACTGTGTGCTAGTTGGCTAATGCACTTGCTACATTTCAGTGTTATTTTATAAGTATATAGATTGTGAAGCACTTTGAAATGAGAAGTGTTCTATAAATGTGAAAAGATTTATTTAAATACTAGGTCTCTGGGGCAGGGACTGTCCGTTATTTGATTGGGTTCCTACGTGCTACTGTAATAAAAATTAACAATAAAACAATAAATAATAATAATAAAGGTTGCTGCTGGGGGGTTGTTCTTTACCTTTTCAAGAAGCTCACTCCTAGAAACAGACATCATAGTCTTCAGCATGTCACCTACAGAACCAAGAGACTTTTCAAATGCTGACAGATAATCATGAATTTCATGTGGGTATTCTTCCCCACTATTATCTTCCTCTGCCATCTCCATCTACAAAGAAACAATTACCATTTTCACCAAATATTATGGGGTAGCAGGATTGTATTTTAAAATATGCGGAGGGGGGGGAGTGAATTCATGAAATATTCGATTAACAGGTGTGTAGCCAATTAGTTCACTGCAGAAGTAATGTCAACAGTTATACAGCTAATCATATGGCAGTTTCAAGTATCTGCTCTAAATGCAATACAGCATGAAGGCCCATCATGAACATCACTATTTTAATATCAGATCTTTACACCACACCAAATATTTGACTCCATGGTCCTGTAGCAATAATGTAAAGAAATATTTGCCGGTTTGAAAAAAAAAAAAAAAGGTACCCTATTAATCATTTTGTAGGTAGAGTGTAAAAAGCTATAACAACATCATCCCTTTCCTACACAGCTGCTGCTGCATCAACTATTTTGCAGAAGGAAAGCAGGAGCGTCCCATGTAGCTGCAGTTCCTTTACATGTGGGCCCTCTGTGGCATTTTTGCTCTCGCCTGCTCAGCACAGAAGTAGGGGGAGCACGGAGACCCATGGAATTATTACTAAAGCTGGTCAGAAAATTTTAGTCCAGTTTTTCCTCAGAAAAAGCTATTTTGACTAAACTGAATTTTTTCACGAAACTGTATCATTTTCAACAAAATTTCCTGAAAAAGAAAAACTGAAGGAAAAAAATTTGAATTTTGGAAATTTTGTATTTTGGAAAATTTTGAAGTTTTATTTATTTATTTTTATAGGAGTAATGCATAGCATGTAAGATTTGAAGTCAAATTCCAAAATCCCAAATCAAAATTTTGTAGTTTTCCAAAACAATTTTTTTCGACACAAATTAAAAAAAAAAAAAATTGTTCTCTTTCCAATTTGGAATGAAAAATTTTGAAATGTCAAAATTTCCCACCAAATAGAAATTCCAAGTTTTGACCAGCTGTAATCATTACTGAAACCATGTTTTCACAAGACAAATTCTTCATGAACAAGTGTTCCAATGCATTAGGCCCAGATAAGCTTGTCTGTGTACCTGAATTCAGCCCCCTTGTGTACATGCATTATGAGAGTCTTTAATTACATGATCACATATTTTTTCCACAGCACCCCTGCCTCATTCAGTTCACAGAATGGACGGTGCTCACGTAATGAGCAGTTACTCAATGTTTTGTTTTCTGCTCAGTGTTTTCAATGCGTGGTTCGATCCCTTACTGCACACTATTCAAACCCTTCTCTGAATATACAATTATTAATTTCCTCTTGGTTTTTTCTGTCACTCTCATCACTCTAGTATCCAAGCACTTCAAAATATTTATTCATGTATTTTCACAACACCTGTGAGATGAGAGGTATTATTACAGATGGGGACTTAGGCACACAGAGATTAAGGTCAAAGGTTTCACTAATTTTGGATGCCAAATCTGAGATGCCCAGGACCTCATTTTTTTAGAGTTCTTATTAGACCTCAAGGGCTCAAGTTAGGCACCCAAAAAATGAGGAACACACAATTAGGAGCTGTGAAACCTGAAACTGTGAGCAAGGCTGCTTTAAGTGACTTGCTTAGCATCATACAGGAACTCTGACTCAGGCAGGGATAGAATCCAATTCTGCAGGTCAGCATTCAACTGTGTTAACCATGACACCATCTTTTCTCTTCCTTCAATCTCCTGCCTCATTCATTACACACCTTTCAACTGGAAGAGGCAGGCAATTTCCTTCACTACACAACCCTGAGTCATCCCCAGAGCAACTTTCTAACAAGCTGTTGCCTTGTTCTACCTTAAAAGGACGTCAGACTGACATTCTGAAGGATTGTGTCCTCGACCCATAGGGTTCTGTTTTGCAAGAACTTGGCAGTACACTGTGCCCCTGTTGTATTAGGGACATGATTAGGCACTAAGACTTTGTTTGCTTGTTTTTTAAAGACCTGTGAACGACCAAAGTTTTGTCGTTCACCTGCCCGTGTAGACAAACAAACAAAAAACCACGCACCCCACCCTCCCACCCTGGAAAGACAAAAGTTTTGTCAAGGAAAAGCTCTGGTATGAACAGCGCTTTGTCAGCAGGAGCACTCTCCTGCCGACAACGCTAATACCGCTCATTGGGGGGGAAGTTTTTTGGCGGCAGGAGAGCTTTCTCCTGCTGACAAACAGCGGCTACGCTGCCCACCTTTTAGTGGCACGGCTGTAGCGGCATAGCTGTGTTGCTAAAAGCTGCATTGTGTCGACAAAACCAAAATTTCTACCATTAATTCCTCTCTGGTGATAGCTGGGATTACCAACTGACATACTGTGGAACCCTGAAGTTTGTCCTAGGCTAGGGATCTCCTCACTGGCTTCTGAGGCAGCTCAGCCACTGTCAGGGAAAGAGTCTCTTTGCTGCTTCCACATTTGCATATAGGTCTGTACTTGAAACTAGGTGTCCTGGAAATAGTAATGGAGTAGTAGAAATAAAGATTATCAGGGGAATAAAGTAACACCACAAAATGGAATCAGCAATTATAAACAAGTGATAGAGTCAGGCAAACAAGATAAGACGAGGATTTTTTGTTGGGTGGGGTGGGGGGGGTTAAGGAAGAGAGAAATATTTTAGAAAAACTCTTTTTTACATTTTGAAAATGGTACTGGCCACATAAGTTTGAGAAGCTGTATTTTGTAAGAGTAATCAATGAACAACCCACAAAGCCAGCAGAAAAGCCAAGATAACAGCAAACAGCTGTGAAGTCCCTGGAGTTTGTTTTAGAGGAAAGATTTGATCTTTCCCTTTTCCTGGCAAGAGTGTGGTTTATGAGAGAGAGGTTTCTTTTTATTCATTAAGTCCTGCTGGGTTCACATGGGAGGAAGATTGGGGTGGTAGTCTACTCAAATTCTATCCACAATTCCAGTTACTGTAGCAGTATGTTTCTGCTAAAATGATCAACCGTGAAATAGTTAACAAAGCTAACACTGGAACTGTCATCTGCAGTCTTCAGAATTATAACCCCATTGAGATGAATGATAGCCATTCACACCTCTCAGGTCTGCATCAGATCACATTTTACATATTGAGCTAACCCTAAAATGTTCGAGCCCCCCAAGGTATGATACCACATGTTTACAGGGCATTTCAGTCAACTGCCAGGCTCCTGGGAGAGAACAGAGCTGCATGCACAGGATGTTGTTCACAGAAAGGCAAAGTATCAAATACTTGTATGCAGTACAATTTTATATTTGTGTGTGTTTATTTTGTCATGGCATCTCCTAATTAAATAAAGTTATAGAACATGTTGACAACCAGCAAAGGAAGAGGAGATTATTCACCCTGTGCAGTAACTGTGGTTCTTTGAGATGTGTTCCCCTGTGACTGCTCCACTTCAGCTATGCATGTGTCTCAAGCCCTGATTGGAGGTTTACTTTTAGCAGAGTCCATTTGGCCGCATATGAGCTGTATACAACCCTCGTGTTGCGTGCAGAGCACCTATAGAGCTGTGCAGGCAAACTGCCCTCAGCTCCTTGTCTACCAAAATGTCCATCAAAGAACCATCCAAAGCAGAGGGAAAGTAGGGTAGGTGGTGGAGCACCCAGAGCGAGTCACATCTCAAAGAACAACAGGTACTGCACAAGGTGAGTAACTTTCTTTTCATCTTTGAGTAGTCGCTATGGGACTCCACTTCAGGCGATTCCTGAGCAGTTCCCTACAGCTTCAGAATTGAGTCCAAGACTGAAGACTGTACACATGTACCAACGCATAGCGTTTAGAAATATATGCACTGCAGCCCATGTAGCAACTCCACATATCTTAGACACTGGAATGTTCTTGAGTAACACTCTAGAAGTTGCCTGTGATCTGACAGAGTGCTGTTATCCTTTGGGAAGGTAGAACACCAGCTGCATTGTAGCAAGCAACAACATACCCAAAGATCCACCCAAAGATCCACCTTGAAAGTGTCCATGGAGAGACTGTGAACTCCTGGGATCTTTCTGCAATGGAGAAAAACAGTCTAGGTGATTTCTGAAATTGCTTGGTCATAGCTAGATAAAAGGCCAGTACCTGTCTCCCATCTAAAGTATGAAACGAGGTCTCATGTTGAGATTTATGTGGTTTAGTAACAAATACCGGTACATGGATGGTCTGGTTGAGAGGAAAATCCAAACGCACTTCACGTAAGAATTTAGGGTGTGGCCACAAAGAGACCTTGTCCTTAAAAAAAATACCATAAATGGAGTGTGGGGGGGGGGGTCAGTCATCAAGGCCCCAGTCTCCCCAATCCTGTGGGCTGACGTGATAGCTACTAGAAAAGCCATCTTCATAGAGAAGTGAAACAAGGAGCAGGTTGCCATAGGTTCAAACAGAAGTTCCATGAGGTATCTGGCACCAGGCTGAGATCCCAAGAAAGAGTAAGACCCTAAACCTGGGGGTAGAGGTTCCCTAAATCCCTATTAAATCTTGAGACACAGGGTGAGCAAATACAGAAAATCCTTCTAGTGGGGAACAAAATGCTGATCTCGTGGCCAGATAAACCTTAATAGAGATAACTGATAACTTTGATTTCTTCAAATCCAGCAGGTAATCCAAGATGGCTGAGAGCAAAGATGATTCAGGCACAAGGTACTGACAGTGATACCAGTGGTTGAACCTTTTCCATTTCTGAACATAAGTAATTTGCGTTTACTTCCTTCTACTGTTTAGTAATATCTGTTATACTCCTATTGAGCAGTGGATTCTAATCCCCTGAACCATCTAGGAACCATGTTCAGAGGCAGAGGATCCTAGTTTGGAGTGAAGCATGCGACCTGCATCCTGGGAGGAGAGATGTGGAAGGTCAGAAGACTAAATGCCCATTGGACGCATAGGTGAAGCGGGTAAGGATACGAAGTCTGTCTCAGCCAGGTCAGTACTCTAAGGATAATTCTGGACTTGTCCTATTTGATCTTGTTCATCGCTCTTAGTATGAGCAGTGTTGGAAGGAATGCATAGAGAAGGCCCGTTGTCCAAAGAAAGGGAACGGCATATCCCAAAGAGTGGAGACCTAGGCCTCCTCTTGAGCAGAATAGGGGGAACTTCTTGTTGCTGAATGTGGTGAATAGGCCCACTTGTGGAAGTCCACTTTTAGAATATTCCTTGAAGAATTTGAGTCCAATTCCAATTCATAGTCATGGAAAAAGTGCATGCTGAGCATATCGGCTGTGACGTTCTGGTCTCCAGGAAGGTACACATCTGAGATCTGCATCTGAAGACTAAATTCACTTATTGATGAAGGTAAACAGCTACTACCTTTAGAATCTTTGAGAATATCCTTGGGGATGAAGAGAGACTGAAGGGAAGGACTCAGTAATGAAAATGATCCCGACTCATGATAAAACGTACAATTGTTTTTTCCCCTGTGCGGGGGATGTACCTCTAATATGAACATAGGCATCTTGTAGGTTGACAGCCGAAACCCAATCTGCTGCCTCTAGAGAAGGAATTACAGCTACCAGAGTCACCATCCTGAATTTCTGAGACTTTATAAATTTGTTCAGTCATCTCAAATCTAAGATCGGTCTCCACCCGCTGTCCTTCTTTGGCATGAGAAAATACTTTTGTAAAACCCTTTCCCACCGAGGAGATGGGACCATCTCTCACTCCTAGGTGAAGGAGAGTGTGCACTTCTTGACTCAGTGTAGTCTCATAAGAGAGGTCCCTAAAGAGGAACTCGTAAGGAAGATAGGAGAGAGCATGGGATGTAAAGTGGATGTTGTAGCCCAATGTTATAACCTCCTTGACCCACCTGTCTGTGGCAACATGATGGCAACCCTACTGGAAATGGGAAAGGTTGTCTCCAAAAGTGGGAAGGTGAGCAAAAGATAGCAGCCTGCAAGCTAGAGGTGAGGAAGGTACTGAACCCTCAACCAACCCATCCAAACTGTTGTTTTGATGACGACTGCATCCTCTCTGAAGGAGTGTGAGAAGCTCTCTTCCTCTGGAATCTTTGTCTCTTTCCAGCGGTTTTGGTGGTTCTGTGAAATCCAAAGAACTGGGCAGGGTGCAATCTCTGGACAGTCTGAGATGTGCTAACTCTCCTTGTTTGTACGAGTATATGTACCCAGAGACCTTCTCAACAGGCTCTGGAGTCCCTCAGTATGTGTAGGGACTCATCCATAGTCCCTGAGAAGAGCTTCTGACCATCAAATGAGAGGTCCTCAACAGTATTCTGAAACTCTCTCAGAAACCCCGAGAGCTGGAACTGTGACACGCTACACAACAACCGCAGTGAAGATGGATATGGGGAGGTGTCCAGCGCATTGAATGAGACTTGGAGAGAGATTCTGGCTTATAACTGAACCTTTATGATGATCTGAAAGAGTTCTCTATGCTCCTGTGGAAGATGTTCAATAAAGGGCTGCAAACTTGTAATTCATGAAGTCATACTTGGCCACGATCACCTGACAGTTTGTGATCTGAAATTGGAGGGTCACAAACGAGTAAGCCTTGTGAGTCTTTAACTTCTTCAAAAGGCACACAAAGGGTGTCAGACACCCTCTTCACAAGGTCCTAGAATTGGCAAATATCATCAGCCATCAATGGCGATGGATGCATGACTGCCTTATCTGGAAACAAAGATGAAATAGGAGTTTGAGGGGTGGCCTCCTTACCCGCCCTAGTCTCCTGTTCTTCAAAGATCTCCTCATGTTGGGGATTTGCTAGAGGGGACCGTGTAGCTCTAGCCTCTTGGTGCAATGGAGCCAGAGGTCTGACAAATTGCTCCTGATACACCACCCAAACATCCCAGCATGGCCATTTTTTTTGGGGGGGGGGGGTCCCATATGGCAGAGTGGGTGGTACCCAGGACTGATCCAGCCATTCCTGTAGTAGACAAATATCCTTGTCAAAGTAGGGGTTCCTGTACCTATGTGAAGGTGAACCTCATACTGATAAAGAGGAGACTGACTGAATGCCTCCTTCATCTGCCTCAATATCCTCCAAAGGGGTGGCCCCAGTAGACAAAGGCAGAGAATCTTGTACTCCCAGGAAGCAGTGGTAATCCAGAGACTAGTGTTTTGGTACTGAGAGTCATTTGGTACTCACAAGCAGTCGGGATTCCAGCTCATCTAAAACTGACAAGTCCCTGGAGTAGCAGAATTCCTGCGGTACCGAGTGGGTTGGTATCAATGTAACAGTTGAGGTGGATGGCACTGTCAATCTGGAATACGCAGGCAATGGGGCCAAAGGCGTCTGGTGCTTCGATTTTGCCAGTACCAACAGTGCTGAATGAGAAGGCACCAATGGTAAGTGTGGTGTAGATGGGGCTGTTCTAAAGAGAGCGTATATGTCCTAGGCCTCCCTTCATAGATAGTACTGTGGGGGCCTGCTGGAGCCGTGCTTCAGAGAAACACTCTGGGATCTCCCGACCCCACTGGTACCAAAGGAAGAGTCCTTTGCCCTCACAGTACTAAGTCAAGAATTTGAGGTCTCTGATACTGTAGACTTAGCAGGCGACCACAGCCTTTTGGAAGTTGGCTCCTTCTGGTGAGAGACCGAGCACCTCTCCTTTGGAGTTTTCCCTGAGCCCTACCAAGTCTTCCCCCTCTTAGGGGAGACATTGGCTGAGGTCAAAGGCATGCTGGACCTGTCCAGAGACAGATGTACAGGGGCGGGGGGGGAGAGGGGGCATTCTATTGCTGATTAAAATTGGCTAGGATCACATGATTGCAGTTGCCATCGGTAAAATACCTCTATTAAATGAGCATAGATGCATACTTTTCCATACCCCGATCTGGACCAAAAGAACAGAAGACAGAAAAACGGAAAAGAAAGGGAGAAGAGAGATAGACAAAACGTATTTTTTTGCTAACTCTGGTATCCCACATACCAAGAATGAAGTTACTAATGATTTAGTTGACCTTGCATGCAGTTTCCCCATCTGTGCGACATGACAATGAAAATTAACCACACATTAGAACAAAGCTGAATATTAACACCTACAGAGTACCCTCCACTGACAGGAGAAGCGTGCTCCCCCTCCTCAGCATGGGAATGGATTTGTTGAACTTGCATGTTTTCTGTTTGTTGCAACAGGAACTTCCAAGTTCCTACTCCTGCTGTTTGGGGACCTCTCTCTTTTCACTATACTGTTATTTCAGTGAAACTAATCTCTGCACAGGATATGTTACAGTGCTAGCACAGGCCAACAGTAAGGCAGCAGGTAGCTTAAATGGTTTTGATAACATTAAATACAAAAGAAAAAACTAACACTACTTTAGAAAACATGCATCTTCACAAAATTAGTTTGGTTTTTTTGGATGGGGAGCTGGGGGGTTAGGGGTCTTGGCCAAAATCAACATGCAGGCTGCACGTTCACACCTACAGGATAGAGGATGCCGAAGGGGAAATAGGACTACATAGATGACTCCATATATCTAGGGGCAATCCTGTCCTCCTCAATCCTTAAATTTCAGTTATTAAACCACAAACACAATTACCTCCAAGTTCAAAATAAACTTATCACAGACTTGATTTGTTCCTATCCTGGATTTTTGCTGTATAGGTTTGTCTGTTGGATTTGCCAACTTTCAATCAGTTTTTTTGTTTGTTAGTAAAGCACAGCAATCCCATTTTTCCAAAACATTGCAGGGCCAGTAAAACATTCAGTTAAATGAGAATCTGGATAGTTTGGAGAATAAACTATTGGGTAAGCAATTCCTAAGAAGAATTCAGGGTAGGGAGGAGAATAAGACAGCATTTCAGGCAAATGGGTTTGGATAAATGGGGCTGTAATATTGCTGGAAGGGTAACTTGTGGCTGATAATACTTTATCATTATACCACCTTTAATCTCAATAGAATTCAAGGCACCAAAAAATCCAACAGTGAGTATAGCCACTTCTGAGATAGAGGAAAGTTTGCATCCCACACATAGTACTCAGCACAGTAAAGAGGAGTATTTTGGCTAAAGACACAGAGGCAAACTATTATTCATGAAAAATGTGACATTAGTGCTTTAATGTCAACATACAGTAGATGGGATCCTGGCTTTTAAATCTCAGTTGAAAGGCTGCCCTGCAGTAATTAACCCAACATGCTGATATGAGCAAATGTAGCTGAAAAAGCCCTCCCATTCTCCAAATACATTTAATCACAAAACTGAGCCATAGTAACAAAGAAGGTGTTATAATACTTAAGCTGATAATCAAAAACGCATTAAAATGCATTTGCCTGATGATGATTCTCATTTATTCAAAAATACCAATGCAGATATAGGAACTCCAACAGGTATATGCTGCTTGATCTCCAGACGAATATAGAATATATGCATATCAAGGAACACATTTATTCTTCAGGAGAAGTTGAGGAAAACATAAGGGGCCACACAGAAGGAGGGACAGAGAAGATTTCGTCATCTGAAGATCACGCAGAAAAAGAAGTGGATCACAATCAGCAACCATTTGCTGAAGTTTAAAATGGTACCAAACATTAGTTTTCTATATTAAATTATCTATTGACCTGTGATTTAATTGTATTATAAAGGGAGTTAAAATTAGATGATTCTGTAAATAATTTAACTAATACTAATTTATATGCAGGCAATGTTATGATTCTCCTGGGGAGCAAATATAACTTTGTACACACTGTTTTTAAAATGAATTGAAGCTCAGGTGACAGACATAAAAAAGTAAAGGGGGGGGGTGGAGAGAGATACAAACAGATGTAAGATGTAACAAAAACTAAGTCATGATGTGAGAGAGGGAAAAAATTCTAATCAGGCATCAGGTACTATTACTTAAGATACAGCATGCAACTTCAGCTCTTATTAATGGAAGTTACATACATAATTCAAAGGAGGGGGGAATCAAACTTTCAAAATAAAAAAATCAATTTTTTATTTAAAGCATATTTTTAATGTAAATTAAATAGGTTGTCATAATTTCTAATTTAATTTTAAATAGGTTAATTTTTAAAAATTAACCTACCATACGGCCTAAACTTACAATCTATTGAAGTAATTTAAACTAAATAAAAAATATTCAAACAATACATATTTGCTGCCCAAAGTCTTAAAGAGTGTCAAGCCACTGAACTAGTGGAAATCACTGGCTAAGCTCCTGGAACCAGAGTCTACTGAAGTGTTAAACCAGCTTTTGACAGCAGTAGCTTCTTCTGCAGATGCAGAGAGAATACTTCCTTCAATTCAGTTTATTCAACTAGTTCATTTTAATGACAAGTTAATTCAAAGTTGAAAAAACAATCTGGAGTTGAAAAAGCATGAAATATTTTTATTCATAGACCGGAAAAGGAAAACAATGAGGTGTGAGGATGAAATTTACTAGTTCCAAAATCTTGAAGCATATGGTGACCAGAAACACTTATTTCAATTCATTAACTATACATAATACTTCATTTGTTTAATAAATCAGTTAGTTTTAAATGCAAACATGTTTTGATAAACTTACTTTTTTTTCCTTGTGTGTCCAGCACATACGGTATTTTTAACTAATAAAAATATTTTGTAATTCAATTAAAAATGAACAAAAAAGGCATTTTCAATTTCCTTTCTTACTCATGACGTAAATCATGAATAAAATAATCACCTAGTTAATAAGAAATGAATGTCACCATTTTCTAACAAAAAATTTAAACATTAAGAATCAAAATAAATATATGTGAAACGACATAATTGCTTAAATGTGTATACGTATAGCTCAGGGGTCGGCAACCTTTGGCACTCGGCCCATCAGGGTAAAGCCGCTGGCGGGTCGGTCCAGTTTGTTTATCTACCGCGTACGCAGGCACGGAGCCCCGCACCTCCCACTGTCCGCCGTTCCCGGCCAATGGGAGCTGCGGGAAGCAGCACTAATATAGCTTATCTGCCTAGTTAGCAAAAAGAAGTACAATATTTAGTGTGAAGGTTGTATTTAGCTGCAAATCAACATGTTTGAATGGTCTCCAACCAATGAAATTAACTTTTCTTTAGGAAAATAATTAAAAAGTACAAATGCAAAACACGATTAAAATTGATGCTTTAAATCAAGGTTTCGTGCTTGCTCATTTAATCTTGATTAAAATTGGTGATTTAAAACATTTTGAATTAAATCAATCCATCCTTGTTCAAAGCTGAAATACTGAACATTTCCACCCAACATTACATGAAAAAAAAAAAAAAAAAGAAATTCAGAAGTTTACACTTTTTGTCGCCTATTCTTTGCTGAATTAAAACCACAGATTTAGGCTGAAAAGAGTGTGTAATTGGATTCTATGTAACAGTCAAACAGAAAAGAAAAAATTCTTTACTCTGCTGCTTCAATATTTTAGTATATTTCACTGTTCACTTCAATATTTATCTATATTTCTAAGCGCTACCAGCTTTGGTGTTAGCCATTTCCACTACCTTCTCAAATGAGATTTCACTTTCGCCAAATAAATTCCCTAACAAATGGAGGATTAACCTCCCTACGAGTCAAATATTTAATAAAACATGGCTATGTAAAAAGCTTAGCAGGTTGAACAATTATTTCAAATTTGAGTATAATTTTAATACCTACATAATATCATGCATAACATCTGGTTTGAAACGTAGATCTGATCATGCAGAATGTCCCCTACTTTGAGTGTAAACTCCTGGGGGGAGAGACTATCTTTTTCCTATGTGTGTATACAGTATCTAATACAATGAGGCCCATAACGAGGACTCCTAGACACTACTGTAATATAAAATCAAACAACAATCATTGCTGCTGGCTGTTAATAGCTCATTGTCACTGTGTCCACAAATGTTTTGCTCCTAATCCCCGTCAGACCAGCAGAGAAAACATGATAGAGCTGGAAAGCACATTCAAAAGTGGTATGTTGTGAGTACCAGCATAGCACTTTTCAGCTTTTGCAGAGCCTCCACAAACCAGAGACCCTTTCTGAGAGAATGACTTCCATCACAATAATAATTAAATCATCACAAAATACAGTATTTCCACAAATTTGCCTGTCCTCATCTCCTTAAGAATATCCCCCAAAAGCTACAATGGCTCCTGACTCATTTTTTGCAAATTTGGGCAATAGATAAATGATCATTTTTCATCACTGCATTCAGAGCTCTGACCTGATTAGCAGCCCAGCATATATAATGAATGTGTATGGGGGTGGGAGGGATGTGAGAAAACCTGGATCTATGCAGGAAATAGCCCGACTTGATTATGTAAAGAGTTGTCACTTTGGATGGGCTAGCACCAGCAGGAGAGTGAATTTGTGTGGGGGGGTGGAGGGTGAGAAAACCTGGATTTGTGCTGGAAATGGCCCACCTGTTGATCACTTTAGATAAGCTATTACCAGCAGGACAGTGGGGTGGGAGGAGGTATTGTTTCATATTCTCTGTGTGTATATAAAGTCTGCTGCAGTTTCCACGGTATACATCTGATGAAGTGAGCTGTAGCTCACGAAAGCTCATGCTCAAATAAATTGGTTAGTCTCTAAGGTGCCACAAGTACTCCTTTTCTTTTTGCGAATACAGACTAACACGGCTGTTCCTCTGAAACCTGTCATAATGAATACTGTACTTCCAAAAAGAAAAAGGAGCACTTGTGGCACCTTAGAGACTAACAATTTTATATTGCTCAAATAAATTTGTTAGTCTCTAAGGTGCCACAAGTGCTCCTGTACTTCCAAAAGAGCTCATGGTCAGCAAGATCCTGCTGATGCCAAGGAGATAGAAGCTGCTGCAAACTTTTGGCACAAAGTAGTAAAATGTAAGGATGTCTTTCAAACTAAGTTCAAACTGTTGAAGATTTTTATCTTGTGGTTGACACAATGCATAACAAAAAAAAGCATGTCTAAACTTGGCTTGACAGCCCACAGTCATTGCTGCACCATCTACATTCAATACAGCTCTTCAACCTGATTCCCATGACCCTTAAAACTGTTTTTATTCCTTGTGTGACATCATTACCTGTCCTAGATTCCACATGTTGTGCTCTGTTTGCTTACATAATAGGTTTTCCCTCCTGGACAAATCTGACATACGCTGACTCTTGCTCAGCTACAGACCTGTCAGTGGATCCATCAGCAATCACAGCGATAGCTTTCTTTATGCACATCTGGAATGCTCCCTAAAGAGCATTTGCATTTTAGAGAACAATCTAGTTACAAGAGCTTCTTGTGCACAAAATGACATTTCCTGCTTCCACATAGGTATATGGGAACACAGAGCTTCTCAGCAGTCTCTCCTTGGAGTCTGTTTTTGAAGTTTTTTTGTTGAAGAATTGCCACGTTTAGGTCTGTAATCGAGTCACCAAAGAGATTAAAGTGTTCTCCAACTGGTTTTTGACTCCAACGGGAGAGAATGCTGAATTGGAATTAATTTGCAAACTGGATACAATTAACTTAGGCTTGAATAAAGACTGGGAGTGGATGTGTCATTACACAAAGTAAAACTGAAAGCTTATGCTCAAATAAATTTGTTGGTCTCTAAGGTCCCACAAGTACTCCTTTTCTTATTTCCCCCCTACTGTCCTTGTAAACTGCTAGAAATGGCCCACCTTGACTATCACTACAAAAGGTCCCCCCGGCTAATAGCTCACCTTTCCTGATCACTCTTATTACAGTCTATACGGTAACACCCATTGTTTCATGTTCTCTGTGTATATAAAATCTCCCCACTATATTTTCCACTGTATGCATCCAATAAAGTGAGCTGTAGCTAACGAAAGCTTATACTCTAATAAATTTGTTAGTCTCTAAGGTGCCACAAGTACTCCTTTTCTTTTTATGGATACAGACTAACATGGCTGCTACTCTGAAACAAGTTACAAAGTGTGTGACCCCCCGAGTTTTATATACTCTTATACCCTCTCCTATTTGTCACATTTCTAAGGTAAGCAATCCCAACCTTCTCTTTCATCTGAGTTTTTCCATACCCTTCATCATTCTCATTGTCCTTCTCTGAACCTCCTTTTCTAGTTTTGCAATATCCTTTTTGAAATAGGGCAACTAGTACTACCCACAGAATTCCAAATCAGGCCACATCCCATTGATTTATATAAAATAATTGTAATATTCTTTGCATTATTCACCATCCTATTCTTTATGCATCCTAACACTGTGAGCACTTTTGACTGCAACTGCACATTGGGCAGAAGCCTTCATTTCACATGAGCAGCAAAACAGTCCTGCATGTGCAGGAAACGAATTCTAAACATCTTACAAGCCCTGAAAAGAGGAACACCTTTACGAGAAAGCTATGCATGCTTTCTGCAAAGTACCCCCAAACAGGTCGCCTTTTGGATATACCACTTGTGGACTCTGGTAAGCACACTTATACCTAAGTTTCTCATAATCCCGAGCACACTCTTCTGTGCTACATATTTCATGTTTTCTTGACCAAGGGTCTGCAGTACTATAGTATCCAGCCTCTTTGCTGATTCAGACCGATTTTATTTTTTAACCCCAAAAGTGTTCATTAAAAAAAATAACGAACCAAGACTACGTTCTCTCCATACACGCATGTTTAAAACCGCGTGCAAACTGAGGACTGATTTGCCAATTAAACTGCTTCCCCCTAACACCAGCAGCTAATTTTGCAATTCAACACTGTAACAAGGTATGAGCATTTTTCTGTCTGGCTCTCGAAGCGCGTCTGACCGCAGCAGGAGCTAGTCTAACTGTAATCCATTCTCCTCGGGAGCCGACTCGTGCTCAGCTGGCAAGCTGAAGTAGTGCGCTCCTTTCGCGTCCAGGGATAATGAATACTAACGCTAATAACGGCCTCTGAGCTACGCGTGGCCCATACTTGCCAGCCTTACGTTCTCTCCTGAACGCCAGTCAAGTGGTGTCTCGCAGGGATGACTGGGGAGCGTCCAAGGCGCCAAACGGTGCTACGCTGGGCTTGTACGGAAAATAAAACGGTGACCGGCAGGGCGCTGTGGTCGGGGGGGGGGGGGGGGGGAATGCTGTGGGGCTCAGGCCAGAAGGGGAACCCTGGAGACCGGCCGGAACACGGGCGCAGGTGGATGACGCCACAGAAAGGCGCGGGCAGAGCTCCGCGGCGGTTATGGACACACAACACGCTGTCCGGGGACAGGGTGCTGGGGGGTGATTCCACCCTGAGTGGCTGGGCGAGAGGCCAATGGAAGTTCCGCTGTTGGGGCGTGACCTATCTGGAAAGTGATGAGGCTTCGGGAGCCAGAGCCAATCCGAGGAAGCTAGCTTTATGGGGCGGGGTCAAGGTGACGCGAGCTAATCCGGAAAGGGAGATAGAGAAGGGGCGGGGCCTTGCGGGTGTGGGTGCAGCGTCCGCTAGTCAGGAGGTGAATAAGAGCGAGCCTTGGGCCTCTCTGGCCAATCATAATCGGAGAGGGCGGGGCTTGGTCCCATGCTGGTGGAGGGGTGTACCGCAACCGTGACCGAGGCGGAGTGCGGCCCGTGCGTTGGGGGTTCTTGGCCTGACCTACGTGGCGCAGGCGCAGTGCAGTCATGAGCCTGAGGCCGCGCCCGCTGGGCAAGGGGCTGAGGCGGGGGCGACGCGAGTGCTGATGGAAATGCCGGGGGGGGGGGTCTCTCAGAGACAGCGAGAGGGGTTTTATCCCTGGCCAGGGCAGGGACCTGAGCACAAGAAAGTGCCCCCCAGCTGTTAGAGGGGTGTCACCACTCGGCTTACACAGACAGCCCCCATGTACAAGGGGGCCTTGGAGGGACTCCCCCCAATCTCCCTCCCCCCGCCCAGCACAGAGGGGCCTGAGAGGGTCTCCTCTTTATCCCATACAGAGGGGCCTGAAGGGGTCTCCCCGGGACTCCCCCGCCCCACACCGAAGGGCCTGAAAGGGACTCCTCCCACACAGGGAGGGGGTGATTGCGAGGGCACCCCTCACAGATCAGGAGGAGGAGGGACTAGCTCACATATGCAGAGGGTGTTTGTGGGTGTGCCTCCCACAACATATGGTGAGCTTTAGCATTGCTAAGCTGAGCCATTTGAAAATCATGGATCAGGCCACCTCCAAAGGGATTGACTTTAAAAATAAAATTGTTTAGAATAAATACAATTTGGGATCCTTAATTGGCTGCTTATTTTGGAGCCTCCAAGCTAATTCATCCTCTTTGGGCAGGACCAATATGATGCCATCTTTAATTGCCTGACCAGTAAATTAAAGAAGTATGGATTGGATGAATAGACTATAAGGTGGCTAGAAAGCTGGCTAGATTGTCAGGCCCAACAGGTAGTGATCAATGGCTCAATGTCTATAGTTGGCAGCTGGTATCAAGCGGAGTGCTCCTCGGGCCGGTTTTGTTCAACATCTTAATTATCTGGGTGATGGGATGGATTGCACCCTCAGCAAGTTTGAAGATGACACTAAGCTGGGGGGAGAGGTAGATACGCTTGAGGGTAGGGATAGAGTCCAGAGTGACCTAGACAAATTGGAGGATTGGGCCAAAAGAAATCTGATGAGGTTCAACAAGGACAGGTGCAGAATCCTGCACTTAGGACTGAAGAATCCCATGCACTTCTACAGGCTGGGGAAAAGGACCTGGGGATTACAGTAGATGAAAAGCTGGATATGAGTCAACAGTGTGCCCTTGTTGTCAGGAAGGCTAGCAGCATATTGGGCTGCATTAGTAGGAGCATTGCCAGCAGTTCGAGGGAAGTGATTATTCCCCTCTGTTAGGGACTGGTGAGGCCACATCTGGAGTATTGCGTCCAGTTTTGGGCCTGCCACTAAAGAATGGATGTGGATAAACTGGAGAGAGTCCAGCGGAGGGCAATGAAAATGATTAGGGAACCGGGGCACATGACTTATGAGGAAAGAAAAGGAGTACTTGTGGCACCTTAGAGACTAACCAATTTATTTGAGCATAAGCTTTTGTGAGCTACAGCTCACTTCATCGGATGCATACTGTGGAAAGTGTAGAAGAAAGTGTATGATAATCAGGGTGGGCCATTTCCAGCACAAATCCAGGGTTTAACAAGAACGTCGGGGGGGGGGAGGAAAAAACAAGGGGAAATAGTCTTCAAATCCAGACTTCAGCAAGAGACTGTTGAATTGGAATTCATTTGCAAATTGGATACAATTAATTTAGGCTTGAATAGAGACTGGGAGTGGCTAAGTCATTATGCAAGGTAACCTATTTCCCCTTGTTTTTTCCTACCCCGCCCCCCCCCAGACGTTCTTGTTAAACCCTGGATTTGTGCTGGAAATGGCCCACCTTGATTATCATACACATTGTAAGGAGAGTGATCACTTTAGATAAGCTATTACCAGCAGGAGAGTGGGGTGGGGGGGAAGGTATTTTTTCATGCTTTGTGTGTATAAAAAGATCTTCTACACTTTCCACAGTATGCATCCGATGAAGTGAGCTGTAGCTCACGAAAACTTATGCTCAAATAAATTGGTTAGTCTCTAAGGTGCCACAAGTACTCCTTTTCTTTTTGCGAATACAGACTAACACGGCTGTTACTCTGAAACCTGACTTATGAGAAGAGGCTGAGGGAACTGGGCTTATTTAGTCTGCAGAAAAGAAGAGTGAGGGGGGATTTAAGAGCAGCCTTCTACTACCTAAAGGTGGGTTCCAAAGAGGATGGAGCTAGGCTGTCCTCAGTGGCAGCAAATAACAGAACGGAGCAATGGTCTCAAGTTGCAGTGGGGGAGGTCTAGGTTGGATATGAGGAAAAACTATTTCACTAAGAGGGTGGTGAAGCACTGGAATGGATTACCTAGGGAAGTGTTGGAATTTCCATCCTTAGAGGTTTTTAAGGCCCCACTTGACAAAGCCCTGGCTGGGATGATTTAGTTGGGGTTGGTCCTGCTTTGAGCAGGGGGTTGGACTAGATGACCTCCTGAGGTGTCTTCCAAATCTAATATTCTATGATTTATGCTATTTTTTTCCCACATGGGTCACCTGCTTCATTCCTTGCATATTGACTTGATTTGTTTCAAACATTTTCAGAAATAACACGAAATCAGGGAGGAAAAATATTAACTTCTATATACATTCTTTATAACTAGGAATCAGCACATTAGACCAATATCAAAACAGAAAATCTGTACCTGCATTTGGAAGAATCTTTAATTGCTTGCTAGTTTACAGTGAGAGTGATAGGGCCATTAATTCTTTAGCAATTCTCTACTGCTATGCACATTTTCATCAAGTTAAAATCCTATTAATACTGTTATAGTAATACTTTTTATATACTAATGAAATAAATACATTTTATCAAGCTGCCATTCTTTTACCGTATGTCATTTTAAAGATAGCAGACAACCACAACTTTATAAGATAAACAGAGACAGCATTTAAAAACCTTTTATATAATTTAAACCAAAAAGAGGAACTAGTAATAACTAATTGCATATGTATACTCAGTACTAAGATTACCCCCCAAATCAAAGCTTGTTGCTATGAAGTTAAAGGTAGTATACTAGAAGTGTTACGCAAATGGTTTTATGATACCTTCATGAATCCCAATGCACTATTACGAGAGTTTATGGAAAAGGTTTATATCATATTGTGTTTACAGAAACAGTATTTTCTGAAGTGAAGTGAGCCGTAGCTCACGAAAGCTTATGCTCAAATAAATTTGTTAGTCTCTAAGGTGCCACAAGTACTCCTTTTCTTTTTGCGGATACAGACTAACACGGCTGCTACTCTGAAACCAGTATTTTAAAGGTTTTCCTGTAAAAGATGGTATCAAGATAGCTCTTGTGATTATGAGCAAATATAAACTTATGCTAAAGAAAGTCTTTCTGGGTTCTATGTTACATGTTTAACATATGCACCAGCTTCAGATCCATTTGACTGCTGATTTTCTAACGATGATATTGGTGTGCTGTTAAGAGAAATATGCAGTTCATGCTTTTGCTAATCATGATAAGCATGCACCGCAAATCTATTTGAATGCTAACTTTCTAATTATGATATTGATGCAATGTTGACATGCTGTGCATGAAAATCCAGCATGCAGTGCATGGTTAAATAATATAACATGTACTGGATATGTTTGCGAAATTCCTAAATTTATATTTATGTACTTTGAGGAAAAATATGTAATCCATTGTTTGCTAAATATTAGGGCTGTGAAGCGATTTAAAAAATTAATCACAATTAATCATGCTGTTCATATTTTTGGATGTTTTCTACATATTCAAATATATTGATTTCAATTACAACATAGAATACAAACTGTACAGTCCTCACTTTATATTTATTTTTATTACAAATATTTGCACAGTAAAAAACAAAAGAAATAGTATTTTTCATTTCACCTAATACAAATACTGTAGTGCAATCTCTTTATCATGAAAGTTAAACTTACAAATGTAGGATTTTGTACAAAAAAAACCTGCATTCAAAAACAAAACAATGTAAAACTTTAGAGCCTACAAGTCCACTCAGTCCTACTTCTTGTTCAGCCAATCGCTCAGACAAACAAGTTTGTTTACATTTGCAGGACATAATGCTGCATGCTTCTTGTTTACAATGTCACCTGAAAGTGAGAACAGGAGTTTGTATGGCATTGTTGTAGCCAGCGTCACAAGATATTTGTGCTAGATGCGCTGAAGATTCACATGTCCCTTCATGCTTCAACCACTGTTCCAGAGGACATGCATTCATGCTGATGATGGATTCTGCTTGATAACGATCCAAAGCAGTGCAGACTGACGCATGTTCATTTTCATCACCTGAGTCAGATGCCACCAACAGAAGGTTGATTTTCTTTTTTAGTGGTTCGGGTTCTGTAGTTTCTGCATCAGAGTGTTACTCTTTTAAGACTTCTGAAAGCATGCGCTATACCTCGTCCCTCTCAGATTTTGGAAGGAACTTCAGAATCTTAAACCTTGGGTTGAGTGTTGAAACTATCTTTAGAAATCTGATTTTGGAACCTTCTTTGTGTATTGTCAAATCTGCAGAGAAAGTGTTCTTAAATCTTCTTAAATCAAACAACATATGCTGGGTCGTCGTCCGAGACTACCATAACGCAAAATATATGGCAGAATGCTGGTAAAACCATGGAGCGGGAGACATACAATTCTCCTCCAAGGAGTTCAATCACAACTTTAATTAACACATTTATTTTTAACAAGCGTCATCAGCATGGAAGCATGTCCTTTGGAATACTGGTCAAACCATGAAGAGGCATATGAATGTTTAGCATATCTGGCACGTAAATACCTTGCAGTGCCAGCTACAAAAGTGCCATGCGAATGCCTTTTCTCACTTTCAGGTGACGTAAATAAGAAGTGGGCAGCATTATCTCCTATAAATGTAAACAAACTTGTTTCTCTTAGTGATTGGCTGAACAAGAAGTAGGACAGAGTGGACATGTAGGCTCTAAAGTTTTATGTTGTTTTGGTTTTGAGTGCAGTTATGTAACAAAAAAAATCCACATTTGTAAGTTGCACTTTCACAATAAAGAGATTACACTACAGTACTTGTATGAGGTGAACTGAAAAATACTATTTCGTTTGTTTGTCATTTTGTCACAGTGCAAGTATTTGTAATCAAAAGTAATATAATGTGAGCACTGTACACTTTGTATTCTGTGTTGTAAATGAAATCAATATATTTGAAAATGTAGAAAAACATCCAAAAATATTTAATAAATTTTAATTGGTATTCTATCGTTTAACAGTGCGATTAAAACTGCAATTAATTACGATTAATTTTTTTAATCACGAGTTATTACATTTTTTAGAGTGAATCGTGTGAGTTGCCTGCGATTAATTGACAGCCCTACTAAATATAACATATATACGTTGCAAATTGTTTGATTTAAATTTCTAATGATATTTACATTCTGTTAGGAAAAATATCAAGTGTGTCATTAAAATAAGAATACATTGAAAATTCCAAATTTAGTTGAATTGTATGCCTTGCACGGGAGGGCGGCCCCACAGACCCTGGGGGCTAGGCCATACAGACCTGCGCTGAAGGGCGGTCCGATGGACTCTGGGCCAGAGTGCCCTGACTCTAGGGATGCCCACTGATGCTGGCCATTTTCCCAGACGTCTCTGAGCTACAGGGCCCTCCTCACAGAATTAGGCCAGTAGGCCGTGCTGCCTGGAATCTAAGAGCAGCTCCCGCCCCGACTCGGACCATTAGGTTGCACCGCCCTGAGAAGAGGCAGTCATTTGAACTTGACTGCAGGGACATAGTACCACTAAAGGGGTGATGGGGTATACCTGCTCTGTGACAGCTACCCATATGCCGTGGGACATGTGAGAGGACTTCTTGAACTGTTTCAGCTAGTCCACGTCCAAACTGGCACTAAAACAATTCAGATTGAAATGGTTCAGACTGATGAGGTTCCTAGACCTACTACCAAAACAGTTTTTAGAATGTGTGGACAAGCTTTGTGTGTGAACATAACATTTCAACTGTTTACCACCACATTCTCTCTCAGTGTAACCCGTGTCAAGAGGAATGTGATGTATTGCTGGTCTTTCAGGGTCAGAAAGTGATGGGATTTTAATATCATTCCCATTGTTGCAGTATTTGATGGCTCGTCTATAGGAATACGTAGGCCTGATCTACACCTAAAACTCAGGTTGACCTAGTATGTTGCTTAGGAGGACTATGAAAAATTTCACGCCTTGTGCAATGTAGTTAGGGTGACCTAACTTCCACTGTAGATGCAGCTAGTTTGATGGAAGAATTCCTCCATCAACCTAGCTACCATCTCTCAGAGGAGTGGATTACACCTACATTGATGGGAAAACCCCTGCCATTGATGTAGGAAGTGCCTACACTATGGGCACTGTAGCTGTGTGGTGTAGACATAGTTCATGGCAGGCTGGGGTATAAATCTGCATTGCGCTACTAGCCTGCCACACGGTAAGTGTTCGTGTGGTCCCTGCTGTTGTGTACTAAAAGTTCTGTAGCGCTCTGATCAACCCCGCTTTGAAACGTTTGCCGTGCCCAGTGTGAGGCACGTGGCTGTGTTTTGACACTAGCTTTTTCAGAACTATCATTTGTTTGCAAACCCAAAGGCCCTCCCAGCTACGGTATAAGTTTTAAACAGTTGCAATACCTAGTTTGTACCTATGTTGTAAGAGGCTCCTCCCGGCCTCCTTCTCTTTGTGGACATAAAGGGACATGTTAGGAACCCATATTTTAACCTCCATTCCTGGCTGAAACAAGGTCATGCCATTTCCCCCTCCCCCTGTTCCTACAGGCAAGAAAAAAAATATTGTGTAAACCTGTTTGGACCACTTACTGTGGCTCCAAGGAAGCGGCTGCCAGGTCCCTGTGGCCTCTAGGCACATGGGTGGCCAGGCAGTTCTGTGCGGTGCACGCTGCCTTTGCTCCTGCAGGCACCGCCCCCCCCCCCCCCCGCTCCCATTGGCTCCCAGCTAATGGGAGCTGCAGAGCCAGTATTTGGGGTGGGGACAGCGCACGGAGCCTCACAGTCCCTGACCACCCCAGCACCTAGGGGCCACAGGGACCTGGTGGCTGCTTCCGGGAGCAACACGGAGTCGGGGCAGGTAGGGACCCTGCCTTAGCCCCGGGCTTCTGCTGTGCCACCAACCAGACTCCTAACGGCCCAGTCAGCGATGCCAACTGGAGCCGCCAGAGTCCCTTTTCAACTGGGCGTTCCAGTCAAAAAACAGACGCCTGGCAACCCTAGTTAAGAAAGTCGCCAATGCAGTACCACATGAGAAGCCCTTGAAAATACTCACTCACTGCCTCATTGGCATACCCTATACTCATAGGTTCCTTTGAAACTTACTGTACATAAAAACTGCAGCCTAGCTCTTCAGAGGCAAATTCAGATAGGATCATTGGAATCCAGTCTCTGTAGATGGAGGCAGCTGGGTCTCATCCACTGGTCAGAGACAGAAGAGTACCCAGCTGATTAGTGCTGGCTGCCTGGTGGGATGTACTTGCCTTGCTTCATGTGGGGTCAAGGTCTCTGGAGCAAGAGGAAGACAAGTCCAGCCTGGAGATGGGAGGAGTCAGGAGAAGTCTGCTTAGGGATATGGGGGGTGTAACAATCTTGGGGTTCACTATCTAACAAACCAGGGAATAAGAAAGGAATAACACTTTAATAAAACAAATGGGAGAGTGTCACTGGTAAGCTGCTGCACGCAGCCATGTGGTGTTCCAACCCCTGCTTCCAGGGCACATCTCCAAATTCCTATGTTCATAACACTGTCCCTTATCAGGGAGCATCTCCAAATCACAATCTTTCATAAACCCATCTCTACAGCAGGCTAGGTTGGGAAGAAGTGTCTGGGGGAAAGTAAGTTGAGAGCCGGTCTCTTTGGGATGGGGAAAGGCACACATATTTTGGGGTGTATCTGGGTCTGTTTTAACCTTAATCCATCAATGCCATTCTTTAGTGCAATTTAAAGTGTTGCATTAAAAGAGTTAATAAGCTTCCTGAAAGGTAGCTGACTGAGTTTTAAATAAGAAAATATCAGTATTCAAATTAAGCCAATATGAGGTGGTAAATGGGAGTCTTCCCTCCTGTGATGTTGCACTCCATAATGTTTTATGGAAATAGGCTCATGAGTGTAAATATGGTGTAACTGGAATATGCTTCATGCAAAAGGTCTCTTGTAAGGTATCATTACAAAGCTTAAAATCTACTGAGTGTGTTCATCCTATTTATTTGCATGTATTATTTCTGTGTCTGGAGTTAGGAAAATAAGATATAAACTTGTATTACTGATGTAAGCATATTAAGTGGAAGCCATTAAGGGTGCTTCAGAATCAATGAACTGTAAATGGGTTTGTTTACCTGCAAGCCTTCCTGTGTATGTGTCAGACAGCTCCTAGGTAATGAAGAAGGAAGTCTTACAGTGACATGTGATCATGTGACCTGAACTGGAATTCATCTTAAACCTGGCGCTTTTCCATTTAGAAGAAGGGGTGGGGACTCAGAGGGACAAAAGATTCCCGCCTTGTGCCAAAGCTATAAAAGGGTGTGGAACAGAACAAAAGGAGGGCCAGTCATGAGAACACCCCAGTTTCCACTTAAGATGTCTGCTGGAACTCACAAGGACTGTACCGGGGAAAGGATTGGGCCCAGACTAGGAAGGAGTCTAGTCTGTGAAAGAAGCTTATTGGAACATCTCTGAGGGTGAGATATTACCTGTACCAGTTTCTTAAAGTATTAGGCTTAGACTTGCATGTTTTTGCTTTATTTTGCTTGGTGACTTACTTTGTTCTGTCTGTTATTATTTGAAACCACTTAAATCCTACTTTTTATACTTAATAAAATCACTTTTGTTTATTAATTAACCCAGAGTAAGTTATTAATACCTGGGGGAGCAAACAACTGTGCATATCTCTCTATCAATGTTATAGAGGGCGGACAATTTATGAGTTTACCCTGTATAAGCTTTATACAGAGTAAAACGGATTTATTTGGGGTTTGGATCCCATTGGGAGCTGGGTGTCTGGGTGCTGCAGATAGGTGACTTGCTGAGCAGTTTTTGGTTAAAGTCTGCAGCTTTGGGGGCATGGAACAGACCTGAGTCTGTGTTGCAGCAGGCTAGCGTGTCTGGCTCAACAAGGCAGGGTTCTGGAGTCCCAAGCTGGCAGGGAAAACAGGCTCAAAGGTACTTCCAGCATGTCAGCTGACTGTCCCAAAGCGGTCTCTGGGACCGAACCCATCACACCTCCTACCTCCAGTTTACTCTGAAGCAAAGAGATTTTCTGATCAAGTAGTTATTTGTTTTCAGTAGAACTGGGGTTCTGGTCTTCAATTTCAACTAAAAATAACTGATAGACTAATACCAATCCAAATATTATAACAGAATGATAAAAATAAAAAATACAAGGTTCCTTTGATGTTTTTTTTAAACTGCCGATAGTATCCTGGTTGCATATAGCAGTAGCATGGGCACTGGGATATGAAGTGTTGTCCATTAGCAGAGCACAGTAGTAACTAATGTTTAATAGTAGTATTAAGTAGTTTTGTCTCACTGGAGCTTTCATGAACATTTCTTTGCTTTTTAAAAGACTTAAGCTCATGATTTTCTTTCATGTATTCCTACTGGAACAACTGCAGAATTCTGCAGTCAAAGTTAAAAATGAATGTAGAGAGACTGATAAGTGAAAATGCAGTTTACTGGCCAAAAAGTAAAACCAGAAACTGAAATCAATATCCATAAATATAATAATATTTTGCACTTTCAGACTGCCTTCAAACAAAGGATCTCTGAACACTTTACAAACAGTTAATTAATTCTCACCTAACTGGCCTCATCTTACCGATAAGGAAAATGAATCATAGAGAGATTAAGGTCACACAGAAAATCTGTGCCAGAGCCAGATCTCCTGGTTCAAGTGATGTTTTAACTACAAGAACAAAGGAAAATGTAACAAGCTCTTATGAATGTTCAGGTTTATAAAATTACAAAAAGAGTGAGCATTAATGTAGTGCTTTTCAGCTATGTGTAACCCATGCTGACTGTGTGGCTCTGTCCCTTCTGGTGGCTCAGATGTTTATAGAAGTTTATGAGTTTGCTACTACCTACGAGCTAAGACCTTGGTCCTACAGTTCTAGCAAAAGAGGCTTGTGCTTTTTAGATTCTGAGGTCCTGAATTCAGTCCCTGCAGGCAACCCATCCAGAGGCATTGTTACATGTCTATCAAAGCATTTATTTCCTGCCTGCAATGGCAATTTTTGCACATTTTGCTTCCAAGATTACAAAATGAAAAGATAAGGATGTACCCGAGATTGATTGGTGCAAAATTCATATGATGTAAGTTTTATGCCTCTCACACTTTCTTAAAATTATATTTTATTATTTTATTTTATGTATATGTCTGCCTCAAATCTATCAATGAAAAAGCCAATATGCAAACCAATGCTAAATGAAAGCTGTTTTATTTGAGAGGATTATCAAAAATTATTGATTTTTTTCCTCCTATCATTTCCAGAATGATTGGAAGACTTTCCTAAATATTTCTTATGAAACATTCAATGCAACAAGCATATTGAAAAATTAACACATTCATCGTGGGTATTGTATATTAACTCACATAGATTAGTTCTTAGCACAACAGTATATTTTGGGCCCGTAGTGCTGACTCCAATAGTTTTGTCCATACACAGACAGAAGGATTTGGCTGTTTTTATATTCTTATGTTAGGCAGGCTTATTTTATACACGATTTTCTTTTAACAATTTAGCAGTACGCTATTAAAAGTCCAGATCTTATGAAGTGTTGCACACCCTCAACTCATCACCTTGCAGGACTGGGCCTAAAGATTTTTATCAGGAAAGTCTCCTGTTTCCTTATTTAACAAAAAATAAGGAATTATACCATAACTAAATGAACAGAGCAAGTTTGGTAGGTATGCTTACAAAGAGCTATTGTGAGCATTTTCATCATATTAAAAAGTGAAAGACAAGGATACTTAAACAGTATATCGAGGCTGTGACATTGATAGGGTTTTCAGGTAACCAGCTCTGGAGTGAATCCAATCTGACATTCTAGTTAGATGAAATTCTAATAGAGATTTGGAGTAAGGAAAAATGTTTCTGGTATCAAATCCAAAATTCAAGGTTTATACTTATTTGGTTTGCGTTCTGATTTTTTTTTTAATCTCTTTCAAACCATGTTGTATAGTGCTGACTACTGAAAAGGTCTGGGTTTTTTTGTGGGCCTTAAAATTCATTGTTCTTCCTACAGAATGTGACTTCAGTGCAGGAGCTCATGCAAATCTGTCAGTTCCTCTGTTTGGAAACTATTGTTTTTCAAATGTCTGCACTGTATGTTCATAATTTCATTTCTAACTCATTGAGCACTGTTCAGATTTATCAACTGACTCCTCTCTGTGCTAGAACTTATTTTGTTTTCAGGATTACAAAAATTAAAGGGTTCCCCTGATTCAATACAGAGGTTTACATCTTGGCCACACTGCAGTCAATGGGACTTTTGCCTCGACTTCAATGCAGTCAGAGTTCACCCAGAAAGAAGTCAAGAAGGGTTTCTAATAAAAGTAATTAGATAATGTATTTTAAAAATTGCACAATCTCTCCTTCTCTTTCTGTATATAAATGGTAGCTGCTGTGCCCCAAACTTCCCAAATATAGGGCTTAGAAGATGCTGCATGCCCTCAACTCCCATCATCAATGGTTGTTGAGGGTGCTCAGCAATAGCCCCATTGTGCCTGCTGGGTGAAATTCACTCTTATGCCAGCAGGAGGCTTTTGGACCACTTAAGTCCAACTTAAAATACAGCTTAAGTGGGACTTAAGTGTTGCATAGCCCTTGTAGTGGGCCCTTAGCACAAGGGTGAATTTCATCTACTATATATAGATCAGACCTGCCCTTGGGTGCTCCTAGTAGAGAAGTCTGAGAACAGTGGACTCAAGAGGGGTAAAATCCTGGCTTTATATAAGTCAATGAGAGTTTTGCCATTGATTTCAGTGGAGTCAAGATTTCACCCAAGGAATTTAAATCACTCGGATTTCTATTTTTGTGGGGATTAGTAACGGGCTGGCTAGAAGCTGAATTATATAGAAAGTGTGACTTGGATTGTGTGGCTGGTTTTCAATTTAACTGTAATGTGATATATACCATCATGTGCCAGCAATGCCCCTCTGCCATGTACTTTGGCCAAACCGGACAGTCTCTACGTAAAAGAATAAATGGACAGAAATCAGACGTCAAGAATTATAACATTCAAAAACCAGTTGGAGAACACTTCAGTTTCTCTGGTCACTTGATTACAGACCTAAAAGTCGCAATATTACAACAAAAAACCTTCAAAACCAGACTCCAACGAGAGACTGCTGAATTGGAATTAATTTGCAAACTGGATACAATTAACTTAGGCTTGAATAAAGACTGGGAGTGGATGGGTCATTACACAAAGTACAACTATTTCCCTGTGCTTATTTTTCCCCCTACTGTTCGTCAGACATTCTTGTCAACTGCTGGAAATGGCCCACCTTGATTATCACTACAAAAGGTTTTTTTTCTCTCCTGCTGGTAATAGCTCACCTTACCTGATCACTCTCCTTACAGTGTGTACGACAATACCCATTGTTTCATGTTCTCTGTGTACATAAAATCTCCCCACTGTATTTTCCACTGCATGCATCCGATGAAGTGAGCTGTAACTCATGAAAGCTTATGCTCAAATAAATTTGTTAGTCTTTAAGGTGCCACAAGTCCTCCTTTTCTTTTTGTGGATACAGACTAACACGGCTGCTACTCAGAAACCTGTAATATTGTTGTAACTGGAAAGGAATAAGTATACTGCTGCTGGGATTTATAGGCTAATCTTATTTCCTTTGAAGTCAATGAGAGCTTTGCTATTGACTTCAGTAAGAACAGGATCAGGCTATATATTAACATGTCCATATAAACACTTAGGAGAGAAGGGTAAGCTGAAAAACTGGCGTGTTTTAACTGTATTTGGTTGGAGTTACAATAACACTCAGCCAGTTGTACCAAGACATCCCCTAGGTAGACACTAGGAAATCTAGTCTTAGATATTATTGTGATAGGCGATCTAAATAGATAGTCTACTTTAAACTTTATTCTCTCTGAAGTTCTACACATTCTGGCTGCAGGGGACGTTTGCCATCCCCTGAAATGCAAGCTTTTGAAAACACAATTGACCACCCTTTTAGAAAGCGATTGTAAAACATGAAGCCTTGTGCTGTCTCTCTATAATTTTATTGTGGGTTAATTTCTGAACATCGGTAAATGGTTTCTCTTGATTCCTGTAACAGTAGCAGAATCATCCCCTTTCTATGACATCGGTTATACCACAAGTTGCACTTATGTCTTGGTTGGTGTTTTATATACAAAAATGTTCAGCTCATTGCTCTCAACCTGCTGTGGCCTAAATGTGACACTGGCCTTTACAAGTACCTAACAAATGCTCAAAGTAAAGAAAACAACTGGATATAATGGAACAGAAAGCGTAAAGTAACGAGGGATTCATCTGTCTAAAGCTGCATTACATTGATAGCATGAAAATTACATTAATTCATGCTGATTTCAGTGTTTGCATTACAGGGTAGAGGTGGGTATGGTGTGTTGGCTGAATAAAAGTGCGCTTTCCCTCCTCCCAGCCTTTCACATACACGCAGTTAAAGTATGGGCTGAATAACCCCACTTTCCAGGCTACAAGGAGCATTCAGTCTATGATGCTTTGTATTGCAGGAGTGCTAGGGACCTTAGTCATAGCCCAGGACTCTATTGCCCTGGCTCTGTACAAATACAAACTAGCTCTTCCCATCCTCTTTTAGGTTTGGCTATATTCAGACGAGTGATTATTGAAAAAATGTCACCTTATTAAAAAGGTCTGTTTTCTGAGAGAAGAAGGTCATCCTCCATGCCCAGTGAAGATGTAACCCCGCTGCTGAGACTGCCAGCTGTGGCGGTTATGAAGTGGACTCATACCAAATAGGGTTTTCCCTGTGTATGTTAACTGGACACGTATTTTAATTTTTAAAAATTGCACTTCCCTGGCACAATTCCACAGAATCTCTTTAAAAGCATGCTAACTGAAGTGAATGGTGTCACTTTAAATATAACAACCTCAAAACCCAGAAATGAGCTGCAAACACAACTTTACCCTTTAGATCACCGGCTCAGCCAAAAGCCACAGTTAAGAGGCCTGGATATTCAATAATTCTTCTTTAAGTGATGTCCCTAGCGGAGCTCCACTGTAGGGGTGGCAGTGCTCCCTGCACCTGGGATCTTCATCTGCGGGGCCCGTTGGACAGCACATGCGCACTGCCCCGGCTTGCGCTGTGAGCAGAATGCATATATAGTGCTGTGCAGTCCAACCCCCTCACCCGCAGTTCCTTCTCGACCACCTTTGGTATGGGACAGAATCCACAGCAGAGCCTGCTTCTCCTTAGAACTACTAGATAATGCCTTACCTGTTAGTTTTTAGTGTAGTTCAATAGTTATTTCGTTCCCTTCTCATTCTTGAATATGCAGAATTGGAGCATAGCGGATGAATAAGCCTTGTGACCAAATAAGTCCAATTGCTTCCAGTTCCTGTCATAAGGGATGGATCTAGGTTGGTACTGATGTCCCTTTTTGTGCAAGGCATTGACAACAAAGGAATTTGGAGTGGGGTCCCTAAAGAGGGAAAGGGAGGGAGGTGGGCAGGATAGATAGGAATGGGATGGAGTATCCTTCCTTGATGATCTCTAGAACCCACTTGTCTGAGGTAATCAGCCACCATGATGGAAAGAAAGGGGCTAAAACAGTCGCCAAACTATTGGGATGTTGGAGATGGTTGTTGTGACTGGAACAGGGGGAGGCCTCTCGGGGCCTTGACCATACCTTCAAAATTGTTGTTTGGTCGAAGGTGTGTGAGAGGTAGCTCCTTGAGGAATCGTACATCTGCGTTTGGTATGGGGCTTCTGTTGATGGCGTTGGGTGTTGTACTGTTGATGAGGAGTTAACTGTGGTGGTCAGGAGCGTTGGGGAGGTTGGTATTTCCCCGGTCATCTCTTTGGCGCTGGGTATAAATGGTGAGAGAGCAGAGGGTTGTTCGAGAGTCCTTCAGGGAGTGTAGCGATTTATCTGTGCACTCCATGAATAACTTGGGGCCCTCAAAGGGTAGATTCTCTACAGTGGTTTGTACCTCCTTAGGGAGGCCGGAAAAGTGCAGCCATGAAACCCTCTCATGACTACTGCAGTCACAATGGTAGGGGCAGCGGTATTCAGAGAATCCAAGGAAGCTTGTAAAGTTGTATGAGCTAAGAGGTGTCCTTTGGACACAAGCGTCTGGAGCTGTTCATTTTTGTCATTAGGAAGGTCTTGGCAGAGGTCCTGTATTTTAGAATAACTGACATAATTGTATTTGGCCATGAGAGTGGTCCGCAATGCCTGCTGACATTTTCTACCATAGATTGCACATCACGCTACCAGAGTCATGATGGTCTATATCACCTGTATGTCCTACATCAACAGCCAAGGCAGAGCGAGGTCCCACTCTCTATGCTTGGAAGCACTGAAATTGTGGAACTGGTGTATCCAGCACAACATCACCATCTTAGCTGCATACTTCCCTGGACACCAGAACACCACCGCGGACTCATTGAGCAGATTCTCCCAAGATCACGAGTGGGAGATAGATATGTGAGCCCCTCATCAGATCTTCAGTTGCTGGGGGTTCCCCACCATAGATCTCTTTGCCATACTGGAGAATGCCCACTGTCCTGGATTTTGCTTGAGTGTGGGCCTAGGATGCAGATCCCTGGGAGACGCATTCCACCTCACATGGGATGCACCGCTGCTCTATGCCTTTCCTCCCTTTCCTCTTCTGTTCAGAGTACTCCACAAGATCCAAGGGGACTGAGCCCGAAATGGCCACAACAAAACTGGTATACTTACCTTATTCGCATGACGCCCTTCGATCACTCTGTGGCCAACTCCTTTCACAGCATGCGGGTTGAATCCTTCATCCCAATTCACAGCTACTCCAGCTGAAGGCATGGCCCCTCCCTGGTTCTGGGATTCGGAGATAACTTGTTCAGAAACAGTTAAAGAAGTCCTCTTGAATAGCGGATATGATACAGCAAGACGCACTTACATCCACAAATGGACTAGATTCCACTCCTGGTGCACCTCCAATCAGGTAGAAACAATGAGTTCCCCATTACCACTCATCCTGAATTATATTTTACACCTTAAAAGATTGGGGTTATCCATCCGCTCCATCTGAGTGCACTTGGCAACCATCACGACCTTTCATCCTAAGATAGACAGCCACTCCATGTTTACCCACCCGCTCACAAAAAAATTCCTAAAAGGTCTCCAAAATCTTTACCCTCATATACGGGCTCTGGCTCCAGCTAGGGACCCTGGCCTTGTGCTATGTCATCTTACTAGACCACCTTTCAAACCAATGGCAACGTGCTCCTATGTTCATTTATCCATGAAAACAACATTTCTTGTCGCTATCACCTCTGCCTGGCAGGCTGGTGAAACTGGAGCACTCGTGGTATACCCCCCATATAGGATTTTTCATAAAGAAAGGTTACATTACGACCACATCCCAAAATTTTACCCAAAATACCATCCTCTTTCTATCTAAACGAGGGGTGAGCGAACTTTTTGGCCCAAGGGCCACATTGGGGAATAGAAATTGTATGGCGGGCCATGAATGCTCACAAAATTGGGGTTGGGGTGTTGGAGGGGGTGAGGGCTCTGGTTGTGGGTCTGGGCTCTGGCTGGGGATGAAGAGTTTGGAGTGTAGCAGGGTGCTCTGGGCTGGAACCAAGGGTTTGGAGGGTGGGAGGGGGATCAGGGCTGGGGCAGGGGTGTTGGAACGGGTGCAGGTTCCACCTGGGGGTGTGGGCTCTGGGGTGGGGCTGGGGATGAGAGGTTTGGTGTGCAGGAGGGTGCTCCTGGCTGGGATCGAGGGGTTTGGAGAGCGGGGGTGGGGATCAGGGCTGAGGCAGGGGATTGGGGCATAGGGAGAGGCTCAGGGGTGCAGGTTCCGAGTGGCACTTACCTCAAGCGGCTCCCAGAAGCAGTAGCATGTCCCTTCTCCGACTCCTACACGGAGGCGCAGCCTGGCAGGTCTGCATGCTGCCCCATCCTCAGGCACCCCCCTGCAGCTCCCATTGGAGCGCCAGAGGGGGCCATTGGAGCGCATAGGAGCTGGGGCAGGGCCATCCTGCAGCTTCCGGGAGCCATGTGCTGCGGCCCCAACCCTGCGCCCCGGCCAGAGTGGGGCTGAGCCGCGTGGTGTGGCGCCTGACCCCACTCCCCAGCAGGAGCTCGTGGACCAGTTTAAAACGGCTCGCGGGTCGTAGTTTGACCACCCCTGATCTAAACCAACCTATCCACCTTCTCTGCTTCTTTCCAAAGCCACACAACAACCAGTAGGTGGCAGCATTGCACACCCTGGACATCTGACGAGCATTAGCTTTCTACCTAGACAGAACTAAAGCTTTCAGATGATTGCCACGCTTATTCCTATCAATGGCCAAAAGATCAAAAGGCACAGCCATTTCTAAGCAAGGCCTTCCCAAGTGGATCTCGCGGTGTATACACCTGTCCTACCAACTACACAATGGGCAACCTCCTCCTGGAACTAGAGTACATCCCACCTGCTCTCTCTCCACCTCAATTGCCTTTCTTAACAATGCTGATGACATTTGCAAAGAAGCCACATGGGCTTCCACGGACACTTTTAGCCATCACTGGCCATTACTCATGATGCAGCATCAGATACTCTGCTAGGGCACACTGTCCTATCATCCGCCATGAATACCACTCCGAAGCCCCAACCTTACAACGAAGACCACAGCTTTATAGTCACCTACAGTGGAGCAACCAGAGGGACATACTCAAAGAAGAAGAGATGGTTACTCACCCTGTGCAGTAACTCCAGTTCTTCGAGATGTGTGTCCTCCACTACCCATCCTCCTCCCTTCTGCGTTGGAGCTGAAAGAGAAGCTCTGTGGTAGAGAAGGAGCTGGGGGCGGGGGAGGGGGAAGGACTGCACAGCACTGTATATACGCATGCTGCTCACGGCACAAGATGGGGAGGTGTGCATGTGTGGTCTAATGGCCACTGCTGATGAAGATCTCCAATCCCAGGGACAGGGGGCACTGCCGAACCTAGAGTGGAGCACCCATAGGGACACACATCTCAGAGAACCACAGTTACTGCACAGGATGAGTAACCTCTCTTTCCAGTCCAAAAGGGACAAATGGATTTCAGAGCTCTCCATTGAAAATTCTCATCTAGCCCCTAGACATTCAATACTGGGGACCATAAGCAAGAGAACATCAGCTGATCCCAAGCGCCATATTTGTGCACAGGAGAGAAGTGGTTATGCAGGTAGTTAGGATTCATAGAATCATAGAATATCAGGGTTGGAAGGGACCTCAGGAGGTCACTTAGTCCCCTTCTCAAAGCAGGACCAATCCCCAATTTTTGCCCCAGATCCCCAAATGAACTCACAACCCTGAATTTAGCTGGCCAATGCTCAAACCACTGAGCTATCCTTCCCCCCCAACTTTACATACCAATATAAGCATTTTGAAATGAACGGGGAAGCTGCTAGGGAGTCAGTGTAGTCTTTGGAACACCACTGAAGTATGTTCACTGCTAAGAAAGTGAGACACTGCATTCTGCACCAGCTGCAGTTTGTCGGTGGTTTTTAAGGGTAGCCTTTTTGGAATGCATTATAATAACCCAGGCTAGAGATCACAAAGATACGGACAGCTGTGGCAAGTCCACATCAGAGAAAAACAATAACAGTATCGCCTCAAACCGATGGGGAAAGGGCACTTTTGGTCACTGATGAATTCTGAAAGAATTGGTAGCCAAGAAGCTCCTGAAACTGTGAACCTCACGGACAAAGGTGGGGCAACCCCTCTATCATAAGAACTGCCATTGTTCTCGTCGCTTCTTACTAATCTGGATTTGCCCTCGACCCACTCTATCCACATCCCTGCCTCAGCCAGGCCCATGGAAAGCAAAGACACTAGCACTGTTTTTGTCCACTGACAAAGTGGTGGCATCACAGCCCAGATCACCTTATTCTCTCTCCCACCAGCTTCACAAGCACATAGACTAGGACAGAGGGACAAAAGAGTGCCTTGTAGAACTCCACACCATGGTAGTGTGCAGCAGTTACACAATCTAATCCTCTGGTCAGGAAGGAAAGAATGGAACCACTCATGTGGGATCCTGACCACCTCTGCCAAGGTTCACAGCTGAGTCAACAACCCATTCACGCCTGCAAGTCCATTCAACAAAATCTCTTGGCCAACATTATCAAAGTCTGCTTACAGATATAGAAGAATCAGCATGGACACACATGACCATTTTGTCCATTACTAGGATGAGACCTTCAACCAATGACATTAGTACAATATTTGTACTGAGACCAAACCCTTGATGGACAGAGATGAAGGAAAACTGAGGACTCTAAATTATGCCTGAGTTCCCTCACCCCCCAATGCAACTGGAGAATTGGAGAATTTGGCCCAATTTCTTGAGCACAACCCTAATGATGGCTCTTTTGGGAGTTGATGGCATTTGCCTTCCCAGAGGGAGACAATCATCTCAATCCACAACAGACCCCCACCGCCCCCATACCTTTTTGTATGATTTCACTAAACTGGAAGTGTAGACTTTCACATTTCCCACAATGCATCCAGAATCTCAGTAAGTTAGTGGTGAAAGATCACCCAGATGACATAATATTTTTTCTGCCCCCACTGCAGTGGCCAATCCAGTCTGTCCAGCTGGTCTTATTCTTGAAGATGGTAGAAAAGTCATCACAGCAAGAAATATTCATTTCTGCTTCTGAGCACTGCAAAGTCACCATGGGCACCCCAGCCCCCAGTACCCCCAGGCTACACTAACACTGATTCCTAGAAACATTTCCACTGAATGAGACTTTGCAGATGCTCTCACGGAGAAGGAAAGCGTACAGAAAACAACGGGCCTGAGTCTAAGGATGAAAACCGGGAGTAATTTACTAAGGTCAGGGGTGTTGCACCAGTGGGAAACTGGGGTAGACAAAGGGAGAATCATACCAATGTGCTGGTTCTGCCACACATTCTGTTGCCTTTATTTCAGTTTTTCTTTGGCTGGTTTTCACTGATGGATGGATTGCAACATCCTGCAAATAAGGTACATGAGAGGTATTGGTGAGAAAATTATATAGCTGTATAGTCATTAATGTGTCAAACTAAAGATAGGAAGTTTGACACATTAATGACTATGGCAAGATAGGAATATGGATTTATTAATGCTAAAAGGGAGGCTATATTGTTCAGTTGTTAGCTGCTGGTTAACTCCTGCTAGAACTAGTTGGCAGAAACCCAAGGGCATTCATAATAGGCAGCTGAATTAATTTTAATGAAGTAAACAACAATGTAATATTTAGTCTCCGGGTCCAGCTTCTTCTGGCACTACTTGTTCTTTCTGGCCTTTTAATGTACGTTTTAGCAACAGCTGCAGAAACTCTATTGAATAATTCAACCGTTCTAAGTAAATACTTTTATGGGGTGTCCATTGTGAAGCCTGAATATAAATCAATGGACAAACAAATGTGATTGGTCTGGGAGAACGTTTCCTCTACTTCTAACAGTCTTGGTTCTAAATGTCAAAAGAGTCAGCAAATTGTGCTGAATCACTTCAGACCAATTCAAACTTAAATAAGGTTTCGCAGAACAGGGTGGACAGAGCTAAGTTTAGAAACTGTGTTTTAGCCTAGGTCTAATTGTCCCTCCCCACCCTTAAATTGAATTGAGTTAGGCCTGGTCTACACTGCACATTTAGGCCGATGTAAGGCAGCTTATGTAGACCTAATTATGTCAGTGTCTACACTACCACCTTGTACTGCTGATGCAAGTGTCCTGCTACACCGACATAATAACTCCACCTCCACGAGAGGCATAGGGCTTATGTCAGTGAAGTTAGGGTGACACAGCATTTGCATAGACACTGTGTTACTTACATTCTAAGTATTATTTGTATTACAGTTCCATACCAGATCAGCCCATTGCTGTGCTGAGCACTAATGCATAGTGAGAGCCACTTCCTATACCAAAGAAGTTGCAATCTAAATAGACAAGCAGTGGCAAGGGAAGCAGAAGTGGAAGTGACTTGTCCAAAATCACATGGCAGGTCAGAAATAGAATGCAGGATTGCTGGTTCTCAGCCTAGACCATTCCCCGCATTTGGGAAGGAGGGTTAGGGCTGGTCTATAGTGAAAAATGACATCAGCAGAGCTTCATCTCTCAGAGGTGTGAAAAATCCACACCCCTCGGAGATGTAGTATGCAGACCTAGACAGCACTAGGTCGACGGAAAAAGTCTTCTGCCAACTTAGTTACCACCTCTCAGGGAGGTGGATTAACTATAGTGATGGGAGAACATATCCCGTCGCTGTCGTGAGTATCTATGTTGTAGCATTTAGGTACAGACATACCCTTAAAGCTGAGGCTAACCTATAGGGATCTCCCACATCATCAAGGGCTAAAGGCATTGTAACTGTGGTACTCTGACTAGTGGAAGTTAAAAGTGCTACCTCTGAGACTTTTCTTAGTCTATAGAGTCGTGATAACTGTGTGTCAGCCCTCTTGGTTGTGTGCAGCCCCAGGCCTCCATGAACTTACACTCACCTTTCAGTTAAAATGCTCTGGAAACGTCCGGTTTTTTCTGTCCTCAAATTAAATTAGAGTGATTCTAAATCTACTTACATAACCTCTTGTTCCTTTTACAAACATAACATTTCTAATCAAAATGTAGATGCAAAAGTAAACAAAAAGGAGACCAAACATGACATCGCTTTGTTTTAGGGGGAGGAGGAATAATATAATTCAATAAGACTAGCTCATGCCCTCTGATTAAAGCTTTTTTTGAAATAGCAGATAGGGCAGCTGAGATCTACATTGAGATAAAGATAGTTAGTATAGATCAAAAGGGCTCAAACACATGTCAGCTAGATTAAATGACAGGATGTGGTGAAGTGCTGGGCATGGTATCCGGTAACTTTATGTACAAGAGCTTATTTGTTGAATACAGATACTTCTGATAGATTATATACACATATATGGAAACAAGAGAAATAAATGGAAAGCAATCTATAATGGTTAGCGTTTGTTCTGATATTGTTCCAAGACCACATTTCTTCTAATTAGTGCATCACTGCAATTTTCTATAGCTGTCTGTTTTACTGAACTTGTGGTAGTAAATTACATTAGAAACCCTGAGTTGTTTTTCCAAGTGAATCGGCGTTCTAGGTAGTCACTATCTCCTGGGGATAAATTTGGTAGTGTAGTAAACTTCTCTGCTTGAACTCTGTACCATTTTCTTTTTACTTCAACATTATCTTAATAAAATTATTTCATTCTCTGATACTGCTCCCAGGCTCCTTTTAACATAAAGCCCAGAATAAGATTAGGGGTAGATTTAAAGGGCCTGGACTGCAGATATCTCCTATTCTGGACCTTTTAAAAGTCTTTTTATATTGTTTTAAAGCACTTTGGTACTTGATTTTTAACTACTAATAACATTTCTTTCCCAATGTGGGCCTTATGGTACTATGTAATCTCATATCATCCATAGCTGACATGTGCAACAGGTGATAGGATGTGTCACATAACTGAACATTGAGATTCCCCAGCTTCATTGACAATATCTTCCTGGCATCATTTTATCTGAGAACGTAGTGACATATCTGGGATGAAATCCTGTTGCCACTGAAGTCAATGGCAAAGCTCCCATGGACTTCAGTGGGGCCAGGCTTTCACCAATGATGTTGACAGGCATAGTGACTTGGGGTTGTGGTGACACAAGGGGACTTGTGGAAATGGGGACAGAGATCATCAGTGGAGACAGAAGGTCTTGTTTTCCCCACCAATAATGGGCCCAAATCATTCAAGACACAGGGTAAAGAACATGCTTGGATATTCCAATATAAACATCATGTTAGAAATAAAAATGATCCAGTCTCCTGCCACAAGGGAGTTTCTTATCCTTTCACCAGAGGGTTTGAAACGCTAATTCTTTCTTAAGATTTTTCGTTTTTCCATTGGACACAGGGGCAGTGGACCCTTCCCAAAAGTGTGTGTGTGTGGGGGGGAAGGGAGTAGAGGACTGTCGCAAGGCTGATACACCCCATCACCCTTTGAGGGCGGGGGAGTGGTGTGTTACAGCCCCATGGATGAGTCTGTAGGGCTGCGTGGCCTGTGGTCAGAGTCAATAGCCCAGCGCTTGCTCTCAGGGCAGTGTGGCCCAATGGCCACAGTCAACGATATGGCTCTTGCTCAAAGGGCAGTGCGGCCCAATGGCCACAGTCAGCAATACGGCCCTTGCTCAAAGGGCAGTGCAGCCCAGCGGCCAGAGTCAATAGTGTAGGTGATTTGGGCCACCACCCCGGGGTGGGCGGTGACCAGCATAGGGGGACCTGGGCCCACCGTCTCCACCAGGTCCCAACCCAGGGCCCTGTCGGTGGCAGGGTTGCCCACCACCAGCTTGGCGGGGATCCTACTGAAACACACCGAGCCTGTCTCCGATTTTACAACAAGCCTGGCCATGGCAAGAGCCACAAGGGCAGCTGTGGGGAGCCACGGACCCTCCACCTGCCCAGGGTGTGGGGGCAGAGAGCAGCTCCCGGCTAGGGTGACCAGGTGTCTGGTCAAAAAGGGATCCTGGTGGCTCCGGGCCATTAACTGTCCAGTTGGCGGTGCCGCTGCACAACAGGGCTAGCACGCTTCCTGCTAGCTGCCGCGCCACCCAGCTCCCGGGTCAGGAAGCAGCTGTCATGTCCAGCTCCTAGCCTTAGGGGAGATCAGGGGGGTCCGCATGCTGCCCTGCCCCCCGCCCGCAGGTGCAGCTCCCATTGGCTGGGTCAGCGCAGTGGAGGAACTAGCATGAGCGCTCAGCAGGCGGCTATTGAGGGGTCGTGTGGTGCGCGCCTCTCCCGCTGCTGCTCGGCCTCTTCTCCTCGTGTGGCTGGCTCGAGCTGTGGTGCGTGCCCTGCAGCGAACTGCGGTCTGTCTGGCGCCCCATCCCCGGCACCCAGGAGTTCGAGGTATGTATCCCTCTTTCTGAGTGCTGGGAATGGGGCTGCACCACTGCATCCCAACCCCCCTACACCTCATCCCCCTCACTGCATCCCTCCCCGTCCCACCCCCTGCCCCCCATTCCCCTCACTGCATCCCTCCCCATCCCATCCTGCCCCCCACAACTACCCATCCCAGCCCTGTACCCCTTACAGCGCTCTCCCACCCATTCTCTCCACCTCCCAGAGCCACCACCACTCCCGTGTCCCTTACCCCCCACAGCCCTGCACCCCATTCACCTCCATACACTGCTGCACTCCCATTATGTCCCTATACACCCGTACCCTCCACATCCTCATGTACCTGTAGCCTTCTGCCTCCCACTGCATTCCCATCCACCCCACATACCCCCTCCCATCCCCTTCTCTCTCCTTCACTGCCCCCTCTCACTCCCACCCTGTTCTCATCCTTGGCTTCTTTCCCTCCCCATCCTATCCCCCATTTTTCCGCTCCAGCCCACCCTCCTCTCTTCCTGGCTGCGTGATTTAGGCAGCCCATGGAAAAGTGTATGAAAAAGTGTCTCTGTGTAGGCAAGTGTGTGCATGCATGCATTGTATGTGTGTAAGAGACTGTGTGTCTTTGTATAGGGAGGTGTGTGTATTGCCACATGTGTGTATACCTGCGTGAATACAATTTGCAGCCTAACTCTTTGACTTTTATTCCTTCTGCTGGCTTGCGCACAAAAAAATGGATGACATAAAATATGTGTGTATTCATTTTAAAAGAGAAGGGAACTCTAAAAGAAATGTATTATTTCTTAAAAAGTGAATGTTGTTGACTAGTAATTGCAGAAGAACCAATGTATCATACAGTTCTCCCAACCTTTGTCTAGCTACATTATAAACTTTTAGTTGCAGACTCTCTCTTTTTATGTGTATGTCCAGCACCTACCACCCTGGAGTCCTGATCTTAGTTGGGGTCTCTAGGCACTAAACAACCATTATAATAATAAATAATGTGGAAGTATAGTGTGTTAGGGCATGCTAGATGTGTACACATGAATACACGTGTGCATCTGCATGTAGGTGTGGGAGTCAGGCGTGCATTCCTGTGGTTGTGCTCTATGGATTTGTATTTGGGCTTCAGGAGTGGGCCTTTAATGGACCCATTGCAACTGTGATAATGTCTGGTCCTAATTCCGCACATAAAATTAGAATAACTTTAGTGAACAAAAAACATGGAGCTGGTTATGAAAAATGGGAAGCGGGGAGGGAAAGCATCATGAAAACCTGTGTGAAATTTCATTTTTTTTACAAGTACCCTTTTTGACTATTTTGCTGCCAGCTCTAGCATCCTGTAACAAATAAAACCTGAACTTAGCATAATACATCTGTCAAAACAATAAATATGTCTGTTTGGGCCTTGCAGTGAAAACGAGCAGATGAGAGAGGGTGGGGGAGAGCAAGCAATGGAGGGAGGGGGTGGGGCCTCAGGAAGGGGAAGGGGTGGGGCAGGGCCTCAAGGAAGGGCAGTGGGTAGGGCAAGGGTGTTCGGTTTTCTGAAATTAGAAAGTCGGCCTCCGTACCCCCAGCCCATGTCCCCGGCATGTGTCCCCACCCGCCCCCTCCTCTCCCCTCCCCGAGCTGTTCTTGGCTTCCCCAGCCCGGGCAGATGGAGGGGCTGCGGCTCCCAGCCTGCTCCAGCTTGGGCGGGGCTTTGGGCAGAAGAGGAGGGGAGGGGGCGGGGCCTCAGATGTAAGAGGCGAGGTGGGGCCACGGAGGGGGCGGGGCCCCTGGCATCCCCACTTTTGGGAAGGCTCCGCTGCCCCTGCACCCAGTGGAAAAAGGAGGGTCCGTGCTCCACAACTGCCCACACGGCTCTTACCCCAGCCCAGCAGCTGAGAGGAGCCGCAGACCCTCCATTTTCCCCGGGCAGGGGACCCAAGGCGAGGAGGAGGAGGAGAGCCAGGGCCAGAGCCAGGGCCAGGGCCCAGCCCGTCCACTTTCAAAAAATAGGAGGGTCATGACCCCCTGCCAGTCCCCCCTATTCCGGCACCCCTTAATTTGTACAGCATATCTTTTCTATGTGTGTCCCCTTACAAGGCTTTTGCTTGTCATCAGCTAGTAAGAAACACCTACAGTGGATAGACAATGTTGAGAACACTTCCTGCAGATTCCATGAAATACCACTTAAGTCCATCAGGATAGGAGGACACATAATAGAGATGCTAGCTGAAGCGGGAAGTAAGCTGACTTCTTGCAAAAAAAACAGTTAATAACCTTTCCGTAACTGTTCTCTTCAAGATGTGTTGCACATGTCCATTCCACTATAGATGTGTCTGTGCTCCGAGCACAGTCTGGAAATTTTTCTCTCAGTGGTACCCATCGGGTCAGCTCTGGTGCCCCCTGGTGCTGCACGCTCATAGTGCTGCTCTAAAGGGCCCGACCAACTTCTTTGCTTTCTTCCAGCCAACTCTGAAAGAGGGGTAGGAGAGCTGGTTGTGGAATGGACACATACAACATGTCTCGAAGAACAACAGTTACAGAAAGGTTAGTAACTGTTTTTTCTTCTTTGAGTGCTTGCACATGTCCACTCCATGTTAGGTGACTCCCAAGCAGTAGCGTACGATGGTGGGATCGGAGTTCATGGACATGCTGACTGTAAAACTCCTTGACTTAAACTGGCATCACCCCTTGTCTGTTGAGTAATGGCATAATGAGCAGAGAATATATGCACTGATGACCAAGTTGCCGCTCTGCAAATGTCCTGAATAGGGACCTGAGCCAGGAATGCTGCTGATGAAGTTTGTGCACTCATGGAGTGGGAAGTCAGGACAGCTGGTGGCGGAATACCCACCTGCTCATAAGAGGTGCGAATGCACAATGTAATTCATGATGAAAGCCTCTATGCCAAGATAAGGAGACCTTTCATCCTTTCAGCAATTGCTATGAAGTTGGGTGGATCGGTGGAACAGTTTGGTCCTCTCAGTGTAGAATGCTAGGGCGTTTCTGATGTCCAGAGTGGGGAGACACTGCTCTTCCCTGTTCATGTGTGGTTTTGGGTATAAACTGGCAGGAAGATTGTCTGATTACTGTGAAACTGCTAAGCCATCTTTGGGAGGAAATCATGGTGAGGTGCAGCTGCACCTTATCCTTGAAGATCACGTATGGGAGTGACCTCCTGGCCGAAGTCATAGCCACCAGACAGGCCACCTTCCAGGAAAGGTATGACAAGTGGCACATCACCAGTGGCTCAAACGGCGGGCCCATAAGTTTTGATAAAACCAGGTTTAGGTCCCACAGGGGCATGGGTTCCCATCTGGGTATAGTCTTTCTATGCCTTTGAGGAAACAAATGGACATCTTGTGCAAAAAAAGGGATTGTTTATGCACTCGGGGGTGGAATGCTGAAATCGCTGCAAGGTGAACCTTAATTGATGAAATCACTAAACCTTGTTGTTTCATGTGTAACAAATACTCAAGAACAGCCTGCAGTGACAACTGTGTGGATGAGACTCTGCACTGGGATGCCCAAATGGAGAACCGCTTCCATTTGGAGAGGTAAGTAGCCCTGGTAAAGGGTTTCCTGCTACCTAAGGACCTGGCATACCGGCTCTGAGCAGGCCAACTCCATAGTATTTAGCCATGGAGCTTCCAGGCCATCAGGTGGAGGGCACTGAGGTATGGGTGAAGCAGCTGATTGTGGTCCTGGGAGATCAGGTCCATGAGTAGAGGGCGTGGTATCGGAGTTGCTACGGAAAGGCCTAGCAGTGTGGCAAACCAGTGCCGATGGAGCCACGTTGGGGCTATGAGAAGAGAGGATTACTCACCTTGTGCAGTAACTGAGGTTCTTTGAAATGTGTGTCCCTGTGGGTGCTCCACTTTACATGTAGGTGTGTCCCGGCACCGCTGATCAGAGACTTTTGGTAGCACTGCCTGGTCGGGATGCGCATGCGCAATAGGTGCCTTGTGTGCTGTTAGCACTTGCGCATTCCCCCAATCCCCCCCCCCCCCAATTCCTTCTCTACCATGAAGCTCCTCTACAGAACTCTGGAGTAGAGGGGAGGAGGGTGGGTGGAGCAGCCACAGGGACACACATCTCAAAGAACCTCAGGTACTGCACAAGGTGAGTAACCCTCTCTTCTTCATTGAGTGTTGTCCCTGTGGGTGCTCACTTTAGGTGACTCTAGAGCAGTACCCCATTAAGGTAGGTTGGGTTCCGGAGTTGATTGAATAGTGGAGGATAGTACCGGCAGACCTAGTATTGTGTCTGCTTTAGAATCATTTGTGATTGCATAATGGTTTGTGAATGTGTGTACTGATGCCCAGGCTGCAGGCTTGCATATCTCTGTGATTGGTACAATATGTAAAAATGCGGTCAAGGTGGAAATGGCTCTAGTTGAATGGGCTCTAACCCCTTGTGGGGGCTCTCTATTTTGTTGTTGATAGCACATTCTTATGCAATTTGCAATCCATTTAGACAATCTCTGTTTTGAGATGGCTATGCCTTTTCATCATTCCATAGTGGATATGAAAAGTCTTGGTGACTTACGGAACGATTTTGTTCTATCTAGGTAGAATGCTATTGCTCGTCTAAACTCTAACGTGTGGAGTACGGATTCCTGAGCAGATTCATGCGATTTAGGGTAGAATGCAGGGAGATGTATGGGTTGGTTGATATGGAATGTTGACATCATTTTGGGTGTGGTCTCAAAGTCACCACGCCCGGGGAGGGATAGCTCAGTGGTTTGAGCATTAGCCTGCTAAACCCAGGGTTGTGAGTTCAATCCCTGAGGGGGCCATTTAGGGATCGGAGGCAAAAATTGGCAATTGGTCCTGCTTTGAGCAGGGGGTTAGACTAGATGACCTCCTGAGGTCCCTTCCAACCCTGATATTCTATGATTCAGCTTGTCATTAAAGAATACAGTGTAAGGTGGATGGGCCATCAGGGCCCCGTTCTCACGCACTCTGTGTGCCGATGTGACTGCTACAAGGAACGCTACTTTCATTGATAGATGTAGTAGCGAGCAGGTAGCAATGGGTTCAAATGGGGATGTGATAAATGAAGGGAGGGGGGAGCTCCATTTTATGGACAGCCAGTTAGCTATAAAGTCCCTCTTGGTGGCTGTTCTCTGCTTGTTTTACCTGTAAAGGGTTAAAAAAGTCTCCCTGCACAGGTAACAGAAAGGGAGTGGGCACCTGACCAAAAGAGCCAATGGGATTGCTAGAACTTTTTAAAATTTAAACAAGACTCCACCTTTGTGGGTCTGTTGTTGTTCTCTGGGGAAGAGGAGAACAGGGCAGCAGTTATCCTGTGAGAAGCTGAAGGCCAGGTATGAAAATCATCAGAATCATACCTAGAAAATGTTTATTTGTAAACAATATGTAAGTAGATTAGAAAACGTGTAGAAAGACATGATTAGTAATCTAAAACCTCCAAATTAAAGGATGGAAAAGAAAAGACTTCACCTAAGGGAGCGCAGATAGTTTTTCCTAGTGGAGTGCTCCCAATACGATAGCCCAAAACTTGTTCAAACTCTAGCTCACAGTCTTCATGAGTAATCTCCAGACCCACACTCAAACCTGGCCATATGCTAGGCTGGATCCTGGAGCTGGAAGTTGACATAAAAAAAATGCAAGTTCTGCTCCCACCCCCAATTCCAGGTCAGACCACTTCCTCCTCCAGATGGAAATCCAGCCTCTCCCAATCACAAGACAAGGAGAAACAAACCTGCGGGCACCTCCCTCAAAAGCCCTTTGGGCCCTGCCAAATTCTGACTTACAGATGACTAAGGCTACGATTTAGTCAAGGGTATTTTTAATAAAAGTCATGGACAGGTCACAGACCATGAATTTTTGTTTATTGCCCGTGACCTGTCCATGACTTGTACTATAAATACCCCTGACTAAATCTTAGCTGGGGGGGCTGCTGCTCGGGGGGAGGGCAGGGCCAGTAGCACCAGCTGCCAGGGGCCGCCGAGCAGCGGCTGTTAAGGCCGTCCCCAGGGCTGCCCTCCCGCCAGTGCTCTGGCTGCCCCCAAGACCACTGCCAGGGGCCACTGAGCTGTGGCTGCTCCTGCCATCCCTGGGACCACTGCTCAGGCAGTCCCCGGGGCCAGCTGCACCTGCTGCTGCCCAGGGCTACCCAAGCAGCAGCTGGTGTGGCTGGTCCCGGGCAGCTCCAGCAGCAGCTGGTGTGGCTGGCTGCGGGGTAGCTTGAGTGACTGGCTGCAGAGCTGCTTCAGCAGCAGCTGGTGTGACAGTCTCTGGGGCCACCTGAGCAGCTGGCCCTGGGGTCAGCCATACTGGCTGCTGCAGGCATCATGGAGGTTGCAGAAAGTCACAGAATCCGTGAATTCCATGACTGCTCTGACAGACATGCAGCCCTACAGATAACCCTCCCTATCCAAAAAGTTAAGGTGTGCGAATATTAATGAAGCAGCTGATCACTCTGTCTACTACTATAGACACTCTTGTACCAGAGAACCCCTTCCGTCCTGCCAGAGATTGCCATGGTTCTCAGACAACAGAAAACATGGTGTGATACAGTCAGAATCAAGGAACTTCTGCAAACCTAAATCTGTGCACTGCACTGAGGGAGGCAGAGCGCCTCCCTCTCCCCACCCCCACCATAGAAGCAGCAAAGTCACGCTCTGTAGAACTCTGCCAAAATAAAAATGTATGAGTCACCTGCCTGCCTGAACAGAAAGCCCAGCATAGGATGCAGTTGAGCGGAACACTATTTATTGGCTGCATCTCAGTTATTATTGTTATTTATTATCTGAATTGTGAAGCTGCCTGTCATGGACCAGGACCCCATTGTGCGAGGTGCTGTACAGACACAGAACAAGACGATGGTTCTTGCCCCCACCAGCTTACAATCTAGGTGTAAGACAAACGGTGGATGCAGACTGATGCTCTAACATGTGGAGGACGCAGTTAATATTGAATTGTTTTTGGTGGAGACAGAGAGGTTGGGGACACAGGGAGAATTATGAGAACTCTGGACCTGATTCTGAGGGAAGAGTTCTGATCTGGGAGTCTCTTACATTCACTTTGCACTGCTGTAAATGCCTACACAGAGAGCAAGGCAGAGGAGAACCAGGCCCTCTGACTTTGAACTTTCTTGAACAAAGAAATTATCCATGAGAAAGGGCAATCTCTGCCTACTGAGAGAAGAGCTGTAAACAGCTAGAGCTTTTCAGACTTAACCAAGCAACTGAGACGAAAAGCTCAGAATTTGGTAAAAACAACTGTAGTTCCTCAGCTGGGAATACCCTTGTCCCATTATTGACTGACTCATCCTTGTAACAGCAATAGCTCAGTGCTATAAACAGACTGAACTACTGTGCCCTGAAGCGCTACAGTTAATAAAACAACAAAATGTTCCACCCACCCAGCCACGTACTGCTACTTAATGCTTTGGAACCCTATGCAGTCTATGTGCAGAAAATACCTGTTAAATGTTTCATATGCCTAGAAAACCCAACTAGTACAGGAGTGCTTGCCTGAGTCTGTGTTTTATGTCTTGCTGCTCGGCTGTTCATGGTGATTGAAAACACATACAGCTTCATTTCCAGAGGAACTGAACATTTGGGAGGTTCAGGGCAGAATACTCTGAACAAGGTCCAGAATGCCAGAGGGGCAGGAAAACTCTTGGGATTCTTTGCACAATGGCATTCAAGTGGCTGTAGAGTTTGGATAGGAAGAAGCCTCCCAACCCTGTGGATTTTTAGGGCCTATAAAGAATGGTACCTTCCCACCCCCAGATACGAGGACAAAGACGCTACCTCCACATGGCTCACCTCCCTCTAGCAGTGTGGTTGCTACAGGAGCTGTGGTAGCAGCTTCCAGCTGTACTAACTCCTTGTCTGCTTTCTATTTGGAAATCAGCTAAGCCTTCCGGGGATGATGCCATGGAGAGGGGCTCCTCCCCCTCAAATCTCCACAGCGCCCTTTGGTTACACAGCAGCTGTGGAAGTGCATCTGTGAGGTCACAGAGAAGGGCGTGTTTCCATGGAGGTGTCCCTGAAAATGAACTGAGGCTATGAATTGGGGGGGGTGGTTTTTTCAGACCCCTGACAGACAAAAGTGCTAGTGTAGACATAGTCTAAGTGTAGGTGGCCTGGAGGCTAATAGTTTCAACTTGGGCCCTAAATGTAAATCCACCTCCAAATATTCTTCAGTGAAATTTTAGTTAGATGTAACCTTCTCCTGCAGGCCCAAACCCAACAGCCTTGTTCACCATCTGGGGTGAAATTTACTCCACCAGCTCAAAGCCTGAGTAACTGGGCCTTGCCTTATCTGTGCACTTTTGCCAGTATGAGTATCCATTAAGAACTGAACTGAGACCATCAACCCATTTCACAAAGGCCAGTAGGTAGGTAGTCACTTCCAGCAACAAGTGCCACTTCTCTGGATGTGCACCACTCATACACCCCTGGGACATGGAGACATTCCCTCTTATTACTGTAGTAGTTCCTGCCAAATGGCATTCACACACAGGAATGTCAATAAAGTGTTATTAACACCCAACAGGGCCTGATACTCCCCTGATATAACCTGAGCAGAGGGAAGCTAGGTCAGGCATATCCAGGCCAGGGAGTGCTAAAGGAGAGGCAGCTGATCAATGATATGCTCCCCTCTGCTGTCAAACCCACTGAAACAACTCTGCCCCACTGAAACAACTCTGCCCCATCATCAGGGATTTGCAGGGGCTGTGCCCTGGAGTGAGAGGGGGCAGCTGCTCCCTGCACTCCAGACCCCACAGATAACCGTGTGGGAATTAATGCATCAAGCAGCAGTAACTCACACGCAGTCTGAGTGCCTAAAACTGCTCACCCCACTGCAGGATACTTGTGAAGGGAACCCAGCGCCAGGTGAGCCTCAATTTCCTAGGCCTCTCTTGTGGGTACTTCCCACTGGTGGGTACAATATGGCCCCCAGAAAGCACCTATAAGTCTGCAGTGCACTTAGAGATGCCAATAAAAATATTTAGTACTTGTTTACAGGTGCCCCTTAAAAATCAACTGTTACCAATTTATTGGCTGCTGGGAAACATTTCCAACTGCAGACACGCAAATCTCATGTCAGGCGTTATCCAGGCCTGGATGAACAGGAACAAGAGCCAGGCATAGTAACAGGGGGTAGATATGCTTCCACAGGAGTTAGGACAGCTTCTCAGCTGTCTTTTCATTTCCTCAGAAGGGGCCCACTGAGTTTAAAGCTGCCTTTCATCTCTGAGATGGGAAAACATTGCTGAACACAAGAATGGACCTACTGGGTCAGACCAAAGGTCCATCTAGCCCAGTATCCTGTCTTCCGATAGTGGCCAGTGCCAGGTGCCCCAGAGAGAATGAACAGAACAGGTCATCATCAAGTGATCTATCCCCTGCCGCTTATTCCCCGCTTCTGGCAAACAGAGGCTAGGGACACCATTCCGGTCCATCCTAGCTAATAGCCATTGACAGACCTATCCCTCCATGAATTTATTTAGTTCTTTTATGAACCCTGTTATGGTCTTGGTCTTCACAACATCCTCTGGCAAGGAGTTCCACAGGTTGGCTGTGTGTTGTACGAAGAAATACTTCCTTTTATTTGTTTTAAGCCTGCTGCCTATTAATTTCATTTGGTAACCCCCTAGTTCTTGTGTTATGAGAAGTAGTAAACAACACTTCCTTATCTACTTTCTTTACACCAGTCACGATTTTATAGACCTCAACCATATCTCCCCTTAGCAGTCTCTTTTCCAAGCTGAAAAGTCCTAGTCTTATCAATCTCTCTTCATACAGAAACCATTCCATACCCCTAATCATTTTTGCTGTCCTTTTCTGAACCTTTTCCAATTCCAATATATCTTTTTTGAGATGGGGCGACCACATCTGCACACAGTATTCAAGAGGTGGGTGTACCATGGATTTATATAGAGGCAACATGATATTTTCTGTCCTATTATCTACCCCTTTCTTAATTATTCCCAGCATTCTGTCACCTCTCCACTGTGCTGGGCTGGAGATGGGGAGGAATCTGCAGAGAGAGTGCAATTATCAAGTTTTCCCTAAATGTCACTTTGCCTTTCAATTGCTTATTTCATCAGAACATATAAGATATGGAATTATAATCACTATACACAGGGCCAGCCCTATCTTCTGTGAGGCCAATCATGTAGTATCTTGTGCAGGGCCCCATCTAGTGCCTCCTCATCTAGGACTGTCTCCCCTATACTCCCTTTTCAAAAACCTCCCTTTTCTAAACAAGGTAATTGAGATGTTAGCAAAAAAATGTCTCCAATGCTACCTATTAACTAGCAGTGTCCAGGACTCCCCTCAAACAGAGTTCAGGCCAGGGCATGGTAGAGACAGCATTTGTTCTGATGGATTAGCGCTTCATGCCTAAAGGAAAGGGAAGTACATCTGTATTCATCCTGCTGACCAGTCTGTGACACTAGATACTATTGATCACCAAATATTTCTGTCCCACCTCAGCAAAGCTGCAGCAGTGAATGGAAATACTCTCAGGCCCTTCCTCTCAGACCTACCTCAGACAGTCATTACAGACAACTTCTCCAGCGCCAAAGTTTTCACCCAGAGTCCGACACAAGGCTCAATCCTCTACCACATATTATTCAGCACCTACCTAAACATGAAGCCACTGGAAGTGCAGATGAGAACACAGGCCAGCAGCATGCAGATGACACACCCAGCTCTGCATCTCCTTTACGTCACACAACACCATCTCCCAGCTTGCTCGATTAGCCAAATTAAGTGCCTGTCCGAAAAAAACAGCTGGCTCTTGCACAAGCTTTTAGGGTCTGTGTTTGATACTACAAAATATCCAGGTCATAGAAAGATTCCAGACATAGCTGCCCAGTAAACAGAATGGAGAGCAACTTCAACTTTGAGATTAGGCAGGTCCACCCAACATTATATAAAAACTCCATGGCCCACTTGTATCACAACAACTGGTTTTCTTCATATAAAAGCCAGGGCCGGCATTAAGGGCAAGCAGGGCAATTGCCTGGAGCCTCATGCCACAGGAGGCCCCACAAAGCTAAGTTGCTCAGGCTTTGGCTTCAGCCCCAGGTGGCGGGGCTCAGGGACCTAGACTTCAGCCCCATGCAGTGGGCCTTCAGCTTTCTGTCCTGGGCCCCAGTAGATCTAACGCTGGCCCTGCTTGGAGGACCCCCAGAAACCTGCTCACAGTCCCTCAGAGGGCCCCGATCCCCTAGTTGAGAAACACTAGTCTAACGAGCACACATCTTCTTTCAGAGAATATATTCAAAATATAACAGTTACAGCATGAGGGTAAGAAACTGCAGGCTAACTAATTCAAAAACAACTATTAGGTCAATGAACTTCCTGTCAGTTTGTCACTATGGACTTTTTCAATTAGACAACTTTATTTCAATGATGAATACCTCGGACACGATTTAGTAACTGCTTTTTTTCTGAAATACAGTCAGTTTAGCCAAACAATCCACATCTATTTTTGAATAAATTTGATGGCCATCACTTATAGCAGATGAATGGAGCATTTTTGGCAGACTGTACCTGCAGCTCTTGTATTTAGTCCCAAAACAGCAGAAGTGTCTCTCTTCACTTTGTTCCCCATCATCCCCTTTTTATTAGTCAACCCGGGAAACCCTAAGTGTGGTGGGAGGTAGTGGAACAGCTGCCCCCAAGATTGTTATGCTGATTGCACTTCCAGGATGCCCTTGTTTCCCCAATCCCTCTGTCGCTGAGGCTTTGAGTTACAGTCATTCATACAGCCAAAGAGCACGGTGTGGCCCGTCAACACTGTCCTTTCCACCCTGCATGCCCTGCTGCTTCTGTGCTACAGCAGAACACACCTCTTCAAATCACAGGAAATCAGCTAATGTGTGTTATGCCCTATGTACCATATATCTGCAATACTCCTTGAACTACAGGCTGGGCCATTTCTTGCAATCACTCATCCCATGCACCAGGTGGTGTGCTGTGACCACTGATCAGAACACTACTAGTAGTAATTGTAGTTACCTTTCTGCTACCTACTTGTTGACTCTCCTCTCAAAGTGTAAGCTCCTTGGGGGCAGGAAATGACTTCTTGTTATGTGCTTATACGGCACCTAGTACAGTAGCATCTTGTTCCCGGTTTGGGTTCCTCAAGCACTACCACCATGCAAATAATAAATAATTTTCTCCAGCAAGCAATTCTGATATTGCAATGCAAGTCCTCTGAGCCCTGCATGCCACTCTGCTTTTTCCTTATTATCGTCTTCTCTCTTTTTGGGTGGTCTGGTGTTGCTGCTATTTTTCTTGGCTTATATAGCCTTTCTATTATAGCGGGACAGACGGGAGAGAGGGTGGTGTTATAGTTAATAGCTTGAACATCTCTATACGCACTGCAGCCACATATATAATAATCACTTGTGATGGTGGAAGTCTGTTTTGTTTAAAATTCAATCATGATTAAGAACTAATTAACATTTTTAAATGAAGAAAAATCTGCATTCTGGACCAAGTTCCGACTAGTGCACAGAAATAGGCAGGATACATCCTCCATGTATAGGGCTAGATCCTCAGCTGGTGTAAAACAAGCTAATTCCATTGATTTTTATCAGTGAACCTATGCTGATGTATACTAGCTGATAACGTGGTCCAGACCCAGGAAAAGCCACGTGGGTATGGCTGAGATCATGCCAGAAAAAGTTCCCCTTCTGTGATGTGATCCTACTAAGAGTAGGAATAATTTGCACGGGGAACCATGGATAGTGGCCACTCAGGTACATTTAATAAATTAAGCCCTCTGCTGTAGAGCCATAGGATTTCAAAAGGGCCAGAAATTAGGTTGCTAACTTTTGCTCCATGATCTGGGGCTGGGCGGAGGTTTTCTGGCACATGTGTATGTGCTGTGCCAGAGAGAATTTGGCCCTGTGCCTTTCATCTCTGATACCAGTTACGATTTTATTTAGAACGTGCTTGAGTGTTACAGACTCAATGCTGCAAAGGCTCAGAGCCAGTCTCTAGCAAGAGGGGCTGTGACTATAAATAGAGCAGGCTGAGCTGCTAAAGGCCACTTTTGGTCTGCTTGAGTTCCTTGTTTAGCAAGCCGGGGGGGGGGGGGGGGACCCAATCAGGAGGACACCAGGCTGTGTCTGCACTGGCCGCAACTCCTCTCCAGTCTAGCCAGTAAGTAACTTTTTAAATACACAAGTAAAGCCATCCAGGAAACCTTAATTAAAGTATTATCATCCTGTTGTGCTTTCCCCCAGGCCTTTGGCAAACTTTGCCCCTGAGGGGAGCATTCCCTATTTCCAGGGAGCTCTTACGAAACAAGTGACTTCCCTGAATATAATCCAGAAATAGACAAGGTGTTAAAGACAAAGAAGACAGACAAGTTCTTGTCCCCATGAAGCCCAGGAGGTTTATGGAAAAGTCTAGGGCTCAGCTGCAGATGTTAAAATGTACCAGCTCTTGCTCTAATCATGACTGTAATAACCTGAATTCACAAGAGGCTTTGCCTACAGTTGTTTCTATTGTTTTAAAGTTTTGTCTTTAATGCAGGGGGACACATATATGACCACACGACCGACAGCTAGTTCAGCAGAAAAATAAACCAGCTCATTGTAACTCGCCTTATTTATTTTTCCATGTATCTCTGCTCTGAGCCATTTCACAATGTGCCTAATTGATGCAAAGCATTTCACATTAGAAATAGATCCAATTTCCACAGGTTAATGACAGAGGCAAACTCCTGTGTTACTTTTTCAATTATTATATTACATTTCACTTATGATCAAATGTTATGAGCATTAATATCTAATAGGAGATTTTAGAATCAGAGTAGCTTGTTCTTTTAATCTCCATGCTCTCACCTTCAATAGCAGGGCTGCATCCAGGATTTACAAGTAGAAGGAAGTCCCCATCTAAAATGATTTAAGGGCATGTGCTCTTCAGCTTCATACTACTTGTGCACGTGGAGGGGATTATTTGGGTCTAAGAGACATCAAACGCCTAATATTATCCTTGCATGAAAATCGTTCAAACCTTAGGAAGACAGTTTGCTTTCATTAGCCTTTACTTTCTCCCTGATGTATAGTTTGGATACTTTGAAGGAGCACTTACATGACTATATGTATCCACTACGTCAGTCGTGGGCAATCTGCGGCCTGTCAGGGTAATCTGCTGGAGGGCCACGAGACAGTTTGTTTACACTGACTATCTGCAGGCACAGCTGCCCGCAGCTCCCAGTGGCCGCGATTTGCCGTTCCCAGCCAATGGGTGCTGCAGGAAGCATCGGCCAGCACGTCCTTGCAGCCTGTGCCGCTTCCCACAGCTCCCATTGGCCGGGAATGGCGAACTGCGGCCACTGGGAGCTGCAGGTGGCTGTGCCTGCAGATGGTCAGTGTAAACAAACTGTCTCGCTGTCCACCAGTGGATTACCCTGACAGGCCGCGTGTGGTCCGCGGGCCACAGGTTGCCCACAACTGCACTATGTGCAACGCCAGTGGCTTTCAACCTGGGGTCCACAGACTATGTCTAAGGGATCCACAAAAGGTGACTATGAAAATAAAGTTTCAGATCCCAGAAAAAGTATTTCATTTTTCTGATCAAAATCAGACCCATCTAAAGGTCAAAACCCAGAAGTTTACCATAGAAGTCCACAGTTTAGCACACTTTCTTATGCTGCATCAAATGCCCTGCCGAGCATGTGCAATGTTTATAGTTGAATTCTGTTCAGCTGGTTTTTAGTCTAAGGCTTCTATGGTAGGGACCATGGGCCACAGGTTGAATTTTCAAAGAGGTCCGTACCTCCATTCGAATTTTTGTAGGGGTCCACAAATGAAAAACAGTTGAAAACCACTGTGCTACACTATAACTAGAGTGAAATCATTGGACCTACCCTGGTGGCACACAAAAAGTTAACACTGCACATTTTATATATACAGTCACACCACTCCTCTTCCCTTGATTTCTACTGAACTTTTAAATTCTTGACTCAAACTTGGAAATAATAGTCTGTGAATACGTCCATCCTTTATGACTGTTGATAAAAAAACCATCTGGCATAAATACCTGCAGTGCACATGCGTCTCCACCAGGGGACAGGGCTGTCCAGGGTCTTCAGCAGTAACCACCACACAGGCAGTATGCTTTGTAATTGTAGTCACAAATGAATTCTCCTTAAGGAGGAAAGGATTTGCATGAGTAAAACCTGCAGCTGCCCTACGAGAATTAAAATTCTGTTATAGTTCCAGGTAAACTGCTTCATCATTTACAACTATCAAATGTATTTACTCTGCTATTAATCTCATTAGTCATCCTGTGACACGCACTGACACACACAAAATATATCCATAATGCTTTTGAACCCAAAGAAGCTCTCCTGAATTTCTGTACTAATACAAACATATTATGATTTACAAAATACAGGCTGTATTTGCTAAGCATCAGAGCACCAAATACATTTGGATTACTCCTTTCCTTTTGCTTGGAGTCACATTTAGGGTGTTACATTAGTTATAGTATAACATATTGCAACTTTTATAGCACCGTAAAGTGATTTACAAACACTAATGAATTTAGCCTCATAACACTGCTGCTAGGTAGGCAGCATTATGCCCAGAAGAAGGAACTGCGGCACGACGAGGTTATGGACACATTTTAAAAAGTGATCTGTAACCTGTGATACCTTGACTGTAGGAGTCCAATTTTAGACACCTAGAGTCTGATTTTTCAGAGGAGTTGAAAATGTGCAGCTCCTAATGATCTGGAGTTGTCAGCAGTTTGTATTGTGAAAAATCAAATGTTGGGATCTAACATTGGGCACCAAAAACAGGGGCAACCAAAAAGTAAAGGCTGTTTGAGAATTTGTGCCTTTGTTGGCCAAGGTCACAATGAAATGCTGTGCCAGGCCAGGGGAGGGATCCATGCCTCCTGGATCTGTGCTAGTAAAAATAGCTCGAGCCGTTCTGTGATTACTGTCTCTCAATGGCTTCTCCGATCAAATGTGCTCACTTTACAAGTAAAAGGATATTTTTTTTCTGCCAGCCCATTTAGAATAAATGGTACATCCTTGCTGCACAAGCCAACCCTAAGGCTGTCTCCGCATGGGTGAGAGGGATGACTCACAAATAAGGCAAACTGTTATTGCATAAAATTGGAAAAACCCTGGCTTTGTCTTGCAAAAATGAGTCAACTTTACATTCAAAGCCCAGTAAGTCATAATACTTTTTGAAATATGGTAGGAAGGGATTATTTCCCCATTTTTAAACAGTATCTAAAACATGTTAAGAGCATTCAGAAAGGGTTAGTCCATAATCCATATATAGTGCCTGAGTTTCCCCTCACGCTAGTGAAACTCCATTGACTTTACACTAGATGAGGAGTCAGGCCCACAGAATGTCAATACAATTCTTGATGCTAGGTCTTGTTTTGAGAATCCACGTGGCTTATGTGGTATTTGCAGACCGTCATCACTAAACACATTTACATAATGAAAAAGAACACTGTAGTTGGTACAGGACTATTTAAGCAATACAAAAAAGATCTGGGGATGTATAATGGAGCTCTTGTTGTGACAGTCCTGGGCTGATACAAGTCAGCTCAGGTAAGGTATGTATGGAAGGAACAGAGTCTCTCTATGCTGTTCTGTTATCCACAAACTTTGGAACACAGTCAAAAATCTCTACTAGTGTAGACGTTTTTATTTTCTGACACTGCCTCAGTGCTGCTGAGGTTCAGTATCTGACCTGGGGGTAGGCTTTGGCCTTTGGTTGCGCCTCAACTTCTCTCTCTGTAAAATGGGGACATTTACCTACGTCATAGGACTAGAATTCCCTTTTTCCAAAGTGCTTTGAGATTCTTTGCAAGTAAGAACTAGAGAAGTGCTATCAGCATTGTGTTTAGAATCCATTCAAAAAACCAATCACCATAAGGCAGAAATAGCCAAGAGCTGTGGCCCAAGCCTACAACTGGAGATCTGGCAGCACATAAGCCTATGAAGTTGGAAGCAGCAGCTCCTCCTCCTGCAGCCACATCTATGGACCAGTTATGCAGTGGGAGCAGAACTTAGGTTGAGCCTGACACTAATCAGAGGGAAAAAAGAGGCGGCACTGAGCTACTGCAGCATGCAGCCAATGCTCAACAAGGAAGTCAGGGCTCATTTATGCTCCTCTTCCATCCTGCTGTGGGTAGGGGAGTATCTCTGACACTCATATCACAGCTGAATGGGGCAAGAAGAAAGTGACAGGGACCCACTGGGGCATTCCCAAAGCACCATCCATCCTATACACTGAATATATCTAGGGTCCTGTGGCAATAATACTGTGTGATCATGTAATTAAAGACGGTTTCATTATGCATATACATAAGGGGACTGAATTAAGATTACACAGGAAGGGGCTGCTCTGGCACCAGGCACAGAGGACAGGGAGACTGGCTTTCGTGTGTTCTTAATGGCCCCTGTTCTGACATCTAAGCATCATCGAAGAGGAGGAGGAGAAAGCAGTCACATTGAGGAAAGGTGCAAATACAGGGAAAGTCCTACTCAGTATAGCAAAAGGCACATCCATTACACCAGTGTAACCTCCTTGTCGAAGTTCAAATCCCTGCGCCAAAGCAAGGAGGTCCCAGAGGTTCTCAGCAGAAGAGCTATGAGATTTTTTTTATTAACATGAGCAAAAAAGTGTTATTTTTTTCTCTAATCGCTTTCTCAGAAAGGGCTGAAGGGTTTTACTTGAAGCTTTCCAAAACAAATTGAAGCAAACAGCCGACATGGAAAATTAAAGACCAAATAGTTTAAGTTTGGCAAAGTTCAAAGCAACTGACTAATAATGAGAAGTGTTGGGCAACCTCAACTATAAGCATCAATACCAGCTCCACCTATAACTTCTATGGCCAATTTGCAAATGTAAATCTCACCAGACACCGGGTTCGTTTTATAGTAAACTGGAACCTTGGATCTTACAGGAGAATTACACTGACACAGCTCCATCTTCCATAGTAAGCTGTGACCATTGGGATCCACTAGAAGTGCAAACTTACATGAAATCACAAGTGGCTCAAATTTATTACTGTTGCACATTTCCAAGTAATGAGAAGACAGGGAGCAGTTCACTGTCAAAACATCTTGTTTTTTTGAAAGTTTAGATTAAAAAGGACACCAACTATACCTCCCACTTCTGTGAAAGTGTTGTACTTGCTGTAATTCGTAACATCTAAAACACTACTATACATGCACACACATACATATTTGTCTTATTCCCAGTTTTTTCACTCTGAATTTGCCTGCATTGTGTATATTCATGTTTCTCTGTTTCCCCTGCACAGTCAGTTTCACCTAGCATTTTATGCTTTCATACAACTACAAAAAGGGAGAAAAACACTTAAAAAATAAGGAAACATTTGCAGAGACTCAGAGAAGATATAGTACCTGAAACTTCTTAATTCTTTTTTGGGGATTTTGACTAGATTTCTATTTGATGATGGCCCTTTTCTTTTTTAAAAAATTGATTTTATGGATATTATCGTTAATTTGATAAAAAAATCCCTCTATTTTGGCTGCTGTACAAAGCTTTTAAAGGTGGAAACAACAAAAATGAAGAAACCAGGAAGAAATACATCATTCTGCAGCAAACCCAGCTTCTTGCTACAAACTGTTTCCTTTTTTGCAAACCTAATTAAATGTATTCTTCCCACACATCTCTGTTTCTTGGGTAATATACTTCACATTACAATAACACAGGACACGTTTTTATTGTAGGATACGGTGTAACAAATTAATTAAAAATGAACAGAAGAACATAAGTCAGGCCAGAGAAATTCACTGTCCCTTCAATGTATTTTCTAGGATGGATCATAGGTTAGTTTCCCTAATAACTAAGAATGGAAAAATATATGATAAAAAACATAGAAAGCAAACAATTTAACAAGAGCGAACGGATTAGTGCTACTGAAGGGAAAAAAGCAATTACCTTGAGAAGAAATAGTTTAAAGTAACGTCTGAACTTGCAGACATTTTAAACACACTAACCAGAAGGCACATTTCATTTTAAAGGTAAATTTACATTAGAAGGTAAAAAAAGTTAAGCCTAGCCAACCTTTTCCAACAGCAGCATAGTATGTAGTCAAACAACTGTACCTCAATTTATCTGAGCTTTCAATGGAAAGATCTGTTTTTTAATTCTTTAAACCAGCTTTGTTAAAGGAGACATTCAAGTTATAAATAAGAAAGTCTCTTTTATATACACCCCTCAGACTATGTCACTTTCCTCCTGAAAATCAGTTTTTTGTCAAATTTTGCTGAGCTTCGTCACGATCAGTACCCTCACAGTCTGGTCAAAAGCACTGCAGACACACAGACCCTTTTTGTCAGGGCTCCAATCAAGGCTAGAAATGGGCTGCGTTGACAAAGTCACATTCTGTAAGAGACTGACTGAACCTGCAACCCCCATCTCAACTCCTTCAGAATCCTTCTTTGAGCGCTGAGCAGGGTACTCACTGCCAATAAGAAATAAAACAAAACCAAACAAGCATGGTTTTAGAATATGTACCATAGACAAACACTACAAGAAATACCCACCCACAAACACACATTTGTTTGTTTTTCACAAGTCCAATTAGAAGGTGTCTCAGGTTTCCTAGAGACACTGAAAAGATCTGTGCTAAATATACTGAATCATAGTTAATCCAGCTAAGTCAATTTAAGAGAATAAGGGATAAAATGCTACATGATGAAATTCATCCCAGTTCAGGGAATCCATACAAGGCCATCAGCAGCATTTGAACCCTGCATTCAGGAACAAATTCATACCCCAACATCCAAGCCAGGCATCTCTCACTTCCAGGCTATGGAGCCACTCCATCTGAAGTAGGCTCCATTGGTGCTTACAAAGTCCACACACAGGAGTAAGAGAGGGTGGCCAGGGGATGAAGCTGAAGGATCCATTGGCTCTGCCCACTTCTTGTTAGCATGTGAAGTGTTACCACAGAGCAGTGCTCTATGCCATGTAGGGAATATACACCCGAAGTACAGTCCTCTGTATCCAGCTTATTCTGCACAGAAGAACTGACTAGGGATCCTCAACGAACTCCCCTTGACTCTCAGGATTAGATCCTAAATGTGAAAAGCAGCATTGTCTAGTGAACTGAGCGTGAAGCAGTGAGACAGGAGCACCCAAATTCTAACATACCCTTTGTTACTTGCTTGCTGTTTAGTTTTTACCCTTGGGCAAGTGACTTAACTTTTGTGCCTCAACTTTCTATGTATAACTGTAAGGATAATAGTATCAGCAGGGTAACCGTGTTAGTCTGGATCTGTAAAAGCGGCAAAGAGTCCCGTAGCACCTTATAGACTAACAGACGTATTGGAGCATACCCATGAAAGCTTATACTCCAGTACGTCTGTTAGTCTACAAGGTGCCACAGGACTCTTTGCAGCTTGTAAGGATAATATTAACCTACCTCATGGACTGGCTATGATGACTAACTTATGTTTGCTCAGAGCTTCTAATACGTAAAATGCTAAGTGCTATTAAATAATTTAAGTCCAAAGCCTTTTTATACACTTCTCAGCAATACCTGCCACAACGAGAACTTTAAGAAATCTATTATTCAATTTAACATCTCATGAACTGACAATATAATTTAGATCTTGATTATATTAGGTTAAAGATCAAGGGCCAAATTCATCCTTGCTGTAAACCCACAATGCCAATCAAGTTACAGTAGGGACTTTTTCAGTCTCTATTATGAAGTCCTGCCATGGTGTGAGAAACTACCTATTGTCTGTAATTTAATGAATTTAAATACATCTTTGGTTTGAACATGGGCCCCATACACATCTTCCAGGAAGACTTTTTACAACACATGGTAGTTTTGTTATTTTTTCACCTAATTTAGAGTGGATAGTGAACACTTACTATTTCCAGAGATGAAGGCTCCCAGCTCCTCCACTAGTCATAAAGATATCCCTGTTCTGTGGCAGGTGCCGAACTTGCCACATGGTGGATTTGTGAGCCTAATAAATACCAGAGTTAGACAAAAATTAGTTACAGATTAGTCTCGTAAGTAAGGACTTAAGCCCTGATAAATATATCTGAGTGATTACAGTAACTTTAAGCATATTAGTAGTTTTCAAGGGAGTATTCACCTTCAGTAGGACTAGTAAGGTAAGTAAAGTTAAACATGTGCATACGTGCTTGCAAGGCCATAATCAGGAACAAGAATCATGTAACTACTGGATTTCCATACTCAGATATGAAGTAGTCACTATAAAGATAATTATTAATGCTAGCCTATGACTCTTTTCAACAATTACCAGAATTTGCTATCGAACATATTACAAAAGCCATGAAAAAATGAGTAAATATAAAATTCAAATCTAAATCACGTAAGCAGGGCATGTAGAAAGAATCAGAACAAACCAAAAAAGGCTTCAGACAATTATAGATCTCTGCTAGTAAGCAAGTTTCTACATATGTCCCAAAAGGAACGGTTTAACACAAATTATGATAGGATTTTCATTTTAATGTTTTGATTGCCATGAACACAAACTAAATTAATATTTTAAGTGTTAAATGGTGAAACTAGTACTCTCATTAATACGTTTAATCTATTACAAGTTTTGATGATGTCAAAAAAAAGCAAATTAAATATATTGACATTGACCTATTACTTATTTAAACAGCCACATTAGTAATTTTATTGTTGAAATGCCTGGCTCTTGCCAGTGAATTTTACTCATCGTCAGACTGCTACTCATACAGGACCTGCACCAAACAACATGGTGGGTAAGAGACATTGGGAGAAGTGGGGAGAGGTCACTAGGGCAAAGATTCTCCATCTTTTGCATTCTGTAGACACCTGTATAGAAAATCTTCTCTCTGGACCTACCTCCACTCCCTGTATCCCCAGTCAAAAAGTGCTTGATTATCTGTGGGCCCTTGGCGGTTCCCAGAATGAAGCTTTCTGAGAAAAACCATTGCAGTAGACTCAGAAAAACTCAGTTTATCTTCAAAAAGAGCAAGGAGTACTTGTGGCACCTTAGAGACTAATACATTTATTTGAGCATAAGCTTTTGTGCGCTAAAACCCACTTCACTGGATGCATGCAGTGGAAAATACAGTAGGAAGATATATCTATACACACACACACACACACACACACACACACACAGAGAACATGAAAAAATGGGTGTTGCCATACACACTATAATGAGAGTGATCAATTAAGATGAGCTATTATCAGCAGGAGAAAAATATCTTTTATAGTGATAATCAGGATGGCCCATTTCCAACAGTTGACAAGAAGATGAGAGTAACAGTAAGGGGGGATAAATAAGCACGGGGAAATAGTTTTACTTTGTGTAATGACCCATCCACTCCCAGGCTTTATACTTGGGATACAATTAAGATTCAAGTCCCATCATTTTAGATTGCAATCACTTTTACATTACACTTCCAAGGTACACATCTACTTATTAAACCAATAAATAAGAATACTAAAGCACTGGAAAAGACTCTCTGATAGCTAATAAATGGTGTGCTAGGCTAGGTTATCACATTTAGAAAGAACTCAATATTTACATATGTCCCCCTGGCCTACAAGCAGTGGACATCCTCCATATATCTCATTTCTCTGCTTTTACATCCTCCTCAATGTCTCATATTGTGGTGAGCGTCCTTCTGGCCAAGTCCACCCGCAAAAACCCTGGCCTTAAATGGACAAAAAGGAAACTCCTCTGAACGACAACACTCCCTCCTCCTCAGTGAGTAGATCATGAGCAGAAGCTGAGCCAGAGTCTCCCACACAGCAGCATACAGAACAAGCAGCCTGCTCCACTTTCCACATCTTGAAATGATGTATGTTACCTTTCATATGGTTGATTCATGTTTTTTGAAGTTAAGGTTAGATGCTAACAAGCACTCACAAATCCCACTGAAGTCAGTTGGATGATGGGATGCTCATCACATCATATGACTGCCAATGAACATTCAATCTGCCCAGCTTCACACCTCCTACGCAATAACGTTAAGCTTGCAATGTTTCCAGAGCAGCTTTGGAAGAGTAAGTATGAAATTTCTCCCTTAACAAGAACAGCCTTCCCTTATACCGTACCTTCTCTGAAATGGAAGCAAAACCTTTAGTTGGATGCTGAGTTCTCATATCAAAAACATGAAACTTTCCTTCGAGCGATGTGGCCACTAATTTATTCATATTTATATCTTTTCTGTCAAATTCCACACTGCAAACCTAGAAATAAAACACACACATATTCACTCTGAAATTCAGCTTATCACTGAAGAAGCATTTATTTTAGATTTGTAAAATATGGGCCATCATAATCTCTAGCTACATTTACAATGGTAATAAGAATGCAACTGACTTAAGACACAACCAAATTCAACAAGATCATCTAAAAACACCTGAACCTACTCAAACAGCATGTTCTCAAAATACCTGCATAAATTGATAGGACTTGCAGCATACTCTGAAAACAAATAATATAGGACAATAGTTCTCAATCTCTTCCCTACTGTGAACCCAAGTTACAAAATAAATAAGTTTCAGGACCCTGTCCATCTAGCCATAAAGATAAGAATGATCCCCAATCTAAGAACCCATGAACTAGGTTTTGTTGGCCCAATGGAGAAAAAATCCTCTGTAGATTTTATCCTAGTGAGAATCTGAGTAGGTTTCAAATAGATACAGTGACCCTTTAATTCTTCCACATTACAAACAAATTTAAATTAAAACATGCCTTTATGACACATTACCCCGTTCTTAATGTTGGTCTCCCATCGCAATGACATGTTTTTTAGGTCAAATAATTTAATGTCACCATTGTCATAGCCAGCACACACAACACGCTCCTCTTGATTGTAGGCATTGCCTGGAAATAAAGAGACAACTATTTAGATGTATAAAAAATTATCCCCACCACACTGTAAAACAGTCATGAATTAAAGTCTGCAATTTTAACCTGTATTTGTACCAGAAAAAAAAGTCATTGGAACGTTTGTAATTAGCGTGTTAGGTGAAGGATCTGATTTTCAAGTAGTTTTCAAAATAGCTAGTTCTACCCTTTAAAACAAAAGTACCCAACTGATCATCCCCCTGATTCCTGTCTAAATTGCATACACCACCTCATATATGTATGCATCCCCTCCAGAAATGGTTGTGTCTGCTTATCAATATATGTTCCTGGGTCTAATAACCAATTTCTGCATAGCAATTCAAATAGATGTTGGTGCCTGGAAAACTATAGACAATTTCTCTCTGTTCCTATATAATATGATGAATTTTCAGAAAATATTCTAATATATTTAATTCATGCAATTTAAAAATACAATATTCTCTAAACAGTAGATGACGTGCCTGATCCTGATACTCCTATTCACATAAGCAATCCAAAAGCATCCGGCATGTGACTAGATTCTGAACCATACACAGGCTTTGCAGTACACCATGGCACAGAGACAGCTTTAGTAGACCTTCTCTCTGCAGTCTTCAACACATTCCATCATAAGAGCCCTGCTGAGCTGCTTGCAAGACCTAGCTGTAGGGGATGGTGCAATACTATTATAAATCATTTCTCTCTAACAGTACCCAAGAAATAATGACAGAAAGCGGCTCATCTCCAAGAGTCCTCACATATGGAGTTCCACAGAAATCAAAACTGTCTCCCTCAACTTCAGTATCTGTAGAACTCTTGGAAAGGATCTGAGAGATATGGGAGCTGTTGCCAAAAATATATTGATGACACCAAGCTCTGTAAAAACCTTCTCAGCTGACACGATCACCTATGCATCACTGTCTGAAAGAAATTAGCAACAGGGTGACAAGCAGATGGCTCAGATTGCACTCAGGCAAGATTTAAGCAATGCTGAAGGGAAAGGGAAATAATGAGAAGCTAGTGAAGGCTCTGCACATCACTTGTCAAGGTAGTACATAGTCTCTGGGTCTTAGCCCTGGTTTACACTGCAAGCTTTTGTCGATACAAGTACATTACTACGGAGTATGGAAAATCCACATCCCTAAGCAACGCAGTTATACTGACCCAACACCCGGTGCAGACAGCTATATATCGACGGAAGGTCTTCTCTCGTTAACATAGCTGCTAACTCTTGGGGAGGTGGAGTACCTACACCAAACAGAGAAGCTTTCCCATTGGCATAGATAGTGTCTTCACTAAGTGTTACAGAGGCACAGCAGTACTGTACGTGTAGACAAGACCTTAGTGGAGTCATCACTAATTCTGAACACTTAGATAGCAACAGTGATAAGCAATGCCTTCCACTACTTTACCAGAAAAGTACAGCTTTTACTATGGATTTAATGGCAGTAATCCAAGCATTTATCACTAAACTGATCAATTTAACCCACTGAATCTCTAGCTAATGATGGAGGAAACCAAAAATACCAGCTTGTACAGCACACAGAAACGGGTCTCCTTAGCAAGAAAAATGCTGAAAACACAGACGGATACTCTGCTCAGTTCATTAGCTCCCAGTTCAAGTCTCTGTTCTTAATATTTAAGGCAATTAAGTTGGAACTGTGCTACATCAGAGACGGGCTCTCAATCCACGGAGTCAGCTAAATTCTTCCTGGACAATGCAGCTACAAGTACTGCGATTAACCTTTCCAGAGTCAGAGATAAGCTCTTCACTGCAGGAGGCCATTGTCCATGGAACAGACTTATGTCTTTCTGTAAATTAAGTCGAAATCTGATTGCTTTCAGAGTATTTTGCAAGACTTGTCTTTGACAGTTTTGGGAATGCCTTTTTGCAAAAAGGCAATGAATAACAAAGCTACATAGTAAGAAAAAGTTAACTAACAGGAGAGCAGTGAAAAGCAGCATCTACTATGGCGCGATCTCCATACAAAACTTAATTACTGTATGGAGGTACTAAGGTACTTATATAATCTTTACTTATGCACGTTATCTATTGAAGTCAACAGGACTATTTGCATGTCTGAAGATTATTCACATCAGGAAAGGCAGAAGGATCAGATTATTTCTGAATGAAAATGCACAACTAAAGGGAAAGATGCACTAAATATCTTCAGGTTTCAGAGTAGCAGCCGTATTAGTCTGTATACACAAAAAGAAAAGGAGTACCTGTGGCACCTTAGAGACTAACAAATTTATCTGAGTATAAGCTTTTGTGAGCTACAGACTAAAACTTAGTCTCTAAGGTGCCACAAGTACTCCTTTTCTTTTTGTAAATATCTTCAGTGTAAATCCCAGTTTATTTCCCCCATACACAGCTGAACACAGAAGAGCCATATGAGAGGAAGGAAATTGCATTAATTGGCCATTTTCCATAACCAACAAGCACTGCAAGAATGGCATGGGTTAAAAAGTACAGAAAGTAGTTTAAGTTGTACATTACCACATTTCTTGACTTAGAAAGTTTAACAGAAATAGTCACGATTTGTTTGTTTTGATTGTCTTGATTATCGCCTCCCTGCTTCCAGTGGCAGACGAGATGGATAGCTGCTTGCAAGTTACAGACTAAAACTGAAAAGCTTATCAATTTACCAAATGCTACTGTCCAGCAGTCTCTCTTGCTCTCGCCTTGTACTGGTTCCATATTAGCAACAGGTGTATCTTTTTGTCTTGGGTCCCACACTTTCACAGTTCCTGTAATAATAATTATACTGAATTTTAGATTACTGATACAGTAGCATATTGTATGCATTCTCCACTCTCCAACTTGCTTTAGGGAAGACATTCCAAACATTTGCATGTCTGATCTCTAACAAAGCTGATTGCATGTATGGAAAGAAAAACAGAGCAGAAAAAAGGAAAAGGGTTTGTTTCAATACTTGAAAAGTTCACTGACACACAGCCTATCCAATTTCAACTAAGTAATAGTATGATTCACATTGCTAAACAGAATTGTCTACAGTTTGCTTTAAGTTCTAGCCTTCTTCCTAACCCTATCTTCATTCCATGGAAGTGGTACAGTTTCCACAGCTCATTTGCCATAATTTGTATTTACCTTGTTTCATATTCATTCCTTTCCACCCTCTGTTATGTTGATTTTTTTTTTTGGGCTACAGCCTCTAAATGAAGTGAAAACTTTGTCCCGTCGGACTTAAAATAGAACAAACAGCATATAGATCTCATTGCAATATAATTGCAACCATATCAGATGGCAGCCAGAGGTTCCCACAGTTGAAGAGACCCACCTCGTCATTACAAAATTCACTAGGCTAAGAAAAATAACTGCCAAGGTGTGGTAATGGATTGGAGCAATCAATAACTCTTGCAATCAACAAACCAGTTTTCCCACTGGCACTCAAGTAAACTGCCATCTCCTCCCCACCTCCACATTTAATTGCATTGGTTTTAAAAACCATGATTGTTTCAAAACAAAAAGGTCAGCTGGGCAATTTTCAATATGTCATAGGGCTAACAGCAGCAGTCACAGGAGCCACCCATAGATACAGAAGCTGCCTCCGTTATAGCTATCAGCAGCTGCTTAAAAAAAGTTGCAAATGGCTTTAAAACATTCCACCTTATGCATGAACATAAAAAGGCATGAGAATGTGTAAAATAGGGCATCTATCCCCTTTAAGGGCAGTTGTGACCCTGAGTCAGCCAGCCTTGTTCCTTGGACTTATAGGAAGGACAAGCCAAGCTAAAGTAAGTCCTCTGACATGGCTATAGTAGAGGAAACACCTGTGGCTCAGTCACTTAGTAAAGAGAGAGACCCCCTGTAGGAGGCTAAGCTTGCTGGGCAAGGGAACCTCAGTTAGGAGGGTCTGTAAGAAAGGCCAGACACGAGGCCTTGGATGTAGAGTAACAGTCAAGCAGAGTGTAGGAGGAAGCCCATTCACTGGCCCTGCACCATCAGGGAAAAGAAACTGTTTGAATCTGGGGAGTGCTTGAAAGGACTGTGAAGTCTTGGAGAGTGAGCTAGAAGACTTGCTTTGAGCTGAATTGTTATTTATGTTGATAAATCAGACCCTAGGAGGGGAGAGTTAGTTCAAAAGCATCAGTGATGTGGCACTATGATTGACACGGAAGAAGGTAAATTAAGGCACTGGATGTGCCCAACTGGATAAGCTGCTGCTAACCAATTCCTTCTAGGCCCCACATGAGCTGGCTAAAATGTATTTTATCCTATTAGGCCAGTTTTTAAAGTTTCATTGTAAAGTCAGTGCAGACTGGGCTCAAACTCCAATCAAATCTTGTAAATAGTATTTTCTTGGCAAAGATTAAAGGAACTTTAAGGCTTGCTAACTCACCATCTCGGCTCCCGGTCACAATTTCTGGTGCTCCTTCTCCAATCCCTAAGCCACCTACGCCATCTATACTATTTATGATTTCTTTATGGCCCTTCACAGAGTACACTGGAATCTCTGGAGTTTCCAGGTTCCTAGACAACAGAAAAGAACAGACAGTATATAGTATACATGTTCCATGGTGCTCTACTTTACTGTACAAAAGGGAGAGAACGCTGTATCCGAATGCAGGCTACAAATGCAACATGATGGCTCAGACTTGCGCTGAGAACAACACAGCAAAGTTACAACCATAAGGCTTTCTTCTAGAAAGGTCTAAAATGGAAAAGGGTGAAACTGTTTCCCCACTCGTGTATGATTTCATCTACTTTTGAGGCTGTTCAGAATTGCTCTATTAACTCCAAAAAAATGTGTGGATCTCGAATATTCATCTGACTATTCACTCTTACCATGCAAATGAATCTGCCCTGGCAGCTATGTGCCTTAACTAGTCAATCATTTAAAATCAGCTAGTCTCAGTCAGTATTGCACAAATCACTGGTCAGAATGAGCAAGAAAAATAATTTCCCTGAATTAGGGATCAGAATGCAACTAAAGCTGGTTAAGTTCTGTGAAGTAGAAATTTCATTGAGAGAATGCTACATCTAGGTACTGAATGTCATTTATGAAAAAGCATGTTGAAGCTGAGCAGCTGGAAGCTTACAACAAAACAGGTTAAAGGGAACAGTGCATACAGATCTCGATCTACCCACAAACACGAAGAGCCAGTTAATACTATTGAGAATATCTGCTTTACTGTTCAATTCATTTTTCTACGTTAAACTCCTCAATGTCCTACAAGTTGCATGACATCATACTACCCAAATTTATATTTGGTATACAAATTTTAGAATAGTATTTTAGTCTAGGACAACTCCAAAAAATCAGAATCCTCACATTACAAACTTTTAATATTGTTTATTAGGATGGACTCAGGGTCAAAATGTTGTATCTAACTGTATTTTCAGTGAGGATTTAAGATGACCCTTTGGATCCATTTTAACCAATTCTCTGCCTGAAGATCTTCATCTTTAAAGGAAAATCCATCATTTCTGCTTTAATACTGGTCTTCTATTTGGAATCCTCCCAGGTTCTTACTTTTCTTCTAATTTTCCAATTCTGCTTTGTCTCTCCTCAATTCCTTGTCATTTAAAGAGCAACCATACAAACTAACAGTCACCCTCTATCAATACCATTCTTAATATTCCAGTGAAATGGAACCTTTCACTAGTCTCTTGGTGGAATGCTAATAAATTGTATCAGATAATTAAAATCTATTTTGAAAGTCTGTAAAGGTTTCCTTTTATATTTTCAAAAAATTTACCGACTTGTATTAATCTGAACATGTTCTCTGAATCCAGCTGTTGGTAACAACAGCCAAAGCATTAAGAAAAACGTGTTCATAATCTGAACTGTAAATTGAATGTTGAAAATAAACCTCATTTTAGAAACTGCCAGAACACATATGGCTGTTATTTTTTACCCAAAAGCCTCTTTTCCACATGAGGAACCTTTAGGAATAGGAACAGCTTTCTGCTACCTGGAGCTAGAATATTTAAATGAATCAACAATATGTTGTTTTGTCTTAATTTTGTTCAATAGTTTTACTTAGGATGTGAATTCTTCAGGAAGAGACTGTCTCTGTTTGAGTGTGTATGCAGTGCTTACCACTCAAGGGAATCTGATCCATGACTGGGGTCCCTAGGCACAACTATAATACAGATAAACACACAAAAACAGGGCAAATACAATAGGCCTGAAATGTGAGTTCAAGTATATCATGTACAGTAAGGGGTATCCTGAGAGGAGCTAGTATTCTTACCATATATTAAGGTTTCCACCAAAGTCCCCAGTAGCTAGATATCTCTGCTGTAGAGATGTAGCACCAAAAGTTCCACATTTAATAGGTTTGGCCTTTTCAATCTAAAAAGGGTAAAATTTTTGTTAGCATATCAAAAAATCCCAAAAAAACCACACAATGGATAAGCAGCTGCTTGAAAGCCACACTACTAGCAGGCTTCAGTGAACTTTCAATAAGATATTCAGTATGAAATGCAAACAAAATATTCTGTGGCAAAGGTATACCACATTTTAGCTTATTCTATGATTTTAAAATTTCATATCACTACATAATGTCGATTTGATTGATTAAGAAAATAATCATTCATTCTCCTTCCCTCTACCCGTCTCACTAATAATACTCAAAGCCTGTTGTCGCTACTGATTTGCAAATATAAAGCGGAGGAAATTTTAGCTCTTCTTAGAGATCTGCTAGCATGAACATAAGAGATAATTAAGCCATTCTTTCTATTAGTCTGGAGCAACACTGTTTGTGTGCCTTATATGTTGCATCCCTACAGAACCCTATAACTTGAGAAAGTTTATGTACTATTATCCCTGTAGATCTTAAACTCTCTTTATACAACTGAAAAGGAGGACTTGTGGCACCTTAGAGACTAACCAATTTATTTGAGCATGAGCTTTCATGAGCTACAGCTCACTTCATCGGATCTGTAGCTCACGAAAGCTCATGCTCAAATAAATTGGTTAGTCTCTAAGGTGCCACAAGTACTCCTTTTCTTTTTGCGAATACAGACTAACACGGCTGTTACTCTGAAACCTGTCTTTATACAACTGAGGCACTATTGTTACTGCAGATTAGTAAATCCTCAAAGGTTACTTCAATTTAAAAAACAACTGCTCTACGTAAGCAGTCTGTGCACCTAAAAAGCCATCATGGTGCCTAAAATTGATGAAATCTTGTATAACTAGTGTCAACAACGTTGTATACATTCTTTACACATGTAGCTACTAACTGAATACCTACAAGCACTCAATGCGGAGAGGACTCATGAAAATCTTTAGTTATATGGCCAAACGCTGGACCTTAAGAAGGAGAATTTTGGCATTCATTTAAAACAAACAGTAAGTTTTGAGAATTTTACTTGAAAAGATATCATTTTCAAGACTAACTAATAAACAGATGCAAAAAGATTATTAAAGCTCAATGGAACATCAAAAATCATGAATTAGACTCCCAAAAAGATGAGATTTAAAAAATAAAACTGAAGTTCTTTTTATTTGCCCTCTGGGTTTTAAGCACTCAGGGTCACATTCTCAAACTTTTCTTCACAGCCAAGAGAGCTAGGAACTATTTTGGTTTTAAATTGAAGATGAGATTCCCACAATCACATGAATCCAGAAGCTGGAGCTTTAAACCCTCCCAACGTGAGACCTGGCAACAGTGTAACTAGGCTACACCTCTACAACAGGAGGCTGTTGAAACCTAACGATGTCCAGCCACCACAATCCCTTTTAAAAAGGAGCAGATAAATTTGGGTGTGTCCCAGTAACAGCCAGGATAAGGGTTTTGGGGATATGTGCATAATTGTGAGATAGTAATGGACAGAAATTGATTTAGAGGAGAGGTAGCATTTCCCCCTCACCCGCACAACTGATGAACAGAAAAGAAACCAGGTAGAGGATCCAGCTAGAGGAACCTCAGCTAGTTAGTGAGAAGCATTTAAGGTCAAGGAGTACTAGGCTGGAGGATGCATATTATAGTCTGGGGATAAGGGAGGAGTATTTTGAGAGCACATCCTGCTCTAAAATTCAAATAAAGTACTGTCTGATTTGTAAAAACTCGATTAGGAACAGTAAACTGGATAACACATTCATATATACATACAGCAGAAAAAGCTACCTGAGCTGATTTTAGGAAACAAATTAGTAGCCAGCATTATTGCAAGGTGCCTGCTAAAATCCCTGAGACCCCCAACTGAAGCAAGAAAGTACTACTCTAATTACAACAACAACAAAAATATTTAGCTTCAAATCATGAAAAAAATGTTACAGACAGAAGGTTTTTGCCATCCTGAGTTGAACAGTAAGAAGTCAGACTAAACTTTTTAAAAGATAAGGAGAAAAATTTAAATGTTCCTTTCACATTTCTAATGTATTACTTTCAATGGGGGAGGGGAGAAAAGAACTCTAGACAACACAGCTAGGATCTTTAAATTTTAAACCTATTTTAAAACAGCCTTAGTAGAACCACTCCTTCACCCTCTCTTCACATCCTCCCACAATGCATGCAGCATATAGCTTTCAGAGTAACAGCCATGTTAGTCTGTATTCGCAAAAAGAAAAGGAGTACTTGTGACACCTTAGAGATTAACCAATTTATTTGAGCATAAGCTTTCATGAGCTACAGCTCACTTCATCGGATGCATACTGTGGAAAGTGTAGAAGATCTTTTTATACACACAAAGCATGAAAAAATACCTCCCCCCACCTCACTCTCCTGCTGGTAATAGCTTATCTAAAGTGATCACTCTCCTTACAATGTGTATGATAATCAAGGTGGGCCATTTCCAGCACAAATCCAGGGTTTAACAAGAACGTCTGGGGGGGGGCGGGGGGTGTAGGAAAAAACAAGGGGAAATAGGTTACCTCAGGCCCTACGCTACCAGCACTCCCAGCTACCTTCGAGACACCACTGACTTCCTGAGGAAAGTACAATCCATCGGTGGTCTTCCTGATAACACCATCCTGGCCACTATGGATGTAGAAGCCCTCTACACCAACATTCCACACAAAGATGGACTACAAGCCGTCAAGAACACTATCCCCGATAATGTCACGGCTAACCTGGTGGCTGAACTTTCTGACTTTGTCCTCACCCATAACTATTTCACATTTGGGGACAATGTATACCTTCAAATCAGCGGCACTGCTATGGGTACCCGCATGGCCCCACAGTATGCCAACATTTTTATGGCTGACTTAGAACAATGTTTCCTCAGCTCTCATCCCCTAACGCCCCTACTCTACTTGCGCTATATTGATGACATCTTCATCATCTGGACCCATCGAAAAGAAGCCCTTGAGGAATTCCACCATGATTTCAACAATTTCCATCCCACCATCAACCTCAGCCTGGTCCAGTCCACACAAGAGATCCACTTCCTGGATACTACAGTGCTAATAAACGATGGTCACATAAACACAACCCTATACCGGAAACCTACTGATCGCTATTCCTACCTTCATGCCTCCAGCTTTCACCCTGACCACACCACACGATCCATTGTCTACAGCCAAGCTCTGCGATACAACCGCATTTGCTCCAACCCCTCAGACAGAGACAAACACCTACAAGAGCTCTATCAAGCATTCTTACAACTACAATACCCACCTGCGGAAGTGAAGAAACAGATTGATAAAGCCAGAGGAGTTCCCAGAAGTCACCTACTACAGGACAGGCCTAACAAAGAAAATAACAGAACGCCACTAGCCATCACCTTCAGCCCCCAACTAAAACCCCTCCAATGCATTATTAAGGATCTACAACCTATCCTGAAGGATGACCCAACACTCTCACAAATCTTGGGAGACAGACAGCCCCTCAACCTGAAGCAAAGACTCACCAGCAACCACATACCACACAACAGAACCACTAACCCAGGAACCTATCCTTGCAACAAAGACCGTTGCCAACTGTGCCCACATATCTATTCAGAGGACACCATCATAGGGCCTAATAACATCAGCCACACTATCAGAGGCTCGCTCACCTGCACATCTACCAATGTGATATATGCCATCATGTGCCAGCAATGCCCCTCTGCCATGTACATTGGTCAAACTGGACAGTCTCTACGTAAAAGAATAAATGGACACAAATCAGATGTCAAGAATTAGAACATTCTTAAACCAGCCGGAGAACACTTCAATCTCTCTGGTCACGCGATTACAGACATGAAAGTTGCGATATTACAACAAAAAAACTTCAAATCCATACTCCAGCGAGAGACTGCTGAATTCGAATTCATTTGCAAATTGGATACAATTACCTTAGGCTTGAATAGAGACTGGGAGTGGCTAAGTCATTATGCCAGGTAACCTCTTTCCCCTTTTTTCCTATCCCCCCACCCCCAGACGTTCTTGTTAAACCCTGGATTTGTGCTGGAAATGGCCCAACTTGATTATCATACACATTGTAAGGAGAGTGATCACTTTAGATAAGCTATTACCAGCAGGAGAGTGGGGTGGGGGAAGGTATTTTTTCATTCTGTGTGTATAAAAAGATGGATGAAGTGAGCTGTAGCTCACGAAAGCTCATGCTCAAATAAATTGGTTAGTCGCTAAGGTGCCACAAGTACTCCTTTTCTTTTAGCATATAGCTCATATGCTGTTGTGGCAGCAGCACAAAGTGAGAAATGAAGCTAGCCAGTTTCTAGGAAATATCAATGTAATACCTGTCACTGAAGCAGATGCATTTTAAAGATGATCTTCAAAGTTCGGTTTTTGTAATTGGGTTTATGTCCTTTTTTTATGATACATAAAGTTGGCCTGAAAGTTTATTGTTCACATTTTTTACCTTGTCAATAAAAGTTGGCCTGTGTGCAATTTGATTGCCACCCTTCACTCCAGTGGTGACTGCATTTCACTGCTACATATGTTTTACCAGACAACTTTGGGGTCCTTTGAGACTGAGGGCACGTCTTCACTAGCAACATTAAAGCACTGGTCATGGCAGTGCTTTAACGTGGCTGTGTAGTCACGGCATAGCGCTAGGAGAGAGCTTTCCCAGTGCTATAAAAAAAACACTTCCACGAAGGGAGCAGCTCCCACCGCTGGTGCACTTTACAGCGCTGAAACTTGCAGGGCTCACAGGGGGTGTTTTTTCATACCCCTGAGCGAGAACATTGCAGCACTGTAAAGTGCCAGTGTAGAAAAGCCCCAAAGGTGCCCTTAAAACGTAGCATATGAAGTGAAATTCATGTACCTTATTGATGACTGAAGCAAGAAGGACTCAATTGTTTGACCAGATCTTTTCCATCTTTCATTTGTCAGGTGAGAGAGAAAAATGGGTCCGTTCTCTGCAGTTTTCCAGTATCCACGTTTACAGACTGGAAGCCAGGTGCTGACAGCATGGTGGGGCCATTTTAAAAAGTCAGAGGATAGCTTTGTGCTTCCACACAGCAAGGGGCCGGGATGGCACAAGGCTTGTGCTCCGCAGCGGACTCCACGCAGGCCGGGCGCGTGCCCCAGCGTTGCTATAGCAACCACCCCTCGCGGAGCCGGGGCTGTGCGCCCCAGCGTTGCTATAGCAACCACCCCTCGCGGAGCCGGGGCTGTGCGCCCCAGCGTTGCTATAGCAACCACCCCTCGCGGAGCCGGGGCTGTGCGCCCCAGCGTTGCTATAGCAACCACCCCTCGCGGAGCCGGGGCTGCGGGTACTGGAGGGGCAGGACTGTCCCGGGGCCCGCTGGCCCCCACAGGAACAGAGAGCCGCTCACGGGGGCGGGACACAAAGAAGGGCCGATAAGAGCCACGGGCCTGAGAACAGCAGAGACCGAGACGCAGGAAGCAGGTGTAGCGGTTACCGTGGGGCGGCTCCCTGCAGCCCCCACGAGGTGTGTGTGTGGGGGAGGGAGGGTCGGTGTATGAGCAGCCCCCCACCGCCCCAAAGGGCAGGGTGTCCGCAGCACCCGGGGGCGGTGGCGGGCCCCGCGCCGGCCGGCCGGCCACTCACTTCGCGCAGCAGGCTGAGGCGGCCGCTCTGCAGCTCGTAGAGCTGGATGACGCCGGTGCCGCGCGGGACGCTGCCGAGGCAGAGGAGGCGCGCGCTGCACGGCACCCATTTGCACTCGAACACGGTGTAGTTCAGCGACTGCTGCACGTGCGTGATCAGCTGCGGCTTCTCCAGCCCCGCGCCCGACATACCGCGCGCCGGCGCCGCCCCAACCGCCACCGCCTTTGGCGACTACACACATGCCAGGTGCGCAGGCCCAACGGTAACATCCGGGGCTCAGCCCGCCTTCCTGGGGCTCCTAGGAGTTCCGTGATGGGGGCCTGAGGACGGAAGTGACGTTTCTGTGGTTCCGGCCTGCGTCAGCCCATGCCCGGCTCCGTCCGGACGTGTGAAGCGTTGCATGGAGGGGCCAGCGGAGGAAGGGATCGGAGGGAGCGGCCCCGCCGCGGCCCCAGAGACCCAGAGCGCGACGGAGGCTGGGGGCTTCATCAGGGTCCCCAAGCGGAGCAAACGGAAGCGGCGGGCGGCCGAGCTGGATGGGGGCGGCGGCGGCGGCGGCGGCGGGAGCCGCATGGACACGGGGCAGCCCTGGCCCAGCAAGAGGCCTCACTTCCCGCCCGTCTGCGGGGACGCGCTCAGGGTGAGCCGGGACGTGCCGGGCCTGGGCTCCGGGGGTGCCGTGGCGGGGACAGGCCCTGCCCGTGGGGCTTGAACTGGATCGAACCAGCCGCTGCCTGGAGCTCGCCGAGGCCCCGTTCGCCGTCAGCGAGCCGGGTGCTGCGGCGGACGGGGCTCCCCTGTGCCCCCTCCGTGCCCCGGCCTGGGGGTGCGGAGCCCGAGGGCGCCGGCACGTAGGCTGAGCTCATGGAGCGACACGCCGCTGTGTCCTCCCGCCGCGTGGCAGCGCAGCGCTCCGGGTTGTAGCGGGGTTGGGGCCCGGTTAAAACATGAGCGAGGTAGGTTCGAGCGGTGTCCTGTCGCCCTGGTCCTGTTGTTTTCTCAAGGTAAATAAGGGCACACGGTGGGGGGCGGGGGAGATGGTTTTCACCTTCCTGCCGGCTGAAGCTATCGTGTTAAAGGGGCGTTGTTAACTCGAAAGACAGTCAGCTTTAAAAAAAAGCCCCCCCAGAAAGTAATAGGTACTAGACCGGGTCTTGGGTCCACCCGCAAACATCTGTGGTTTTGCGGTTATATAGCTTTGTAATGGTTTTTCTGCTCACAAACATGAGACATTGACTATACAGGGGAAACAATGAGACCAGTAAGTACTGTGCTGTCAATGCAAAAACTAAACAAACGTTTTATCATTCAGCTAAAATAATATTAGGAATGATAGGTAAACATTTTTAGTTAGAAGTGTGACTTTTCAGTCGACTGAAAAGGAGGACTTGTGGCCCCTTAGAGACTAACAAATTTATTTGAGCATAAGCTTTCATGAGCTACAGCAGTTGGGCATGTATCCTGTGAAGTGAGCTGTAGCTCATGAAAGCTTATGCTCAAATAAATTTGTTAGTCTCTAAGGTGCCACAAGTACTCCTTTTTTTTTTTCTGCGGATACAGACCAACACGGCTACTACTCTGAAACTTTTCAGTGGACTGTGTCCCTTTAGCTGTATAGCAGGTTTATTGTTTATAATAATCTCCACAGGCACACTTTTTCTTCAGTGACGGTGAGCTTTTTAATTTGGAGCTGAAGAACACTGTTTGGAAACTAAGCAGGAGTAGACGGGAAAACATTTGCAGCAAGAAGTTTCAGCTTTTTAAAAGTTGAAGTACTTGATAATAACTCTCCAGTTCCTTGGCACTGCCTGTGTCCAGTAAATATTAGTATTTAATCTCATCCATCATAAGTAAAATACTGGTATAAAACTTCTTTCACTGCTCTGGCAGTCTGTGCCTTCTGTATTTTGGAGTCCCTGATATTTTTCCCTAACACGTTTTTTTCTTTCATTGGTGTAGTGACTTCAAGGCAAAAGCATGATTTGATGATTGAGCACTCTGATAGGCTGTCTTTTGGCAAGAATGATCATAGTAGTGGTTAGTTCTACTTGAACTTCTTTTTTCTTTCTAGAGCGGAAAAGATGAAATGAGGAAAATTCCTGTACCAGCAAACAGATATACTCCTTTGAAAGAAAACTGGATGAAAATATTCACACCTATTGTAGAACACCTGCATCTTCAAATCAGATTTAACTTAAAAACAAGAAATGTAGAAATCAAGGTAAGGAGAAAGCTCTTTCCTGCCGTTTTCATGCAGCACCTCAGTTCAGCTGAGTCAGAAAACTTATCTTTTGCATCTCTTATATTTGTTCGGAGCACAAAAACGTGTTAATTATCTAGATCCCAGTTACTAGCTATAGTAAACTAAAGTGGAGCCGTGTAGAACATATGGGATCAAACTAAAACTTAACAGAGGTGTCCTGAAGTACTTTACTCATAAAGCAATAAATAAAACTTAGAGAAAAGTAACCCCCTGGCAATACTGACCCAGAGGCTGTTTATCCCTAATTTGACATCACATAAGGGAGGGAAAAAAAATCAGTTTTTGAACAGCTCTAACCATTAGATTTGATTGCAGAATGCAATCCTTTGTAAATAGTTAAGACTGTATAACAGTTATGTAAATGGTTTGAGTTATGTTTTTGGGCTGCCAAATCTCATAATGTCTTTTATTCATCGTAGCGGACAAGCAATCATAATTACTTAGCGCATCTGTTCCTTCTGTCTAATGGACTATGCTCAAGTCACTTGGGATATAGAAAGTGATAGTTGCAGCCATAACTAAAATTCTTATTGACTGCCTATGCAGCTTAACAACTTTTAACAGCGTGTCTAAAGCTTTTGTTAAGCCCCTGACATGTGGGTAACTATATTTATAGCATGTTGTAATACTTTTATTAAGCTGTGTTCCAGATTAATCTTTAAAAGCCACATTTTCAAATTTAAGGGTTGAAATGTGGAAGCTACTGGTAACTTCTTTCCCTTGTCAATAAATCTTATTCTGAGTACGGTCTTCACTACAAGACTTACAGTAGATAAGCCTGCACAAATGTCGTCTTTAGACAGTGTTCTGTTTTTTTGACAGTTGTGACTTGGTCATAGATCTTATGTGTAATATACATAATATCGAATTTGGAAAACTGGAGATTTATAAATTGCTGTTTTTTGAGACTCTGGAATGTGCTTGAACAATTAGAGGAAGGCATTACTAACTTTTTTGGTATCACCTCTTGAGGATAACAATATTGACATGTTATACAAAATGTACAGTCAGTTTTCCTTTTTTAATTTTTTTTTTATTTTTTAAATTCGGTGTCTCCCACTGTCAAAGGAAACACGAATAAAATGCAGCATGATCTCCTCCCTCAGCCCCTAGCACATTCTGCTCCTCACTGAGACTTCGGATTTGCTTTCCTCCTCCACCTGCTCCAGTATCCCTAGCCCTTTTTGTTTTATAATCTCAAACACCCCCCACCCCCCCTCCCCAAACACGTACTTCGATTCTTTCCATGCTCAGTACAAGCATCATTTGGTCTCCCCAATCTTAAAATATAAATAGGAAAAAAGAAGCCCACCTTAATCCATATCACCGTCAAATTATTGTCCAATCTCTCCCCCTATATTTCTGGACTTGCTCTCCCCTGTAGTCACTCTGTGGGGTTCTTTCCTTCTGTTTTCATCATAAACCCTCTCCAGTCATGCTTCTGCCCACTAAACTCTAATATAAAGTTTAAGACCTGGTGGGACCACCAGATTGTGTAGTCTGACCTTTATGTGACAGGCCATTAACACCTCCTTGCATACTCCCACTAACCCCCACAATCAAAGTTAGACCAAAATATTACAGCCCACGGGAGCCTCGATTACTGTGTGCCACAGAGAGAGAATGATGCATCTTAGTCCGTCCTAATGTCTGAGGCCTCTACAGTGGCAGAGAAATGATTAAGTGAGATGGCCAGATAATCCTGGCAAGTGACTCACATCCACATACTGCAGAGGAAGGTGGAAAAACCTGCAAGGCTGTTGCCAGTCTCACCTTGGAGAGAATTCCTTCATATGGTGAACAGTTAGGTCCTGATCAAGTGAGCAAGAACCATCCAGCTAATTACCTGAGAGAGAATGTTCTGTGCACCTCAGAGCATAGCCCACCCTGTCCAGTGTCCCATCTCCAGCCATGACCATCCCTGATGCTTCAGAGGGAGGAGATGGGGAGGGGGAGGAAGCCCCCAGAATACATAGCTCCCACTCTCACCAGAGTCTTTAATGATGCACTTCAAGCCATGAGATTTGTCAAGGCTCTCCTCGCTCATCTTCCTCAACTAGTTGTCTGACTTTCTTGCTATCTAATTTATTGCTCTTGAAATTTTGTTTGCTCTTAATTTTTGTGGTTATCCTCCTACGTTACTCTGCCTCTAGTGTTTCATTTGGAGGGTCCTCCTCTTTTTCTCCTCTCCAAATTTTGGTGGTGGTCACACAAGGCTTCCTTGTTGGTCACCTATTTTTCGTTAGTCAAAGTCATGCAAGTATCTATCTCCTTTATGCTGCTGACTCACAAAACTGCCTCTCCTTGTCCTATCTATCTCCTTGTCCAGACCTGCATTTCTGTGTATCATTCTGACGTCTTATAAATTTGTAGATAAGACCCCAAGGAATCACTATGATCTAATCTGACCTTCTGGATAGCCTACTCAGCAACATTTGTATCAAGTTCATAATGTCTGTTTGATCTAGGGCATATCTTTAGAAAGATATCCAGTTTGATCTAAGGACTTCAAATTATGGAAAATTCACCACATCCCTAGGTAAAATCTCATAGTTGTCCAATCATTAATCTCACTCTGGCCAAAATTGTGGGCTTCCCCCCACACACAGCTGTTGGCGGGAATCTCAACACAGATTGGCAGGAATCCCAACACACACATCCCTGTGTTGGAAGGAGATGCAAGCGAGGATTCCATTCATACAAGTTCTCAATACTCTTTTAGACAGGGCCTGCTGCTGTTGGCTGTCAAACTGTCTAGTGCCTCCCTGCTTCTCATTTTGCTGCTCTCTGTTTGAGGATGGCATGGGTTTGTTCCAGGAGAAGGAAAACCTCAGTCCCGCCCCATTCTGGCAGAGGACTCTGTTGGACATAAACTGACTTGGTGGGGAGAGAGGCTGCCTAGCATTGATTGAGTGGTCTGGGTAGCAACACACATTCCCATGGTGGAGGGCCAGTATTAATTGAAGGCGCAGTGTTAATTCAGCAGAACTCCAGGGTCTCTGGACCCAAGCAGTAGATCAGACAGGAGGGGGTTGGCTTGGGGAACTGGTGTATTTCAGGCTGCTGAGTAGACTTAGTTCTTGGACTAGTAGCTGTTAGGTGAGTTTCTCAAGTCCTGACCTCTTTCTCACATGCAGCTTAATTTGTTTCTCATGTAGACTTGTAAAGAGACAAAAGATGTAAGTGCTCTAACGAAAGCAGCTGACTTTGTGAAAGCATTTATTCTTGGATTTCAAGTTGAGGTGAGTCTTCGGCAGCCAGGTGGTCCAAGTCACCTAGTCTAAATTGTAATATAAGTAGGGATAATAGAAACCTGCTGGATTAAAATCCTTGGCTTCTGTGCAGGCTTGCCATGGGGATGCTGGTTATGGGGCAGGTTTTCTCTAGTTTCCCAACACAGTGGTACAGTAAGCTTGCCTTTGTAAAGCTGGAGGGATGTGTGTTATGTAAACACTTTATTTCAAAACCACTCCGAAGGGATACATTGAATCTCTGGTGATATATATTTTTTTTGCATAGATGTTTGTTTGAATTCGCTATTTTGCTTGTATCCATCATATACTTCTATTAAGGTTAACTTTTTGAAGAAGCATCAGACCATTTGATGCATTTTAAACTAAGCTTTAGAGGTCTCCCCTTTTTTTTTTTAAACAAAACTTGGTATGCTGGTGCTTAAAGTAAATCATGAGTTGATTCAGGGTTGTAGACCAGCTTCATCATTTTAATTTTTCTGGTTATACACTGTCCTAGGGGAGGGATAACTCAGTGATTTGAGCATTGGCCTGCTAAACCCAGGGTTGTGAGCTCAATCCTTGAGGAGGCCATTTACGGATCTGGGCCAAAAATTGGGGATTGGTCCTGCTTTGAGCAGGGGGTTGGACTAGATGACCTCCTGAGGTCACTTCCAACCCTGATATTCTGTGATTTTCTATGATTCTATGCACGTGCACATTCCAGTGGGAGGTTGGTGTTTTGGGTGTAGAGAGCGTGATCGGGTATTTAAAACTCATTCAGGGTTCCTTATACAGGAACATAAGCTGCACCCAACTAATTCTTCAGTGGATTAGCCTGATGCTGTTTGAGACATTACATGAGGTCATTCTGTGAATCTGTTCTATTTATGTCTTTCCAAAAAAAAAAAAAAAAGGTTTATGATGCAGATCGTTAGACATATTTTGCTATCTATATTCTGCAGCATTATAACAATCTTTTTAATATTTTAGGATGCGCTTGCTCTCATCAGGTTAGATGACCTTTTTCTAGAATCTTTTGAAGTTACAGATGGTAAGTGTCTTCTGTTGCAAAACTTTTAATAGTGCATCGGGTGTCATTGTCTTCTCTGCCCAAAAGAAAATTGCCTTTGAATATTCAGTAGAACTTGAGATCCATTGTGAGTTGTTTTGTAGCTTAGTGTATATAAGCAAACAACATAAATCACAGATACTGTGCAGTAGTATATAACTGAATTTGTCAAATATTTATGATAATACGCTACTATAGTGTATTTTGCAAAAGGAGCAGTCTTAGTAATGAGACCTCACTACAGCACTCCCTGTTACATCTTAGCTGAAAAGTAGGGTGATTCTAGTTTGTCATGAGGATTATTGGGCTCATGTAGTGTTTGAGCAGTGGCACTGTGCCTGATGCTGTATAAAATAAGACAGACCTTGTCTCAAGGAGTTTAGAGCCTAAATAGGAACGTGAGAATCAGCAGACCTGTGCTGCAATTTTTTAAGCATTGTGTGGGTTAATAGACATCTGCTATGGAGGTATTTAGCAAAAATAAGCAGCACTGCAAAACTGATTCTGAATTCAGAGGCAAGTGTGACACCTTTCACTTGATTTTACCTGTCCTAAATTCATTTAGTGGAAATATTGCTTCCTGTAGTAAGTAGTCAGCCAGTGTAGTTCACTGCTGTGGGAGGTCAGTCTTTTTTAAAGACGCTGGGGGCGGAAAAAAGGGTTGGATAACATAATTGGTAACACTGCACAATCTTGAAAAAGCATGTAATTCTCCTCGGGGACATACATTTCTTTCCTGACCCGCAGAGTGAGCACTTTTACTCCTATATACAGCAGTACAAAATTGGCTAGATTCATGGTGGTAGCACAATTGCCTTTCTCCTGAAACGTCAACAATTTTGTTCAGGGTTAGAAGCAGTATATCAGACTTGTCAGGTTAGTTCTCATCTGGTTTATGAAAGCCTGTATTCCTAATCTCTGCCGCTTATTTGTGACAAATAGTTAATGCTGTAGCTACCCTTTTCCTTGCCAAAAGAAGAGTTGAGGAAGTGCGTAGTGAATTTGAAAAGTGACATTCTGGGTGTGTATTAGGGAATGCCATAGCTCTGGGTTTTAGACTGAGGGCTGGTAATGGTGTTTTGGCCCATCTGCCCCACACCTGACTCCCACTCATCGAATGCTGAGTGGAGCAGCAAACAAAATAAATCCTACCACTACAAAACACTATGCTGCATGTGTAGTTCTCCCCTGGGGAGAGGATGAGAGAGCATGAACAACAACTGACAGATGTTAGTTACGTTGCTGAATGCACTAGTGGAAGGTGCTCAGATACAAAGGAATAAGGGTGGTATAGGAACCTAGATGTTTCTAATTTCAGTTCTGTTCTACATGAGCATGTTAATTGTTTTGATCCTCTCCCACCTCACTCAGGAATTGATCCTTGTTCCCCAGCCACTTGAGGAGTGATTTCTGTTAGTCCTACACAGAGATCACTTTAATACTCCTCTCTGACACACTGCTAGTCTGGGGTGAGCTGCTGTCCCACTGTAGTGAATAAAATAATCCCGGTATAGTGTTTCCCTGTCACCATAGAGGTATTTTGAAACTCATTCCTGTTTGTAAAGTGATTTGAAAGACCCTAAAAGCTGCTATAGAAATACATATTCCTATTGGCTAATGAAATGCAGTTTTTTCCCTTCTGCTTTAGTCAAGCCTTTGAAAGGAGATCATCTTTCTAGAGCAATAGGAAGAATAGCGGGAAAAGGTGGAAAAACCAAATTCACTATAGAAAATGTAACCAGGACACGAATAGTTCTTGCTGACTCGTAAGTAGACTCTCCTTCTCATATTTAATTTCTAGGCAATGTGCGGTTCCTAAAACTTGTATTTGATCCTTCATTGATTCTTCCCTTCTGTGCAGTAACCCAGAATGCAGTGTTGTGCATGTAAATGTAGGGACAGTTCTACATGATGGGGATCATTCAAGATTCTTGCTCTCCAAACCAATGAATACTAACATCTTCAAAGTGCTTGAATTCTTGGCCTACATGGTAATGAAAGGTGAATGCTCCTTAGGGGCCAATAGTAGGATCAGCATCTGAGGCAACATCACTGGAGGTTGGAAGCTGAATGGATAGGGGAGTTATGTTCTGATGGTAGCTGAATGGTGTCCCCCAGAATTATAGGCTTCCTAAATTGCAGGAACCTCAAACAGTATCAGTGAAGAGGTATGATATTTGAAAGAATGTACAGATGACAGGTAGCCATGTTTTGGTTATAAAGATGGAAGGTGCTCAAAATATGAAAATACATGTTTAAAGTGAAGCACAAATTAGCCTCCCTCTCTGACTGAATTTGAGCTATCCAGTATAATGATCTGGTGAAGGGAAGTCGATGGGGACTTGTTCTAATGCTTCCATGTTTGAGGAGACTTTAAAGGATAAGCTTCCAGAGGGAGCGCAGTTCAGTCTCTTCTCTTTTGTAGATGCAAGTTGACCCACTAAATAAAATGCAGGGGAAGGTCTGAGTATTAAGGTGCATCTTCATGTGATAGCTGGAAGTGCAGATATATAGTTTGCATCTACAAATGTGAGCATGCACAAGTTACATTGAAAAGGGTAGAGGATAGCAATGAGTTGTTCACTGTTTGGGATGCTTAGTCTCTTTAAATGGGAAGTGGGATCTTGGACTTCCAGATCAGTTTCTCCTCTGGTCACTGCTACTAAACTTGGTTACAACTGCTCTCATCACAGAACAACTCAAAACCTTGACCTCTCCAATGTTGTGAGCTAATCGCAACATCTTTGGAAATAAATTATGCATCAGAAAAGACTATGGGACAGAGATTCCACCTATTGTTGGTAGCATGAAGTGAAAGGAACACACCAGCTCAATCATCCTTGTTACAAGTGTTGTAATTAATAATGCAAGACTAGAATTCACTAGTACTTCGCTGCCAAAGATCTAGTGTGTTGATTCTTGATTCTCAAATTCACTTGAATACCATAATATTAACTACGTGCTTAAAGGGAAAAAACCTTTCCCAAATAACACTGTTTTGGTTGCTTGTTACAGGAAAATTCATATTTTAGGATCTTTTCAGAATATTAAGATGGCACGAACAGCAATTTGCAATCTCATTTTAGGTAAGCCCTATTAAGTAACTTCAGTCCCTTGTGCAAAAACATTGATTTGTTGTAAGATCTGTATTTAAGGGGAAACTGCGATCATTGCTGCTTTAAGTAGGGCTTAATATTTTTTTTGCCAGAGGATTATTCTAAATCTGAACTCTTAAATTAACTCACCTCATTCTTGACTGCTACTGCTGGGGAAAGATCTTCTGCTCCTAGGTACTCCAATTGTTGCAGAGTAAAGATAGCAAAATTGCTCCCTGCGTGTGTACCTCCCAACTTCGTGCTTTAAGCAGAGCAGGGAAGGGAGTGTTGAACGTCCACAGAGGGCTGCACTAACTAGTGACATTTCCCGTTTCTGGCTTTTGTTGTTTAGAACTAGCTAAAACAGGTGAGTTGAAAGTCTTACAGTACCGGGTTATTAAATGAAAAGTTAGCACAAGCTTAGTGTCCAATAGATAATTTGCCAATCCTCTCCAGCTAGGAATGACTTCTAAAGAAAAATCACTTGTAAACAACAAATCTATATTTCTTGCAATTAATTGCAAAGCTTTACCAAAGCATAGCGACTATCTCCTCCTTTATATTGAATCCTTAATAATCTGCTGACAAGCTGATGATTTCTTTTGGAGCCTCGTCAGTCAGGGAAAATTGCATTGGCAGTAATGCAGACAGCTTGAGCTTTCAAAAGCAGCCTTAATCTTACAGCAGAGTTTGTACTAATGGTTATCTGTCAATAGCATTTTATAATAATGTGTCTGTCTTCTCTGCAGGAAGCCCTCCATCAAAAGTCTATGGCAATATTAGAGCTGTGGCAAGCAGAGCAGCTGAAAGATTCTAAGACCCAGGACTCTAATTTGGGACTCTGTATCCAATATACAGATATTGTGGCTGGAGATCTTAATACACAGCTAATGTGTATAGAAATAACACAAGTTCTGCATGAAGCTTACAGGTGCTCAGCCTCCTTCAACTTGATTGGGAAGTTTAGAAGAAAATAGGGCTGCTTTTGCAGTCTGTTTTCATTCAGGCATAATGTCTGATCTTTTGACAAAATATTTAAGTAATTTAACAAAACCCTTGTATGTTCATTAAATATTAATGCTTTATCACTAATCAAAAGTATGGTTAATTTGATTGTATCTTTCACTTAAAGCAAGCATACTGATGAACAGGACCGTTGGTTTCTGAAGAAAGTGACTGGTTAGGAAGCATTGTAAACTCATGCATTCAGATTTCTTAAATTGTGTAAACTTAGTTCTTCGACCAGTGGCAACAGTCTGACTCACTTGATTGTATGTCACCTTTGGTGATTTATTTATAAAATTCCTAGAGGAGGGGGAAGCAGGGCCTGTACATATCTGAGCTGCAGACCAAAATCTTGTCATGATACTTTGTATAGTATACATCAGGAATCTCAAATCACCACAAGGGCCACATGAGGACTAGTACAGTGGCCCAAGAGCTGCATCACTGACACCCTGCCTCCACTCCACCCCTTCTATGAGGCCCTGCCCTGTCTCTTCCCACCCCCCATTCCAACCCTTTTCCCAAATCCCTGCCCCGCCTCTTCTCCACCTCCTCCCCTGAGCATGCAGCTCCCTGCTCCTGGAAAGAGCTAAGTGCTGCCAAACAGCTCTTTGGTGGTGGGAAGTGCCTGGAGGTAGGCAGAGGAGCAGGGATGTGGCATGCTGGAGGGGTGGCAGGTGAAAGCTTGGCAGCCTGCAGCAAATGTGGCCTCTGTGTTTGAGACCCCTGGTATACATATCACAGAACATGATATAAGATACTGTACAGAAATGGTTAATAGCTCAAGTGTTTAGTGTCCCTAGTTATGTTTTGGAACAGGAAAAGTAGAGTTTTCCACAGACACATCCCTTGCTGGATATTGTCATCCACCTTGAGTCCAGTGGTTAGGCTTTCTTTGACTTAAGTCATTACTCAAGATGACAATGGGCAGGGACATTTTCTTTGTGGTGAAGATGCACTCTCAGATGGAAGTGTCAAGTACTTGAACAAATTGATGCATTAAAAAGCAGGCACCAGGCCCACATGGTATACATCTGAGATTTCTGAAGGAGCTTAGATATGAAATGGCTGAGTTGTTCATAAATCTTATTTAAAGATGGTTACTTTCCAAGCTTCTGGAGTAATAGCTATGTTGTGCCTGTACTTAAAAAAAGCTCTGGCAATATGTGAGGAAATCATAGACTAGTAAGTCTTCCATATGTACTTCACACATTTTACTTGTAATTATCATTTCAACTAAATCTGCCATCTGGAAAATCATGAGATTAACCAGCATGATATGTACAAAGGAAAATAGCTTTTGAGAAGGTTCCTCAGAGGCTACTGACAATAAGTTTCTCGTAAGGTGAAAGACAAAATAGTGCCAGGGATCCAAAAACTGTTTAGGAGATAAGTGACCATTTAATCTGTTTTTATAGCAAAAGCACAACAGCTGCAAGGCCTGTGGTTCTCTATGTACTTATGTTTCCAAACAATTATTTATACAGTGAACATAAGTAGTGAAGAAGCAAAGTTTAGATGTTATTTAAATTAGTCAGGACCAGAAGAAGTTGAGCCATTTGACCAAGCTAGGTGAAAATGTAATGATGGATGAAGTTCAGTGTCAGTAAATGCAAAGTAATATACATTGCAGGGAAAACAAACTACTCATGAACCTTCCAGAATGCTAAACTATCAATGCAGGAAAGCAATGCAGGTGATGTAGACATCTTAATGAAGACACCAGTGTGCAGTTGCAGTCAAAGAAAAGGTGATTTAAGGAAGAGGATGGAAAATACACCTGTACAATAAAGAATATGGCAGAATTGGGGTGTGTTTAGGGAAGAATTAAAATAAAGGGCACAGAAAAACTCATGACTGAATAGAATGAGATTGTTTACTTACCTTAATTTGCCCCCTTTGGGTGAGTAAGCATGACATCGCACCTTCAATTACATCACAATTTTTTTTTTTTCACAGAACTCCTTCCTCAGTGCACATGATGAATGGGTCTGATTGAGCAGCTATTCAATAACTTGTTTCCTCACTGTTCACTGTCGGACCCCCAGCCTTATTTACTGCATCCTATTCAATCCTGGCTCCAAAGACAATTTTGTCATCAGCTTTTTGCTATAGTATTGAGTGCTTCACAAACAACTTATTTTCACAACGGTGAGGGGGCTCTATACCCATAATACAGATTAAAGGACTAAGGCAGCAAGAGTAGACCCTTCTGATGATTAAGTTTAGGAGCTTGGTTTAAGATGTGGGGGGAAATTCCAGCTACTACAATAGAGGCAGTGGGGTAAAATGGGGCACAGGTGGGCCCAGCAATCTCCTGGGACTCACAACAGTGCAGGAAAGCTCCTCCTCACTGGGACCACCAGGACATATGTGGTAGTAAGCTTAATTATTGAATTTCCTAACTTGAGTGCTTGGCTTTAACTCATGTTTAATACAATTTTAATTTTTTTTAAAGGCAGTATATTAACTCCTACACCAGGCCATCAACAGGGTTGGAACCTTTAGATAGATCACCCACTCCTAGCTTTTCACCCCAGCCCAGTCCTTTCCTTCCCCCTGGCTTGACTCATCCCTTCTGTATTTGCATAAGGTGGCTTCCTCTGCTACCCTACCTGGACACCAGTAGGGGCATCACTGAGAGCATTGGATAGGGGGTTCCCTGTTACATTCCTTAGCTCAGGGGTCATGGAGGTTTTACATGGGTTGCAAGTACATGCATGAAACAGAGCATCTGCTATAAAATATATTTAAATACCTTCTGCAGTTTTGGCTGTTGCTGCAACGGTGCTGCCTTCAGAGCTGGGTGCCTGGCCAGCAGCCAGCACTGTGCGGTCACTCAACTCTGAAGGCAGCGCATGCTGCCAGCATCACCACAGAAGTAAGAGTGGCAATGGGGTGCTAGTCAGTCTACTGTGAAGTGATATTTGTATGTTAATACCACTTTTCACTGCCTCCCAGCTAGCGAGCAATTCTGCTGTGAAAAGCAATAGACAGTTTCTTCACATACCTCCTGGTATTAAGCAGTAAATATTTAAAAATATAACTTTTCTGCTAATAATTCAATCTTTAATTTAAAAGCTGTGAGAAAAGATACATTCATTTTAAATAGGGTTATTAATTTAGCATTTAAAGTAGTGTTAAATATAAAATAGTGGTTTAATTTAGATGGGGAGGTGTCAAAGGGGTCACCCATACAAAAAGTTTGTGAACTACCCTAGTCCACAGCTGCCAAGCAAGTGGCTTCCCCCCTGCAGCCTAGTGTAGTCAGCAGTTGGAGCAGTGAAATAGAGCATGCTGGGTGCAGGTAAGATTTTAGCTGCTTCACTCTGACCATGTGAAAACAGATTTTTCAGAGGCTTAGAACTTGGTCAAATTTCAGTTCCATTCTCAAGGTATGGGGGGGTACAAGGGCTTCTCAAAGAAATTCTAAAACCATTTTAAATATGGGAGAAATGTATTTTTCCCTAACTTTGTTCTCAAAACCAGCAGAACCATTTTGCACGAAACCTTCCAAAATGATTCCATTGCAATTTGCCAAACTTCAGCTGTTTGGGTTGAAAAGATATAAACAACAGAAGCTACAGTCTTATATGGGGAAGATGTCAGGCAAACTTCAAACGTAGTGCTACCAGTAACAATGAACCAGCCAAATTCCTCCACTTTAAGCATACTAAATACTTTCCTAATGTAAACAGGTCACTTGTTATGAAGGGAGATTTCTATTAAATGGAGCATCCTAAAAAGACCCCACTTCCACGTTCAAGTTTACACATTTTAAAATGGAATTTCAGGCCTATACCATCCTTCTGAATGCAAGGACAGCGCGATATATGTACCTGCCTGAATCTTGTACTATTGAACCAGCTCAATTTAAGTAAAGCAGTGAACCTATCTACTGGACAAGGTTCTAGTTCAGTAAATGCTGCTTGACGTGGTACGGAGCGTATGCAGAGTTGCTGGTGCTCAGCACATCAACATCAATACAGCAGCAGATTTCCCCTCAAAAATTTCAACTAGAGGGGCAGTTTTCAATCATATGAAGCCTTCTGCTGGGGGTGTTAATACGGCTGCATGTTTAGAGAAATGAACCGCTGTAACCTGTTGAATAGTTTAGTAGCATATGTGTGCACCTCTGTAAAGGCACATTCTTGCACTTCAGGCACCTGCTCCCATTTATCACATGCCCAAAACACTACCAAACTTGTACTAAGGGTTCCCCCCTCTACTAATAGTTAAAATATCTAGGTGAGTTGTGATTTAAAGTTAGTCGGAAGATTGGCTTGTGTTGTCAAACTTCATCCCAATCCTGTCTGTCCTGGAACTTTGTCTTGTATATGCATTAGTACCGGTACTGCTTTTTTGCGAAGGGCTCAGACATCTTTGCCCCAAATTAATGAGGGCTAGTTAAAGGGGAAGAAAGCATTATGATAGACTAATTTAGTCCTGCCATTTTACACACCAACTTTGAGAGCAGCAGAAAGAATAGCTACGTTGCACAGGAGTTTTCCTGAGGTAACTGTGCACTGAATGGAAGCTACTGTAAAGCTAGCATTGGGTGCTACACTGAAGGACAAAACGCTCCTCCTCCCCCCACACTGGGCTAGCCAAGTGGGACATCAAAAGCAATGAAATAAACAGGCTTTGGTTGAAATAAAAGGGCTTCCAGACTAGGAGTGTTTTTCAGTACTTAGAAACCAGACAATTGTGTTTTCCCTCTGCTTTCTTCAGAGAATAGTGCACCTGCCTCCGAGGACAAAGATCATTCCAAAATGCCTGTCATCCTTGCATTTAAGTTAGAGCTTCCTTTTACCGCCAAAAAACGTTTGAGCTAGTTGAGCTGTCTCCATGACGGCAGGTGGGTCCTATGAGACAGAGTTCTGTGTGGCTCGAAAGCTTCTCTCTCCCCAACAGAAGTTGGTCCAATAAAAGATGTCACCTCACCCACCTTGTCTCTCTCTTGTCCTCTGGATTGGCAGATGAGCATATAGGAGAAAAATAACCTTTATAAAATCATGTGCCCCAGTAACAAAGAGAAGGTGGCTCTGAAACACTGCAAATGGGAGACTGGCAATGTCCCCACTAACAGCTGGCATCTTCTAATGCACACAACTTTCAATAGGAATTTTATAGCGCGGAGTACCCAATTTCTTTAAACTAACAGAAACTATGGAATTAGTTCTGCAACATTCATTTTTAAAAGTGTAAAGTAAAGCTGCCTGACATGAAGCTCAACAGAAACATTTAGGACCCGATGGCAAGGTTCAAATATTTTATTTTTTTATTCATATAGTATGAAGGTTCTATAGTTCCCACAACATATGATGTAGCATGCAGAGGAAAAACTAAACATTCAACATAAATCGTTTTCCCCACACAAACTAAAAAAAACCCCTTATCCCCCCGATAAGGAAATAACAACAGCACTATTTGCTAGAACGCCAGCCAAGATATGCACAAGCAAGTAAGAGAAATAGAAAGCATTTGCTAAAATGTTTGTAACAAATACTTATGTACAAAAAATTCACAAAAGACTAGTTCCCCCTTGAAGCAGAGCACATGGCAGTTGACAATGGAACAGATACAACCACTGGCTGGGATTATAAGCCACGTACTGATCCAGAGGAAGAAAGTTACATGTAGTGGAGATTTTCTGTTTGAACATTAACATTTACCAAAGTTTGGCAACATTATCTTTTTAAATTATGCAAATTATGTAAACAAGAGGAACATTTCAATTCGATCTACATGCAAAACTTCATGTCATGCAAGGACACCAAGCACCTGGATTTCTCTCTCACAGACAGAGCCCATGATGTGCAGCACTCAGTTGAAGGAACAGCTATGGCAGACAGGTGCTCCATTTAAGTAGGTTCATACAACCTGTCCTTTCCACTGTTGATTATAAAACATTTTTTAATAGAAAAACTGCTATACAGCAAAGATGTACTATCCTAAAAATCTAGTAAATGTGTTTTTCTTCCAGCCAATAGTACCATTGCAGAAAAGGGAAGGGATGATATAAAGTTGTAAAACATGGCTCGCTACTTTTATATCACACAAATATATCAAGTTACCATCCATTAGAAATCATGATATGGACAAATCTAGGGGGGAAAAAAAAGAATTCTCCAATTGAAGGACTGGAGAAGAGGAAGAGATAAATTTAGATAATGTGAAGTTTTCCTCCTTCTCTATGGCATAGGTTAACAAGATTCCCCCCCGTATGAATCCTATATACATATATATCTCTATAAATATAGAGAGATATATAAAATATGACCAGTTATTTATGCTACCTGTAGTACTTTTTTAAATGCAGAGGGGAAGCTGTTATGGTTGAAACAAATTTAGTGGCAAGAAACATTTTATAATTTCACTAAGCAATGTATAAAATGAGTAAATGGGAATCCTGCACAATTATATCAATCCTAAATTTCATTACGCTAAGTGCAAGAGAAATCATGAATGCATCAAACATCTTCAGCTGTTGTATCTGAAATGAATCTCACAGCTGATTTATATATTCTTAGGGCTATTTAATAGATGCAACTGCTCCCAGTTAGTAGGTGACAGAATGAAGTGACCATATAAGCGTGCTGCAAGTACTATATGCATACAAGGACTAGTTCTTGGCATTAGCATTAAACTATATTTTCTCATACTATTAAGCTTAGCTGTACTACAAGTTATTTAGCAAAGAGAGACAGTCCCTGGTAATATATTAACAGGTATAAATAAACTTAGTCTCCTGTGTTACAAAAATGTAATTAAGGTTAATTAACAGGAAGCAATGCTTTGTCAGCCAGTCAATATATAGAAACATCTGAACAGCCACAGGAAAAGGAAAACAGTTGACCTAACACCCTGTTAAATTTTTACATTCTTCTATTATATATATATAAAACTGTGTGAAATAAAAGTAAGGATGTATATCCATATATTGAACTGTTAATGTTCTGCTTGGCACTTTGTACTCTAGTTTTGTTTCTGAATCAAGTATATTAAATTAAAGCCCATCTAACTACTACATATAGAAAGCTACATATATATCTATATATAAATAGACACACATATATATATAGATAGATATTTCCTTGTTATAAAAGATGAAGAAAAATAAATTAAAAAGCCAACCCCTTCCCTTTCTCCACCACACTGATATGCTCTTTCCATCTTGCTGTCCTTCAGACTTTAAAGTGCTACACTGAGTTATTGAGAGAATAAAGTTCAATAACACTTAGTTGGCTTCATGAGGCTCATGTTGGAAAATGTGGCTTCACAGAGAAAAATACTTCCATTTAAATACACAGAGAGCGTTGCTGGACGTCTTGAGCAGATCTTCAGAGATGGAGAAGAAAGCAAAAGTGTTGGGTGGTGCCCTAAAAAGAGTCACACATCTACCACCATCTTTTTGTGGATATCTAGGCCCCCTACAACCTGAAATGGGAATGAAAAACATTTAAAGTTAAGAGAACTGAGAATTAGTAAAATGACATTAAATAGCACACCACATAAACATACTTCTACTTGCATCCTCTTAGCAACTTGCTACCTCCAGTCAGTTGCTTTTTCTGCTGCACGCCTCTTTTCTGGCCTTTCCACGCCAGCTTACACTCCCATAGACTGAGTAGGCCAAGTTCACAAGTAACATATAATGGGGTGTAAGTTATGGCAAGTAGGTTACATGTAACAGAATCTAGGTTAGTGCAACTCACACAGTGAGGGAGCCAGAAGAGAGAATAAATCATACCAGCTTATTCCCTCTTAGATCCGCTTATACTGACCTCTGAATTAATTTATCAGCTATGATTTTCATACACACAAGCCTCCTCGAATAGGAAAACTCTCATGGCCTGAAAATTAAACCTGTGAAGTCAACATGAGGAACCAGGAGCTTGGGGAAGCCCACCCACATCCCTGGTAAAAGAAAGGGCGTGCACAAAAAATATGGGGAGCATCCAAAAAGTGTTTGGGAACTTCCAAAAACAGCAGGATACACATGTTCAGAAAACTAAGGGAAGATGCAAAAACAAGGAGGCAGGGGAGGAATGGGTGTGCAAAGGAAAAGTGGGGAAAGGTGTGCAGCTGAAACAAGGGAAAGACATTCAAAGAAAAATGATCATGGAGGTAAAGGATGCATCAAAATCAACAAAACGTGAGAGAAAAAAATCAATGAGGGGAAATCAAAGAACAACGGCATAAGGGGAGGCAGAGATGGAGAGAGGTGGGATGAAAGGAATGGGTGAGGTATGGAGCAGAACAAACAAACGTGGAAGAAACCCACACATACTGGAAACTAACGAAAGGAGAGAGAGAACAAAAAGCAGAGGGGAACTGGGCAGAAACACTGTAAAAGAAATGCTGAGGACAATGGACAGACAATGGGAGAGCAGAGAACGAGAGGATAAAAGTGTGAAAAAGGTTAGGGGACAACAAAGACATCACCTATTTAAACGTGTACTGGCAGTACCGCTGTAGTCACGCTTGAGAAGGAAATTCATTCTAAGCTCTTGTTTACTAATGCATATAAATGACCAGAAAATGTACTCCTTATATTTCCAATGCTGGTCCTAGTCAGAACACAAAAATTGTATATTTTAAGTTTGGTAAAAATTCCATGTGGCCATTTCTTAATTAAAGGAGCATGAAAAATTGAGATTTTAATCCTTTAAGAAAGTTTCCAAGTGCTATAAGAGAAAAGGATGTTTTTTCAAAATCTGCACTCAACACGTACACCACACTTAATGAAGAATGAATGGTTTGTATTGAACTGAAGCTATAACCTCATACAAAGAGCATATATGTGCTTAATACTTTTTTCATTGTATATCAAGCTATCCAGATTTACATGCTTCCATACTCATCAATTTAAATATAATAAAATCAAGATACACATACATATTTACCGTCATGTGTGATCATTTGATATTTTATAAAAAGCACTTGTATTTCAATGCATCATTTGCTACTTTCCTTTTAAGAAAAATATAAATTCTCATGTTAAGTCAATCTCGTGGTTGAGTATGTTATATGCATAAAAATCCCCAATTACAAACGTATGATTATCAGACACACGATAATTCAAATACACTGCAGCTTTATATTAAATCAATTTTAAAATTCTAACGTCTATTAATTATTTTTCTTTTTATCACTTTATAGGACCAGTGCTTAGAATAGTTTATTGGTCCTCAATGCATTTATATTGGTCCAACCAAGTAAACAGATAACACTGCCAGCTCTTGCAGGACATGAAGTATCTATCCCACAAAATCATGTTATTCTGATGATTATTTCCATCCACCCCTTCAATTGTGACATTTTTAACAAAAGCATTCTCTCCCTCAGGTGCTTGGCTGGCTGATTCTCGTTCACATACTCAGAGTCTAACTAAGGAGATGTGAAGAAATTTCACCCCGTGTCAGATTGGCAGTGACCTTATGGGTTTTTCACCTTTGCAGGATATGGGTGTGGCACTTGCCAGGATTATCTGGATATATCTCACTTGATCATTTCCCTGACATTGCAGAGGCCTTGAGCACTGTTGCATCTTGGTCCCTCCTCTTCTCAGCCTGTAGCACATAACACTCTGGTCTCCTGTGGGATGTATTACTTTGATCTTATTTTGACTGTGGTGTTTAGTCTGTGGGTCATGGCCTGGGATATACAGAAGGCCAGACTAGATCATCTGGTAGTCCCTTCTGGCCTTAAACTCCATGAAAGAGACTCTCAAAGATGTCGAAGTACCTCTTCCATTCATTCGTTTTTGTAAAGATCTCCACTCAACACATACACCACATCCAACACATACCCTTCCCATCCATGATCACGGACTGTCTCTGTGGCTACTAAAACAACTGTTTAGATGAAAAAGCAATTATAGAAATGTATTGGGTATTTTAAATTTACTTTTAATGAATTTTGCTGCTCAAAACAAGGACAGTCTATTTCCATGGACCATTAATGGTCTGCAAATATGGTTCAGGAACCACTATTTTCTACCATTTGAAAGCCTGGAATCCAAGGCTCCTGTTTCTGGTTCCTCAATCTATAACAGGGGTTCTCAAACGTTATTGCACCACGACCCACTTCTGACAACAAAAATTATTACAGGTTTCAGAGTAGCAGCCGTGTTAGTCTGTATCCGCAAAAAGAAAAGGAGGACTTGTGGCACCTTAGAGACTAAAATTTATTTGAGCATAAGCTTTCGTGAGCTACAGCTCACTTCCCTGGATGCATTACATGACAGCAGGAGGGGGGACAGAAGCCTGAGCCTACCCAAGCCCTGCTGCCCTGGGGGGAGGAGGAGTCAAAGCCCGAGCCCCACCACTTCAGGCAGGGGGGCCAAAGCTGAAGCCCAAAGACATCAGCCCCAGGCAGGGGGGCTTTAACCTGAGCCCTGAAGCCCTCAGGCTTCAGCTCTGTGCCCCAGCAAGTCTAAGCCAGCCCTGGCAACTCCATTAAAATGGGGTCACGACCAACTTTAGGGTCCCAACCCAGTTTGAGAACTGCTGATCTAGAAGTTCACTTTTGCCATACAGCAATTACAGGCCTGGGTAGTTTTCAATTGTTTTTATACATCTCAACAAAAAGGATGCAAAAATTAATCCACTGTATTAGCAGCACAATATTTTGATAATATTTTCTATAGGCAGGTCAAATTGAAACATCTGAATCCTGAATAATGTAGTCAGTTATTTTATTATTAATTTTACTTACTGTAAGACAACAACAACGGTCTTATTTTAAATGTAATTGTGGCAAAACCAGTCTCTAGGTCAAACTGTATTTTAGATATAATTTTAGTAAATCTAAATATCAACATCTTTCCCTAAAGAATACTTACAGCACAGAACTCTTCAAAGGATATTCTTCCATCACCATCCTTATCTGCATTAATTATGGTTTTGTCTACAATTTGCTGTAACTGAGTGTCTTTGAGATTGTTCCCAACCATCATCTTCAGCACTTGGAAGAGCTCCCCATTGGAGATATAGCCATCTTTGTCCATATCATAAATCCGGAAAGCAACTGCAGAAAATGAGTTAAAGGAAAATTCAATAGTAAATATGACCTGCCAACAAAAATTTTAACTAGACTGAACACTTCTCAGAGGGCAGATACATAACTATGTATTTTATATGCACAACTGAGAAAAAAGGTTTTGCATTGTTTTCTGTAGTCACATTGATTTTTAAGTCATGAATTTATAAATCCTGGGAGACAAGGATTCTACTATATCAGACACAGGACAGTCAACAATTCTACTATAATTTATTTAACCCTTTAGTATGAGAGATTTTTAACAAAATTAGGTTGGTTTAACTACGTTGGTCAGGGGTGTGAAAAAGTCACTCTTCTGACCAGTGTGGCTAAGCCAACCTAAGTCCCTGTGTAGACAATGCTAGGTCACCAGAAGAATTCTCCTGTCGACCTAGCTACCGCCTCTCAGGGGAGTGGATTACCTAAGCCGATGGGAGCATCCCTCCTGTCAGAATAGGTAGTGTCTACACTGAAGTGCAATGTTTGAAATGCAGACAAGCCCTGAGTGTAAAAGTATTCCATTAACACTGACAACATTAAGTAAACAACAAAAAATTCAGCAAACAAGAAGTGCATCATAAGCTGGGCCACTCACATTAGAGACAAAACTATGGCCTTCTGTGGCATGGCTAATCAACACCCCAACTGGTCAGTTTACAGCAAGCCATTTGAAAATGGTCTAAATCTGGGATGGGGGAAATGTTGTTTTTTTAATATTTCGTGGTAACAACTTTCCTTTCTACATTCATATTATATCTCAGTTATTGCAATAAGGATTGAAAGAAAAAGCAAAGGGTTGACCACATTATGCTTCTGAAAGATACATTGTCAAAATTTTGCAGGAACAGTTTAGTATTTCTTTGTTTTATTGTATAAGCAAAAATCAAATGATTTCCATACTGTCAAAAGCAAAATGATGTGCCTTACTCATAATTCCTTTAATCTAAAAAGGATGTGGACTTAGTTTTGCTCATTCAGTACGGAATGGAACAATGCTATAGAAGCAGCATGGTCAGGCCTTTTTGTGAAGGTGCCAGTGACCTCAACAGGTACGGAGTCCCAACTCCTTCAAGATAGTCTCCACCTGTCCTGCCTGATGTAGACTTCTGTCAGAGAACATGCACCCCAGGAGGAAAAAGTGATTCCCAATGTTTTGTTAAAAGCAAACTACATCTGAAAAATATCAGAAAAGCTGTCATAAAAATCGAAGTACTTACACCTCAACTTCTGTTCCTTATCCCCTTTGACACTGAACTGGGAGACTCCTTCTATAAATTCTGAAGAATATAGGGCAGGAAAAGCATTTACAAATCAGTAGTGTAAATATATTTTCAAAGCCCTGTTTATTGCAAACAGAAACCAGAATATTCAGAAATTAAAAAAAAAAAAAGAAGAATTTTTTTTAAAAGTCTGTATTATTGGGACTGTCCTTAGAACACAGCTTACCTCAAGAAGAAATAGTGTCTCCACATCCTTATGAAGGCATTTCTAGCTCCTTTCAGCAGGAAGCATCTCAAACCAAACACCATGCCCAATGTACTAATACATATCAAAATTTACTTAAAATAATCAAAAGCTTGGACTTTCTAGGAAATACAATTTATATAAATAAGGACTTGAAACACCAACTGTATTGACTTCAACTGGAGTTGTGTTGTGTTCAGTTCATCTCAAATCAAGACCTAAATTTCATATTGGATTACATTAACGTGACCATATTTTTAATGAAACAGACACATAAATAGTATTTTTAAAAGGGTGTTATAAATAAATGTGAATATTAACAAAATGAAACTCTTAAACTATAAAACTCCAAAACCATGTAATTCCCAGAGCCAGATCTTGCAGCCTTTACTCACATGTGTAACAGCAAAGAATCAAAAGAACTACTGATACAAGGTACATAGGATCAGACTCCAGAGCAGGACTTTCTGAAGTCCTGGAAGGTACGATGCTGACCTAATAAGAATTTCGTAGTATAAAATACAGTAAAGAAAAAAGTACAAAGGCTACCATTAGACTGGAAATACTAAATACCATTTGTTGCCAAAAATCCCAAACAGTTTTCATTTTAACAATAAAATCAAACTGGTTTAATAAAATATTTTTATAAACGTATAGGTAGAATGAAGAGAAGATCTAATACAGCTGTACTAATGTGATTTAGGTGACATTTTTCTTGTGTTTGTGAAAGATGTTAGATGGAGATCAGAAAATGAGTTTCTCTAGAAAAAAATATAGGTAGAACACAGGAGAAACAATGCAGGTTTCCCCACACTTCCCTGCAGTGTCTACACAGGGTGCCAGCAGTGATTTTTTTTTTTTTTTGAGGGGGCCACCTGTTCAGCAAAAACTGGATTGAGACTACCATTCATTTATGTAAGTCACCAAACATGGCCAGATGGCAACAGCAGATTCACTGCCACAAAACACATTATGACTGCATCATTTTATGATACAAAAACAGACTAGTGCTAAATCGTCCGTTACAGCTTTTCGTAATCACATTATTTGAGTTCATAATCTCATGAACAATATAGTACACTCGCTCCCCCACCCACGATGTCATTTTAACAAGGGTATTTTGACAATTATTACGTGCATTGTTTATATCGTTTTAGAGGATGACATTGCTGAGGAAAATATAACATTCCAATTTAGTTGGGTTTTGTTTTTTGCTGTTGTGCTAGAACAGCTTGAATGTACTTCATGTTTATAGTTTTCTTCAAATTTTATTGATCAAAGTATCTATATAATTGAAAATTTGGTAAATTCTAATCAGATAGACTAAAAAGTCTGTTTCTAATTTTTTTCCTAATCCTGAAAAAAATCCTACATTAATTTCAATGGGAGTTAAAGAAAACTTGCCACTCTGAGGATCTGATCCTAAATTAAAGAAATATTAAATTTGATAATTTGGCAGTGGAAAAACTCAGCCTCTGACCCTCTAAATGAGCAACATTTTAAATAATGTAGCTTTCCAATACTTACTTTAAAAGCAAAATAAGTTTCAACTGAACTCTAGTCATATCAGCTTTCTCTCTTTTTTGTTTGAAAAAGTGGCAAACTATAACTACGGGTAAAAAAAGACCATTAAATAGAAAAACCAGTACTTCTATAACTTTTGTAATTTACAGAGAAACAATTTTCAATCTAAACTGTCATAGAAAAATATCACATACAGAATATTTTAGTCACAGAAGAGCATTTTGTATGAAACACAAAAGTGTTGCAAATTATCCTGGAAAGATTCCCACACCACTCTAGGCAACCTGGTCTAATCCTGATGTAATGTACACACAAGATATGAGTCTGTCACGGATTCTATTATTTTATGGAACTTTCATGACTTCTTCTGGGACAGGACCGAAGCAGCTGACCAAAGCAGCATCCAGCCCCAGAGCAGGGGCCCCTGGAACAGCTTGCCAGTGGTCCCAGGCCTGCCGGAGTGATGGTCCTGATCCCAGTCCCGATCAGTCCCCTGGGGCAAGGCTGGAGCAGCTGCAAGCCCCAACAGAGCTTTTTTGCCCCTCCACAGGATATTTTTGGTAAAAGTCAGGGACAAGTCCTGGGCTTCCATGATTTTTTTTTTTTTTTATTGCCCACAACCTGTCCCTGACTTACTAAAAATACCCGTGACAGAATCTTAATCTTAGTAATTGTGTAATACCTTAATCCTTAGGAAATATTCCAAGAAAAAAATCGTGATAAGAGGCTATAAAAATTGGAACTTATTTCTCATAAAAAATGAACTATTTAGATCCAAATATTTATAGAATCATAGAAATGAACGTAGGGCTGGAAAGGACCATGAGAAGTCATCTAGTCCAGCCACCTGCACTGAGGCAGCACCTCAATCATGCATAATAGGCGTTTATCCAACGTGTTCTTAAAAACCTCCAGTGATGGGGATTCCACAACTTCCCTTAGAAGCCTATTCCAGAACTTAACTACCCTTACAGTTAGAAAGATTTTTCTAATAGCTAACCTAAATCTCTCTTGCTGCAGATTTTAGCCCACTCAGTCTTCTTTTCTCAAGACTCAATGTCCGCAGTTTTCTAACCTTTCCTTATAGGTCAGGTTTCCTAAGCCTTCCTTCATTTTTGATGCTTTCCTCTGGACTTTCTCCAATTTGCCCACATTATTTCTAAAGTGTGGAGCCCAGAACTGGACACAGTACTCCAGCTGAGGCCTCACCAGTGCTGAGTAGACCGAGACAATTACCTGCCAGGTCTTACATACAACACTCCTGTTAATGCACCCTGGAATGCTATTAGCCTGTTTTGCAACAGCATCACTTTGACGACTATCATTCAATTTGTGATGCACTAAAATGCCCAGATCCTTTTCAGCAGTAATACCACCTACCCAGTTATTTCCCATTTTGTACGTGTGCATTTGATTTTTGCTTCCTAAGTGAAGTACTTTGCATTTGATCTATATTGAATTTTATCTCGTTGAATTCAGACCAATTCTCCAACTTGTCAAGGTCTTTTTGAATTCCAATCCAGTCCTCCAAAAGTACTTGCAACCTCTCCTGGGTTGGTGTAATCTGAAAGGCTTATAAGCATACTCTCCACTCCATTATCCAAGTTATTAATAAAAATATTGAATAGTTCCAAATCCAGGACTGACCCCCTTCAGAAATCCCACTCGATACTCCCTCCTAGTTTGACAGCAAACCATTGATAACTACTTGTTGAGTATGTTTTTTCAAACCAGCTGTGCAACCACCTTATAGTAATTTCATCAAGACTATTTCCCTCATTTGCTTATGAGAATGTCATGCTAGACTGTCAAAATCCTTACTAAAATCAGATATATCACGTTTACTGTTTGTCCCACTCCACTCATACAGTAACACTGACAAAGAAGGAAATTAGATTTGGCATGATTTGTTCTTGCCAATCCACGTTGGCTGTTCCTCTTCACCTATTATCCTCATGGTGCTTACAAACTGATTGTCTAACAATCTGTTCCAGTATTCCAAGTATTTAAGTTAGCTTAGCTGGTTTATAATTGCTCGGGTCCTCTTTGTTTGCCCTTCTCCAGTCCTCTGGGACCTTACCCATCTTCCATGACTCTTGCTAATGGTTCTGAGATTGCTACAGCTAGTTCCATGTCTCTCTTAAAAGTTTAGTTAAGTAAAACAGAACCCACACATTTGCAACTCTCTCCCCACCCATCGTGTCTTTTTCATGTTAATGAGGAAAATAGTTTTTAGAATGCCTAGATTTAGATCGTTTCACGAACATACTCTAAAATGGACATCAAGCATGAAAGTGAAGTTAAGAATATGAACAGTAAGAAAGATTATTAAACAAAACAGTTAAACCAACAGAAACTGTTATATTGGGTTATGCATTAGGGAATAAATACATTTAAGTCTATTTTATATACATGTTCACAGAAATTGTTAGTATCTATTTCTAATATATAAAAGTATCTTTATAAGCATGTTTCACCCTTAAGTGGATTTCACACTATTTTGTTCTTGTAAAAAAAAAAAAGAATAAATTTTGTGTCAGAGCTGAAATCAACAGTTTCCAGAAGTTAGATCTTCTAAGAAAATGCCAACATCATGAATGATAGAGCACTGTATCTTACCTTTGAAGTCCACTTCTCCATTCCCATCTGTGTCAAATATATCTATTACTCGCTGTACTAACGGGTTCTGTTGTAACTCAGGCAAAGACATGAACTCCTCCACGCTCAAAGAACCAGAGTTGTCTAAATCAAGCTTCTTAAATCTCTTTCCTAGCCGTTTAATCTCATCTGCGTCAACTAAAGGGGAAAAAAAAACCTGCTTTCAGAAAGATTTCATGACACAAATTTGCTACTTAATTATAATGTTTGCTCTGATGTATTTAATTCAATGTTTCTCTTCCGGTATCACAATTGTGCCACATTTCTGCAAAACTTGTATACTACAGCCATGATCGCAGACACTTTTTATATTGAAAAGCTTTTATGGGAAGCCAGGTTTTCTACCAAAAGCCACTTACCAATTTTTTCCCCTGCACCAGCCATAGCACACAACCTTGTGACTCACTATAACTACTGTATGCTGACTCAAGATTTTAAAGGATTGATCATGTTAAGCTAATTCTTATTTATGGTCACATGGTATGTTCTGGCACCAATGACTGCAGTTGGCTGTGTAGCTTCCTAGCACTGAAACCCCCAGCCTGGGCCTGCCTGATGCACTCCCAGTCAGAATCTGGCACCAAGGAACCTTCGAGGGGGGGGTTTCAGCAGGATGTTCACTGGTTCATCTAAAAGCACAGTCCTTTCTGTCATTTATAGTTAAACCTTAAACAGCTTAAACAGCTGAAAAAATCATGGATGATTTTTAATAAGTAGTAGTAAACTATTAGACTTACCATTAAACTAAGCATTAATGGTAATATTTAAAGAAAGGCAATTATGCTTTTTTTAGTTTATGTAAAACAGAAAGTAGTAATGCTACTTGGTTATGCCAAAAAACCATACTCGTCGTATTTTACTACACCATACTGGAAACCTGTTTGGTGGTTTCACCACAGAAAGTTAAAAAGACTGATGGCCACAGCAAGGCCACTGCAATTTTGCCACCTAAAAATCTTGCAACAGACTTTTAAGAGACTCAGGGTAAAATTTCTTTATCAAGCTCAAAACCAGAACCTCTCCCATCCACCCACCCAGCAGCCTGTCAGTGGAAGAACAGAGTAACCTACATAGGTACAGAGCCCACTTTATCACAATTATGATCAAATTTAAAACAAAGTTATTAGAGACAGACAGACTTTGGTAACAACTCTTCAGATACTATGGTGATTGTCACAGAAATAGCTTTAATAAAATAAAAACAACAGACCTTTTGTACAAATATGTCCTTTCATTAAATTAGCTATGCCCAAAATGTAAAAAAACCTCACTTTATGCAATATTTGACATTTGATGCTAGCTGAGATTTTTCAACAATATATTTTGCATAAATATTCTTCACAAGAGTTGTCAATCTGATCTTTTTTTTTAAAAAAAAAATACCATCATGTTGTTATAACAGGAACAGTTATCTGTGCTTCCTTTAAAAAGTTAGTTTATTGGAAATACCACCAAGTGCTCTGCTCGTTGTGCAGGCGGAAAATTACTGTGATCAAACGTACCCCTGTATTCAGACCCTGAACACTATTTTAATAATCTTTGTACAACATATGCCTTGTGAAGTATCATTTGAAAGCTAATAACTCACTGGTCAATAATATCATGATCAAATGTGCGTAACAACCTTATGTGTAAAGTTATGAATTCCTCCTGAATGATGTTGGTAGCATATATTCAAACCCAGGTAGCCCCTATTAGGCAGGACTCGTCAAGCAGGTCTTAAAGGAATGTGTGTTTATATCAATTGACATAAGTAGTAAACAAGGTCCTTGAGAAAGCAAGAGAGAGACAAGACAAATCTGTATTTTAGCAAAGCACAGCATGAAACGTCTCTCACAATGACTGTCTCTGTGCTCACAGTGGGAATGAAATTTATCACAGGGTAACCTTCAGAAAAATGTAATTTCAAAGGGTGACTGCTACAAAAGTGAGGGGCAAAAGCACAAGTGCTCTCTCCCTAGCCATCTCTCTCTCTTTCATCTAAGACAACAAAAGAAACAGCCTATGAACTTTGGGAGCAGACCCTGAACTGAAATTTGGTCACCCCTGTTGCTGGAAGCATATGGTAACAATTGCACCTTGAAACAAGTTTGTTAAGTTTAGAAAGCATTATCTTTATTTTTCTTTTAACCATTTCTGCCTGTAATGCCTTATACTTGTACTCACTTAAACTCTCTTTGTAGTTAAATAAACTTGTTTTATTCTTTAATTAAAACTAATCCACTGTTGTCTTTAAACTGAACTGTGTTGGTAACTCCATTTATGGTATCAAACTGTTGTATACAGATCCCCTTCAAGGGGCAATAGATCTAATATATCTGGACAGGGCTGGACAGTGCAGAACACACTTTGGAGGGAGGGGGAGAAAAATCAAGGACTGAGAGTGTGTTGGGGTCACCCTTCAAGTAGTAACCAAGGCTGCTGGAAGCCAGTGGGTGGCTGGTGTTTACTAACTGGCTACTGTGGCCGAGTTGCTGGACCAGGGCTGTGGCTATACACAGACACTCAGGGTGAAACCCGTATGCTGCTTGTGAGGAGCCCATGTTGCGAGCTACAGCAGCAAAGCATTGTGAGGCTCCCCAGGTGGAAAAGCAGGGGTGACAGAGACATTTACTGGTCTGGATTGCACCCTAGATTGCACATGTCTCTTAGGCCATGTCTGTACGTACAGCGCAGCAGCAGCACATATGTACAGCAGCACAGGTGTACCGATGCAGCTGCGCTACTGCAGCGCATCGGGTGAACGCTCTAAGCCAATGGGAGAGAGCTCTCCTGCCAACACAGCACTGTGCACACAAGTGCTTATGTCGGTGTAATGTATGTTGCTCCGAGGGGTAGTTTTTTTAACACCCCTGTGCAACATAAGTTATGCCAACATAGACTATAGCGTAGACATAGCCTATAGAATTTCATTAAAATGTGCAGGTTATCCTACATATTTCCTCGTATCACGGCTGTGCTCAGCAAACGTACAATAGCAGGAGATGGCATTCTCCTTGCTTTCTGTACCTCAGATTTGCTCCAACTGACTCATTCGGTGATCATAGATTTTGATACCTTCTTGCCTTTAAAAACAGTAACTTAAAACAAAGAGCACTTTAGACTCATGGAACAGACTTAAATTTATTTAGAACATCCAATATTGTAAGTGCCTTTTTGACAGCCATTGCATGGCATTCCCTTTCCTTACTGGGAAAAGCTTTAGGACTGAATGATGACAACATGATCTCTTGAGACTGACAGAAAACTGGGGATGACTTTGGGAATAAAAGATTGATTTGTGATCAATGTTGCTTTGTTGTAGAAAATGTAGAACTGTGGCTTGCAGAGCAAGTATCCAATTCTGCTCTGTCTGTCTGTCCAAAGTCATCATTTTTAAAAATAGTACCTTGATGGAGAAAAAGATTGATCTTTCTTCAGTAATTCATCAAAATACGGCAAGTAAAACTGACCAGAAGCAGACTGAAATCTCGGTGGAGGTGCATTATGCAACAAAGCTGGATGCAGTAGTGATGCTGTCCTCAATACTTTTTGCATCTGAATGCCTTGAAATCTTATTCTTCTAAGCTGATCATAGGAGAGTGGTATGCCTGATATTTTCCTCTTAAAATGATCAGTTTTATATCAGTGGTGGTACCTCAAAGCTGGTATCTGCTCTATTTGGTAGGGGCTGTGTGTGTCTATTGTCATGTTGCCCAGTCTCAAGGACAACTGCTTTCTCAACCAGTAGGGAGCCAGCCCCTAGGGACATCCACATATTTTCCCTTCTTTGGACATAAGTGGAAATGGAGAGAAAAGGGTCTTTGGCTGCTTCTGTGATAGTGCATCTGTCACTAGCATACCCTGTTCTTGTCTCTTGGCAAAGAGCTCAGGGATCTCACAGTTTTATCATAATGCAAAGACCGCCACTGTCAGATTTGTTCAGACTATCATGGAGAATACTTCCATATTCAGGTTTCATTCTGCCAAAATGATCTATCTACCCTACTGAGCTCTCTTCTTTTATGCAGAATTTTGAGATGTGTGATTTCTTTTTCCCCCAAGTCAGGCACACTACAGCTTCCTTCTGAATCCACACAGATATGGTTTCTCCCTGTCTGCAGAATAGGCAAAACTTCCAATCTACCAGCCTGTCTGCCCTGTCAGCATAACCCACAATAAAAATGGCTCTTTGTCCCATCTAGAGACTGGACCATGTAAAGGACTTGTGAGTCTGCTAATTTCTGGTTTCCGGTAGCACAAGCTCTTGCTTTTAGATCGAGGTCTTGGGTTTAATCCATAAAGACAATCCAAGCAGCAGTGTCATTAAAAGTGGTGGCCTGTACGGGGATTTGAACTGCTGAGCAAGTATGAAACTCAGGACATGCTTCCCTGGCCAGAAGGAGTTTGTACCATACACTAACACAGTGTAGCACTCTGTCCCCATTGGCTGGACCAGTTGTAGAGGTTTGAGTCTACTACTACGTCCAAGCCAAGAGATATAGTCCTTTTGCTCAGGCAGTAAAGGCCCATACTCTCAGAGCCAGAGATCCGTTTAAATCTTCACAGACAACCTAGCCAGGTGCGTCACTACGTCAGCAGCACTATGAGTCCTGGAAGAGAAAAGTAGTAGCTGGGGTAGACACAGCTGCAGTACCTCTGAACCAAGGTGGGGGAAAAGATCAAGATCCAGAGAGGCAACCTGGTGTCCCTACCAACTTGGCCAGATCAGAATTTTACCGAAGATTTTTTTCTTTGTTTAACAGTTTATCGTAAAGTTCTGCAGCAGTAAGTCTGGATAACTGCTTGCAACTATGGAGACAGGAAAAAAAAAAAAGGCAGGATCTTCAAGAATAGAATTTTTCCCCTGCTGTCAGTTACTGACAGTTCTGATTGTGCCTCCAGGGCTGCCAAGGCATGCTGAACACCCAAGCATGCTAAATACCCACTGTAGCATCTATGTACTTGTCTATGCTGAATATTGCTTCCTCAGCTGCCTGCACATGGAGCTGGAAAGAGATACAAGGTAAATAAAGCAGCTCTGAGCACCAGTTCATTTAATTATGCTTTGGATTGTTAACATGCTGCATTCCCCCTTGCCCATGATCTTCTGCTTAGAATGAACACTATCTAGGGTGTGTGCCTGCACAATATAGCATCTCACAGTAGTGCCAAGACTATGTTATTCATCAGCTCTACAGTGCAAACAACGCTGGCAGAGCTACGCTGAAACCCCTCTGGGCCTCATAAATAGCCTGGATCACTTTATACTAACCCTTATGCAGAAAGTGCTTAACAGATTAGGAAGGGGAAGCAAAATACTCCCAGCAATTGGCCAAGTTACAGAAAACAATTCTTCTGATAAAATCCACAGATAAGGTATGACTGTATGTTCCCACTCCTTATCAGTATATCAAAGATTTTGTTCACAGTGGGCTTGTCTACATTGCCACTTATATTGCTCAGGGGTGTGAAAAAGCCACCCCCTGAGCTATGCAAGTTACATAGAAACTTAAAGCGCTGTCCACATCACGCTATGTCAGTGGGAGATGCTTTTCCTCCGACATAGCTTCCACCTCTCATTGAGGTGGAGTAATTATGCCAACGGGAGAGAGTCAGCATAGCGCATCTTCACCAGACGGGCACTACAGTGGTGCAGCTGCACTGATGTAGCGCAGTAGTGAAAATTAGCCCTAACCTTTTGCTTCTAGCAACAGAAGTTGCGCTAGGTTTTCAGAGAAAATAATGAAAACTATGTTGTATATACCAATATCTCAATTATTTGGAATGTCAGTCACTAGTTGAGCTCAGGGGCAGACAGCAATACATATTTTATTGAACTCCTGCTTATAGTTCCGACCTCCCCCCCCCCCCCATCTGTGGACAATAAAGTATTATAAGAACGAGCACAGTTTAAAAATAAGCCTTTTGGGTTGGGGGGCAGCTGTATCTTGGGAACCCCTTGACCAACTGACTCTAAATTTGTACCACTAACTCTATCCCAGGACTTCAACTGGCATAGCCACTTTCAGGTCAATCTGAGAATGTATTTAGAGCATTTTGAAAAACTGACTCCAGACAGAAAGCTTGGCTCAACCTTCTCTGAAGTGCTGCAAGGGCCACCCCAGAACGAAAAAAGAAGCATGAAAGAACATTTAAACATTTTACACCAACTGACTCATAACAAAAAGTATGAGCATACAAGCGCACACCCTATTCTTGATTCAAACTGTAAAATTCCTCCAAGCCAAATAAAATACTTGACAAAGCACAAGAGAGAATCCCATAAGAAACCACTGTATATGAAGACTGGCAACATTAAAATACGCTGAGCTACAGGTAAAGGGCTAAATAGAAGAACTGGGATTTTAAATCAATGAAAAAAAGTAAGTGCAGAAAAAGAAACTGTGGAAAGTGTAAATACAACCTTGAAACTCCAGAATAAATATACAGACCGAAAGGGTGATACGCAATTTTACATTAAAAACAATATCTGAAGAATAAGAAAAGTTAATGAAAAAACAACAACTAATGCCTTTTACCTTTCTTTAAAAACAAAAAAAACTTGCCTTAAAATGGCAGAGGTTAGGAACAGTTTTTTACAGTGGGAAGGGGTGAAAGTAAAACAGTTGTATTATAAAAGTCCATTTAAAGGTGGGAAGAAAGTGTGCAAAGAAATGCTTCGTCTATCTGATAACATTTACCTCCATGCTTTCTTAAAATTCTGGCAGATACAGACACCACCTAACCATTTCTCTCTCCTCCACAAAATTATAAGTATTTAACTATTGTAGCATCAAGACAGTTTTCCCCACTCAGTTTAGAAGGTCTATTTTAAAAGTAAAAAATCATCATTCATGCTTGGCGACTTGTTTCAAAATTTCTTAACAGAGAAGATTATCATGGAGCTTTTGTAAGAAAAATGGGCAGTGCACCAATGAAATACAATATACTGTATTTCAATGGAAGAGAAATTCACAGATTTTAGAGCCAAAAGAGACCACAATGATTAACTAATATGACCTCCTATATAACACAACTTAAAAAGTACAGTCAAGGGAGAAGAGGTAATTACTTGCATATAATTGCTCACCAGAGGTGCTAGTGGTAGTAAATCCCCATGCTTAAAATCCATGCTCCCAGTCTAAACCAAGCAAGAACTCTCCAAGAGTTACTATGAAGTTTTCCAAGCTATTACCTCCCTCCCAAGAAGTGGCACATTTTACTTCTAAAGAAGGGCTGCAACAACCTCTAGGGCCCATCATTTTCAGTTCCTTTTTCAACTGAAAACCACAAAGCATTAACCAATACAGACGTTACCCAAACTCTGTGAAACATTGGAAAGTGTGGATCTACTGAAACCTGTACCTTGAGAGAACAGTTTCTTTCTGAAGAAAAGGCAATTACTTATCTGTAATAGTTGCAATAAATCCCCCTTCTTGGAAAAGTTAAATGCTTGAGTGAGTTCTCCTTCAAAGAGCAAATCTAAGACAGACGTGAAAAATAAGGAAGAGACTACCAAGCCAGGCTGCAAATAGGTGTGAAAGCATCAGTGAACCAACTACCACAAGCAGCAATCATTACAATAGCATGATTTTATAACTGTAGGAAAATATCAAATGCAACTAGTGTTGCATATCCCATGTTCCCTTAAATATATACTGTAATTGGTGAGAGAAATTGATATATTTAACTTGAACATATACTGAAATTTCAAGACAGAAAGCTGAGTCTACACAACAATGTCCCCGCCTACCTTCAAAGATGTAGGGGAAAACTGCAAATAGTCTGATCCAGAATATCAGCATAATTCTGGAGATGGAATAGTTATCAGTTATAGTAGCAGGATAGTTATAGCGACATAATCAGTAATCAATAATAAAGTGTAGAACTAAGTCACAAATAAAGAAAGATAGGAATGGTCATTCCACAAGTTTGCCTTGCTCCAGTGAAGCATCCCAAGATCTTCTGATAGGAGATGTACCTAAAGGGTAAGATCACTCCAAACAGTCTAGCTTCTTTGAAATTGTAGTTCCAGTGCAGTCATCCTCTCAGAGGGCCTAGAAATGAGAAGAGGAAGTTACCTTGTGCAGTAACGATGGTTCATCAAGAGGTGTCCTCCTATGGGTGCTCCATTGTAGATGTATGTGCATCCCTGTGCTTCAGATTGGAGATCTTCAGTAGCCTTGTCCGTTCGGCCCACACATGCGCTCTCCCCTCCTCGTGCTCTGTCTCAGGGCTAATTAGCACAGAGCGGGCAAACCACCCTCAGTTACTTCTCTACTGCAGAGTCCCTGATAAGAACTCAGGAGTAGAGGGAAGGAGGGTGGGTTGTGGAGCACCCATGGGACACACATCTCAAAGAACCATCATTCCTGCACAAGGTAACTTCTTCTTCTTCTTCTTCGAGTAGTGTCCCTATGGGTTCTCCACTGCAGATGACTCCGGAGCAGTATCCTTAATGAAAGGTTGGGGCTTCGGAGTTGAGTCTGTTATGGATAATAATACTGTGGAGCCGAAGCTAGCATTGGAAGTAGAGTCCCCAGTGATCAGAGTGTTCTGTGAAGCTTTGTACAGATGCCCAGATGGCTGCTCTGCAGATTTCTGAGATAGGGGACATTCCTGAGGAAAGTGACAGACAAGGAAACCAACCTCATGGAATGTGTGTGAATTCCAGATGAAGACACTGCATTGCAAACATGATAACAGTGCTTAACACAGTTTGAGACCCATTTGAAGTGTCTCTGGGACGATACTTCTGTGCCTTTAGACGTTTCCACAATGGAAAGAAAGAGCGTAGGGCATTTCCTAAAAGTCTTTGTCCTGTCCAGGTAGAAGGCCAGGGCTCTCCTGGCATCTAGCGTGTGCAATACGGCCTCACTGTTTTCACAATGAGGCTTAGGATAAAAGGTTGGGAGCTGAATTGGTTGGTTCATGTGAAAAGGGGAGTACATTTTAGGAATAAACTTTGGGCGTGGCCTGAGAGTAACCTTGTGTGAAAGAAGACTATAAAGGGTCTGTGTGCTGTAAGTGCTGCTATTTCCCCTATTTTCCTCACTGAGGCCATGGCCACCAGAAATGTCTTCACTGACAGATGTGTAAGTGAACAAGTGGCCATCGGCTCAAACAGTAGTCTAGTCAGGCTCTTTAAAACTAGATTTAGGTCCCATGTTGAAGGGGGGCATCCAGATTGAGGAAAGAGGTTCATTATACCCTTGAGGAATCTCTTTGTAGTTGGGTGTGAGAAAACTGAGTATCCCTCTATTTGCTGATGGAAAGTTGCTATGGCTGCCAGGTGTACTTTGAGCAAACTGAAGGATAGCCCTCTCTTCTGAGAGCTAACATCACAGGGAGAGTAGCAGATGTCAGGATAATGTGTCTGGAATTGCATCAAACCTAAAACCTGGTCCACTTTTGTAGTTAAGTATGATGGGTAGCCAATTCCCTACTGTACAGTAACACTTCCTGTACCTCCTCGGAGCAGGTGCTTTGTGTTGGACCCATGAAGTAGCCAAACCTTGAGTCCGAGTATCTGCAGGTTAGGATGGAGAGTGTGTCCTTTGTTCTGCAAGAGGAAGTAAGGAGAGCGATTGGTGGACACGCTGCTAGCTTTGACAGGTACAGGTACCACATTTATCTCGGCCAGGTGAGCACACTCAGTATGATGTTTGCTTTTTCCTCTTTTTATTTAACAAGACCTTCAACAACAGAGGGAATGGGGGAAAGGTGTAAAGAAGGCCCTTGTCCCATGGAAGTAGGAGAGCATCATCTAATGAGTGCTGTCTGAAGCCAGCCCTGGAGCAGTAGTGTGGGCATTTCCTGTTCATGTAAGTAGCGAACAAATCTATTGTCTGTGTCCCCCATTGACAGAATGTGGAGTATTATGAAGTACTGCTGGGTCAAGTTCCCACTCATGGTCTTGTGAGAACTTGCAACTGAGACTGTCCGCTGTTGTGTAGGTAGGACGCTGCTATCAGAACATTGTGGCAAATGCAATAGTTCCAGAGCTTTCGTGCTTCTGCGCAGAGAGAGGATGATCCGGCACCTCCCTGACAATTTATGTAGTACATGCATGTGATGTCTGTCACAACCTGTGTGTGAGTACCTCTGAGCCATGGGAGAAAGTGAACGCAAGCATTCCTGACTGTTCTGAATTGAAGGAGGTTGATGTGGAGGGTTGCCTTTGCAGGCAACCATTTGCCCTGAGTTATGAGATTGCTGAGGTATGAAAGCATGGTATGGTATTGCCACCCTTACGAATGCGCTGCTGCCTGCAGAGCTGGGCCCTCAGTCAGCAGCCAACATTCTCCAGCCACCCAGCTCTGAAGGCAGCAGTGCAGAAGTAAGGGTGGTATGGTATAGTATTGTCATTCTTACTTCTGCGCTGCTGCTGGCAGGACACTGCCTTCAGAGCCGGGCACCTGGCCAACAGCCGCCCCCTTTCCAGCCACGCAGCTCTGAAGGCAGCGCAGACATAAAAGGTGGCAATACCGCAACCCCCCTAAAATAACCTTGCAACCCCCTGCAACTCCCTTTTGAGTCAAGACCCCTAATTTGAGAAACACTGCTCTCCCCTGTGAAATCTGTTTAGCATAGGGTAAAAGCACACAAAAGAACAGATTTCACAGGGGGAGACCAGATTTCACGGTCTGTGATGTGTTTTTATGGCTGTGAATTTGGTAGGGTGGTAGAAAAGGCATGGGTGGCTGAACCCATGGTTGGTCATACTAGGTGGGCTGAAGTCCAGACTGAGGGTATGACTGTGAAGGCCTGAGTTGGTAGCAGGAGGAAGCACAGTGAGAGTGATGGGACAGGACCTCCTCCTGGTCACTGTCTGACTCTTCACTGGAAAACATGGAGCCGATACAGAGACTGGAGGTACATGGCTTGGTGTTGGTGGTTATTCCGGGGCTTGAGATGTACCCAGTACCAGAGCCCTGGTATCGATTAGAGGAGACTCTGGTTCCTCAGATACCATGAGGTCCTTAGAGAACCTAAATTCCTCTGGTACCACAGTAATTGGTAGTCAGTGATTGCTGGTACTGAGACAATGGTACCAAGGGAGCAGGCAACCTTCACCACACTAAGCGGTCCAATGTTGGTTGCCTTACAGTTGTCGGTACTGAGGGCATCCATACCCACACCATCTTCCCAGATGCGGCACGGTCTCCAAACCTGTCCCTGACCAGCAGTACCGCTGCTTCGATACGTGTGCCCAGGGGGTCCTTAGACATACCAGTGGTATCTGTCTCACAGATCCTGGCAATCTGTAGGTACTGTGCTTAGATGCCTTCGGTGCAATTGATATCGGAGAGACCTAACCTCCTCTGGCTGATTCAGGACTCACCTTGAAGCTCTTTTTTTTAAGAGGTCTTGCATGGAGAGTCTAAGGATTTCTTCCTCAGTTTACTGGCCTGGAGAGGGAAGGCTGAAGAGAAGACTCATGTTGCGGGTCAGACGTAGGTTGCAGAGCTCCCTCCATGAGGAGCAGCTTTAGTTTCAGTTCCCTTTTTGTTCGGGATCTGGTGTTTAGCTCATGACAGAAGGTATACTTCTGTGGAATGTGGCCCTCCCTGAGGGAATGGACACAGCACGAATGCCTGCCCGTAATCGGAATGGACTCCTTGCAGGAAAGGCACCTCTTAAACCCGAGTGAACCGGGCATGCCCTTTACTGGGGGAAATCCCCAGTTTAAGAGAAAAAATGGGTAAAGCAAAAAAAAAAAAAAATTACTTTTTTAAACAGGAAAAGAGGAAAAAAACTAAAGGAAATTCTATCAGATGATGCTAAATGAAGCATGTAACCCAGTTTACAACAATTGTGTGAAACAGCTAAACAACTTCAGCCAGCAAGATGTCTGATGGGTACCTTGGGAAATCCTGCATAAAAAGGATGTCTGCTTTCCATAATCAAATAAAGGGATTGAACTTATTGTCAAAGGAAATAGTATCCAAAAATTTTCTGAGAGTGACCAGACAGAACCTGTTTTTCTTTTGGACAGTTTATACATACCATGAACCTCTGATGAAAAAAATGAGGAGCAGGAGCATCTTTCCTGGAAGCATTCTGAAAAATGTATTTATTATTACTGAGTGACGAGCCCTTCTAAAGAGTTTGTCATTGACCAGTTGTGTCCATTTGAAAATATGTTCTTCATTCTTATCAAAAATGGTAATATAAGGCGACCAGTATTAAGTCAACCAGTCTTGAATCTTTAGTTACCCACACCAATGACAAGTTTTCTAAGAACATGCTGGCGCAATGCTGATTAGAAAGAGGGGGCAAATTTCCAAAGAAGAAAATGTCACATTCCAAGGTGATGGCAAGATTATGGACAGTGGAGACAGGAATCTAAGATAAGAAGAGGAAGGAGGAGATGGAATAGAATTTGAGAATATTCCTTTAGCCCAAGAGAAGCACTTTGGCCTTAGACTTTTAGCTGAAACATAGGAAGCAAAGCCAGTCAGAAGGTAACTTCCACACCACAAAACAGTGTTCAGATGAATCATCTGAACTCTTAAAGTTCAAAAAGATGGCCACTATTTCCCAGGTTCAACTTTGAACTGGAAATCTAGAAGCAAAGGGCTCTCAACCCCATTTCAAATACCAGGAGTTCTGTTAACTATTATTTTAACAGAAAAGGTTTCTACTCAGTCTGTAATGATGCAATGATTTACAGGACTTTTGTTTTTTTTAAGTTTTTAAAACTTGAAAGTAAGAAAAAAAATATTTGACATTTGTGTGGCTAAACAAAGGGGGACAACCCCTTAAAACCACTTCCTTTTCTATTCAGGTTGTTTGATTGTATGGTAAATTTCAGTTCAATTGGGATTCAGGTTAAATTACAGATGCTGAACAATAGGTCTTGTGCCAGAAATAGCTACTAAAATCTCAGTTCCAAAACAATTATCTTGAAGTTGTGAAGCAAAGGTGTTATAACCTAAACTGAAAAACGTTTCAAGCTATATTTTGAAAAAAATGATCAATAAATGCAGATAGATTGAAGTTCCATGTTGAATACATTAACTGCTATATCAGAATCAGACCAGCATTCAGTCTAGTTTGGCGTCGGCTTATACTGGATTCTTCAGAGGAAAGCATGGGGAGGATGACATACTTGTTCATGGCAATTGAGCAATACTAAACCATATGAGTGGAAAAATTTCTTCATTATCCTAACTGTTGATCAGCCTATGCCCTCAAGCATAAAACTCTTAACTGCCATTCCCAGTTAGCATAACTGCACATACTATTCTTATTCATGTAAGTGTCTAATCATTTTAATTACTAAGCTATTTGCATCAATAATATATATCCCAGAGCAAGTTCATAAGTTAATTCTACACTGCATGTCTCGGCAAGTATTTTTTAAAAATAAAAAAATTCTGTTCCACATGCTCAAATTTGACAAAAAATGCTTAAACTGCCAGAAAAATTCAAAGGTGGGTGAGGTAACAGAAGTTGGTCCAATAAAATCTGTTGATGAGAGAGACCAGCTATCCAGCTTACACAGAGCTCTTCTTCAGGTCTGGGAAATGTACTCTTCACAGCTAATAGAAGGTGGAGCAGACTGTTTAGCATAAGTAGCTAATACATTTCAGGGGACCATTCAAAGTGAACTGGCTTGTTAATACCTCTCCAGTCAGTGTTCTAAACATTGTGATAAAAAATTCCAATGGTATATTTAATCTTCATGAATTGTCTTGGAAATGCTTTCACATTCTAAAAAATATTTTTAAACAAGGCCTCCTTTTAAAAAAAAAATGCAGAGTGTAAGACTTGTTCTAAATCAAGTGTGTTTTTGTCTATTTTCATGTCTGTCTGTCTTTAATTTTTGGTGCCATCTGCTTGTTACAGTATTCTCTGCCCAGCAGTTTAACTTCATATTTTTACCATTTACATAAAAGAAAATGTCACAGAACAGATTTTATATCAGATTTTAAGTGGGGTACCCTGTTTTGCATAAGCAGTAGACACTAAACCACTCTCCACAAAGTTGAGATGATATTCTTACTCATATTCTTATTCATTCTTTTGATGAAGGCATGTTCTTCTCCATTCTTCTTGAAACCATGTGGGTAGATTCATTTACCTGGACTTCCTCCACAGATACACAGATATCTCTGTTCTCACCCATCACCATTCTGCTCCTTCCTATAAAAAACTCTCTATATACCTGATAGCAATCTGCCCCACCAGTAAGGTTCATTTCTGACTCCTTTAAGTGGAGGAAATCAGAGCCTGAACGGAATCTTTACCAGCTGTTTTCTAGATCCCTAGAAGTTAACTCAGAAAGGTCATCTATTTCAACCACATAGAACATAAATCTGTGGATAAAGTATAAATCGTGGGCCATTTCAGTGACAGCGAAAAAGATACTCTGACCTATGAAGATTTATAGGGTCAGTAGCTGCCAGTGAGCCTGCTGACTGAACTAAGGACAAGCAAACAATACTCAGCTCCAAGCACTGTTATTGCACATAGGCCTAAGGTCCACAATAGTAAGCTGGGCCACAGATCACTGAAACAGTAAAGGAGAAATTAACTTGATCTACATTTGTTGAAGCAGAGTTAGCCTGTACCCCAGTGAATTGATCTGAGTATCCTTGAGTGCTGATTGGGGCCAGCATTCTTCTAACCTCACACACTGGAGAGGTAACCTTTGTTGTTCCAGATTTCCTTAGACAGCTGAAGATCCACTTAACCCTCATTTTCTGCTTTTTAGGTTTAACAGTAGTATTTTTTTCTTTTGAAATAATCTGGAGTAGGTAAAAAACATTTTGGATACAGATGTCATCAAGAGGCATTGAAAACTGGTGAAGAGTAGGAATGTCATGTGAAGAGGGGAGGTACAGCTGATGCCAAACCTATGAACTTTAACTGACTCCACTAACTGCTAGTCATCACTGAAAGAGTACCACCCATCAGTTGTAAATTGCTACTCTGAGGTTGCAAGAGATGTAATCCCACATATAGAGATATTGGCATTTTAAATGGATATCTTGAAAAAGACAGTCTGCTGGTAAAGAAAAAAATTAATTCAGTTCTGTTTATATTCATATGCCATTGAGAAAACCATCTACATTTTTTAATAGAGTTCCAAATTCAAGTATTTCTTAACAGAAAGACTATTACTAAATGCTTCCTCATTCATCCAAGCAGCTGTTTTGTTAAATTCCAGAGGCAACTATTAAACAGGTCTTACTAGTAATGCTGAAGGGAATTCTAAGCTCTTACATAAATCCATGGAAATGCAATGGAATGCATGTTCTTGGATTGATATTAAAATTAAAGATATTCATGGTATTCGTTCTAGGGCTATCTAAAGATTTTTTTTCAAAAATATTTGAATTATCTAGTTCCATTTAAGTGTAGTAGACACTTGAGTTGATACTCTTTTCAGATATTTAGCAAGTACTGCAGAATACATGGGTTCCCCCTCTAAAATGGCGATAGGGAGTGTAGAGATTACGGAGGCCCAGGACACGGTGGTCTCTTACCCCCTTAGTGGCCATCCTGAGTAGTGCCTCGAAAAACATTTGACAACTAAATGCTTGTCTAGACTGCAAGTTACTGCATGGCAAACCATGATATGAATCTACAGCCACACAGTACTGTCGGTCTGGACACTGCTACAACACACTGCACTCTGGCGCTCTCAGGGTGCTGTAGCAGTGTCCACAAAGGACATTACTGTGTGGCAAGCTGGTGTGCTGCAGATTCACATCTTGGCTTGCTGTGCAGTAACTTGCCATGTAGTCTGGCCTTAACACCATGGTGAGGAGAGGAAAATCAATTCTCCAATCCATGATTTTTTTAAAGATGCAATTTTATAGCTGGCAGTCTGTCCACATATGCCAAGCAGTGATAGGTGCTTCAGAAATGCAGACACACAAAGAACTTTACATCTGTATATTTTTAAAAATAAAGTCTCTCAAAAAACTTGTGTTAATGATATTTTGCTAGACATCGATAGTACCAGTAATTACATGCCATTGTTTCATAAATGGTAAGGCCAATGTTAAAAAAAAAAATGTGCCCTGAAGTGAGGTTACTAAGGCCTTGGTCCAAATCTAACTGAAATCAGGCTTTAGAAAGTCTCCCACTAACTTTAATGAGCTTTGGATCATGCCTTAAGTCTTTACGTAGGCACCTTATATGAGAGAGTCTGGATTTTCAAACGTGCTGAACACCCTGCACTTCTTCACTGAAGATCTATACTCAAAAATCCAGACACTTAAGGTACCTAAATAAGGATTTAGAAGCCTAAATTTCAGGCATTCTTAAATATCAGCATAAACATGACAGTAAATGGTCTATAAGGTGGCAGTTTTGCAAAAAATCTTAATTTTTGTAGTTTTCCAATTTGTGAACATGGATCTTACCAAAAACACTGCTAGAAGTTATTTTGTTCTCAGCAAAGCTATACCCTGAAATTCATTTTAAAAATAAGTTATTTAAGATAAAAGTTTCTCATTAGAATGGACTGCAGAGATCTCAAAATAAAGGAGACCTTCAATCAAAGCTCTCACCTCAAAATCTTGTCTGATGCACAAATATAATGTTTCAGAGTGAGCAACTAAGACAGCCTCTATTTCAGTCTGAGGTCAAATGTCAAAAAAACCGATGCCCTTAAGAATGCATTCAACCACTTGCTTGCGTATGCTTACACACAGCTGGTTTAATCCTTTTCATGGTTTCAGATGTGCCATTTACAATTTTTAAGTACAGAAAATAGACGTTAGGCTCAGATACTGAAATAAAATGTATGGTACAAAAGTATAAGCTTTAGTAGCTTCCTCTCAGGCAGAAAAATCTCAATTTTGAATAAAGGTGGAATATTAGGAACCTGGTTATATCCTATGCTCATTTACCAACTGAAAATACCAATATTTCAAAATGGAAGGTAGAATTAAATGAATCCTTCTCGACTAGTTAATGCTTGCCATCCTTTGACCTATATCCTAGATGAGCTGGGGTGTTTTTTTTTGTTGTTTTTCATACATACTGTTATGCTGAAATGTAGTGGGGATTGCTTGGTTCACAATCATCTGAGATTGGGTGTGAACACACCTTTCAGTTAACATAACTGTCAAGATGAGTTAATTAGAAGCCCCCCATCAAAGACAAAAGGGGATTGGTAAACTTTCCCAGGAGCTTTTGCTGAGGATTGTTTGTGCTTTGTGTGGGACTGGGGTGGGAGCACAAAGAACAGACAACAACAGAGAGGCAGAGGCAAAAAGCAAGAAAGCCAAGCAGGAGCCGTGTGAGCACAGTGTGACAGAGAGAAAAACTAGAGAGAGCACCTATGGGCTTGGTGTTGGCTAAAGAGGCTTGGAGCGGTAAGCTAAGAAACTGCTCTTTTTATTCTTAGTTCCTCCTGTGTTTGGAGAAGGTCTTTGTACATGTCTTGCATATAATTAAGACTGCTTCAAAGTGAATACAAGACTCCCTCAGTTTCTACTTCCAACTGGAATGGCTTCAGGGCTCCACAAATTGACTAGCTGCTCAGGTTGAAAAGGGGCAACACTGATGTTGAAACTGGATCCCATTCCCAAGGACAGACTGGGAGCTGGTATTCTTGATGACCCAAAGTAGAATAATTGAGGTGCTTGCAGTAAACAAAAATGGCCAGGTGAATTTAAAACAAGACCCAGAACAAGAACTGGAAGTTCCACAAAAGGAATTAAAGCAGCACCTGGTCGTTTGTAAGAAAGGGGTCAGAGAGGACTGGCAGGTGGAGTGAAAAATCAACACCCTTAAGCAACAATTATACCGACCTAAACTCTTGAGTGGACAGTGCTGTGTTGACGGGAGAGCTTCTCCCGCCGACGTAACTACAACCTCTCAAGGAGGTGGATTAACTATGCTAATGGGAGAACCTCGCCCGTCGGCATAGGAGTGCAGCTGCAACACTGTAGTGCTGTACGTGAAGACAAGCCCTCATCAACAGAAGCTGGTCCAATAAAAAATATTACCTCACCCACCTTGTCTTTTTAATATCTGGGACTGACAAGGCTACAACTACACTATATAACTATTGTTCTCTGAGATGTGCATGCAGATGCATATTACACTCAGGTGTGTGAACACCCAGTGCACCAAAACCAGAGAACTTTGTTTAGCAGTACCAGAAGGGGCAGCACTTGTGCCCTTTTTGGCCACATTAGCCCCTCCCCTGCTTATTTAAGGGTACTGCTGCCCCAGCCCCCACTTCCTTCACAGGAAATGTCAAGAGTTGAGACTCCAATACAGAAGGGACTAAAGGTGGGCTGTGGAATTCGTGTCTGCACCCACATCTTGAAGAATAACAGTTACCATACAGGTAGGTAACAGTTTTTATTTCGAGTAGTTGCAGATGTGTATTCAACTGTGGCAGCTCAGCAGGAGGTAGGCTCAGAGTCCACGTAAAGAATGACTGCAGAACTGCATTCCCAAAGCTTGCAGCTGATCTAGACACAACTATAATAGCATAACATTTGGTAAAAGTATGTATGGAAGACCCAGTGGCCACCTTGAAAATGTTCAATATTGAAACATCGTTGAGAAATTAGATCAACGTTGCTTGGGCCCTAGTTGAATGAGCCCATAGCTTTTGTGGAGGTGTGACCTGAGCTACTCCAAATGCCACTGTGAAATAGGAAGTTATCCATCTGGAAATCGTCCATGCAGAAACAGCCTGACCCTTCGCTCAATCCGCACAGGAGATAAAAAGGTGAAGTGATAAATGAAATGATTTAGTCCTCTCCAAATAAAACATCAAGCAAAGTCTCACATTCAATGCATGAGGCCACTGCTCATCTCCATTTGAATGTGGCCCAGGACAGAATACTGGTAAATATATTATTTGGTGAAGGTGAAACCATGAAACTAGTTTAGGCAAAAATTTTGGATGAGGTCTTAGGGCCCCTTGGTCTTTGAAAAACTGAGTATATACTTGGGCTCTGCTATTAAAACTGCAGCTCATTTACTCTTATTGCAGATGTGATAGCAACAAGAAAAGCTATCTTGGCACAGGAGGAACAGAGAATAAATTGCCAGGGGCTCAAACAGAGGACCCATAAGGGCAGCCAGTGCAGTATTAATGTCACACAAAGGAACCACAGCTTTCACCATTGGAAAAAGATGAACGATTTATCTTAGAAATATCAATACTATGGCGTTTGAGAAAATTGACTTCCCTTGGAATGGAGGATGGAACACAGATCGCAGCAAAGAGGATCTTGAAGGAGCTGAAGCATAGCCCAGAGGACTGAAGGTGTAACATATACTCCAAAATGTCCTGAATGCAGGTTAGCATTAGTCGAATCCATTGAGCTAGTGATTAAATTGAAGAGAGCGTATATTGGTAGGTTTAGTGGAGTTTTTTCTACTGTAGAGTAGCACTTGTCTAACAGCATTTCTCCACATCTAGCCAAGCAGCTGTGAAGTGCAGATTGCTCAGCACTGGATGCCAAACTTGAAACCAGTGCTCAGTTAGTAGGTCAGGATAAAAAGAGGAACAGATATTTGTGACGGAGGGTCGAACCAATAGACTGAGGAGGTTGGAGAACCAACACTGTCTTGGCCATGCTGGTGCAACGAAAATTAGTTTGACGTTAGTTTGAGAATAAGCTGAGGAATGTGTAGGATCAGAGGAACGGTATACATCAGTGCCCATTCCTAAGTCAGCTGGAAGGTGTCAGTTAAGGAGCCTGGACTCAGACCCACTTAAGAACAAAACTGATGGCACTTTTTGTTATCTTTCACTACAAACAGGTCAATAGCCGAGATTCCCTATTCTGCAAAGACAGGCATCAGCACACTGGTTTTCAGACACGATTTGTAATACTGGGAGAAACTCCTGTTGAGGTGATTGTCCAAGTGATGTTGAACCTCTGATAAGTGAACAGTTGTGGGAATGATGCTCTCCTTGATGCCAAAGTGACAATATTTTATTGCCTCCTGACAAAGCTGGTTGGAGCAGGCTCCTCCCTGCATGTTCATATAATTGGGACCCTATGGTCCATTTTGATCAACTTCACGGTCATAGACATTTTAAAATCGTAAATTTCATGATTTTGGCTATTTAACTCTGAAATTTCATGGTGTTGCAATTGTAGGGATCCTGACCCAAAAAGGAGTCGTGGGAGGGTCATGGGGGGTGCGGGGGTTATAGCACTGCTACCCTTACTTCTGTGCTGCTGCTTGCATCAGCTGCCTTCAGAGCTGGGCAGGCACAGTGTGACAGCTGCTGAATGGGAGCCCAGCTCTGAAGCAAGAGCCACCACCAGCAGTAGCGCAAAAGTAAGGATGGCCTGGTATGGTATTGCCACCTTTTACGTGTGCGCTGCTGCCTGCAGAGCTGAGCCCCCAGTCAGCAGCCACCACTCTCCAGCCACCCAGTTCTGAAGGCAGCAGTGCAGAAGTAAGGGTGGCATGGTATGGTATTGCCACCTTTACATCTGCGCTGCTGCTGGCGGGGTGCCACCTTCAGAGCTGGGTGCCTGGCCAACAGCTGCTGCTCTCCAGCCACCCAGCGCTGAAGGCAGTGCATAAGTCAGGGTGGTAACCCCCTTAAAATAACCTTGTGGCCTCCATGTAACCCCCCTTTGGGTCAGAATCCCCAATTTGAGAAATGCTGGTCTCCCCTGTGAAATCTGTATAGTACAGGGTAAAAGTACACAAAAGACCAGATTTCACTGTCTGACATATTTTTAATGGCCGGGAATTTGGTAGGGCCCTACATATAATACATTGTGGAGATGATGTTGGTGAATATATGTACCACTGTGTCATTTATCTGTGCCTGAAAAGCTCTGCACACATTATAAATGGCTCAAAGCTTCAAGATATTGATACAAAGGGAAGCTTTCTGTTCTGTCCACAAACCTTGAACCTTCAGTGTCCTCAGATTCACTTCCCAACTATCATGGAGGCATGGGTACCTATGGTCCTGACTGGAGAAGGATGGGGAAAGGGAACACCCTGACCCATATAGATCTGATCTGTCTACCTCTTTAAGGACTCAAAGATGGGCGGTGGCACTCCCACTAGGCCATTCAGTGACTAACAGTTCAGCTGATATACCAACTTCAAGCAGTCCAGAAACCTATTGTGCCTTGTGAAAATCGCCACATGGGAGTAAGTGTCCTGAAGATTGAGGGAGACAAACCAGTCGCGTGCTGCACCACATACATGCAGGCCCTCATGTGGCCTAGCAATCTCAGGCATACACATATTGTAGTTGAAGGGTGGGAATGGAGACAAGCACAGGCGACGAACTGCTTGAAATAGTTTGTTCAGCAGAAACAGCCTCAAATGTGTAGAGTCTAATCGGGTCCCAATGAACTTAATTTTACATGTTGGTATTAATGCTGATCTCCCTTTGTTCAAAAATTAGACCCAGACAATCAAAAGAGATGCAATGTGTACTGGACATGACAGATTACTTGGTCTCTGTACTTGTCCCTCACTAACAAATTGTTCAGGTATGGAAAGACATGAAGTCCTCTTTTTTCTGAAGCACACTGCTACTATTATCATGCATTTGGTAAACAGACAAAGGACAGGGCAAAGGGAAGTACTATGTACTGATAATTGTGACCTGTCACCACGAATCTCAGAAACCTCTTGTGCCTTGATAAAATCGACACACAGAAGCAAGCGTCCTGAAGACAGTTGGTGGCAAACCCATCATTGTGATTCAATGCAGGGAAGGCAGTGATAGGGACTAAGGCTCATAAGCCACAAGTGGTTCTTTGCAGTACATGATATTAAAACACTGATTTATTAACCAATCAGGATGCTTTTGCTACGTTATTAACCAACTAAGTTATCAACTTGCACTAAGTTATTAACTTATTTGCTGTGAGAATAATATAGTACTATAGTAAATGAAACAATGAATTCACACTACTGTGGCTCTTTTGGGTAATGTTGATTGCTAATTTGGCTCCTGAACCACTGAGGTCTGAGTATCACTGAGCTAGGGTAACCATGCAGAATCTTGTTTTTGATGTACTTGTTAAAACAATGGAGACAACCTACTCTATGGTTCCCGAAGCCTAGAGAGCCTGAACCTGCTGTAGGCACTGAGACTCATGAGAGTGGATTCTGGAAAGGGAGAGGGTAGGAGGGTGGGAAGGGGGACCGAACAGGAATTGAATGACATAACCCAGTCCAATAGTGATTAACACTTGTCTGTCGTTAATGACTCTAACCCTGTAGAAATGGGACAGCTTGTCCGCAAACAAGAGGAAAATAACTTAAAGCTTGATGACTGGAATGTCTACCTCGGAGAGACCATCCAGTTCACTGCTTGCATGACACTAATGAAGGACCGGCTGACTGGTTGAAATTGGGACCACAAGACCTTCTCCTACATGACTTGTCTCCCTTTCTGGAGAAATCCTGCTGTTTAGAGGGATAATTCAACTGAAAGAGCTGTTGAGAGTCATATTGCTGCTGTTGCCCCGTGAAATGATGACTCTTTACTGCCAGGTTAAAAACATCAAATGAATGCAATGTAGCTCACAAGTCCTTAAAGGAATGTAGCATTTCGTAAGTTTTGTCCAAAAACCAAAATCTACCATCAATAGGTAAGTCAGTCCTCAACGGTCTGTTGGAAATTGGGAGCTATATCGGAGTTCTTCAGTCATGAAGACCTTCTCACTGGTACAGCAGAGGCCATAGCTCTAGAAGCATCCACCATGTGCAAAGCTGACTGTTGTGACATCTTTACCACTAGATGGCCTTCTGCAACAAAAATCTTAAACTCTTCCCTGGAGGATTCTGGCAAATGATCTGTAATTTTTGCCACAGTGTCCCAATTTACAGACTCATACTTTGGTAATGCGGATTTGTAAGGATGAGGTTGAATAATTTTTCCTCCCCAAAAGTCCCATTTTTTAGAGTCCTTGTCCTTTGGTGTCCTTATATCCCCCTTGTCTTAACCTCTCATTAACTGCCTTTATGGCAAGAGTAAGGCACTGGATGCAAGAACAAGCTCTCAAAACGGTGCATAGGCACACAGTATGTCTTATCAGTACACCTCGCTGTAGGTGGTAAGGATGCTGGGTGTTCCATAGCATCTTCCAAGATTCCAGGTTCCAAGATCACTTCATTTATGGAGAGAACCACTCTCCCTGAAGCTGAAGACTGGAGAATATCCAGCAACTTTTAAGTGTTCTCCTGAACAAACACCCTATACACTCAAGGCTGAAGCCATGCACCTTAGGAGGTCCTGACACCTTTCAAAATTCTCAGGTACAGGGGAGGAAGAAATCTGGCACCACAGAGTTGTCCGGTGATGAAGAGGAGGAAGGAAGCTGAGCCAATTGCATCTCCTGTGGTACCTGTAACACTGGTTCAGGCTGAACCAGTTCAGCAAGAGCAACAACCCCCGTCTGTGGTTGCAGCGTGGGAGGGTTCAGGAGGAGAGGCTATCAGCAGAATAAGAGACTTCATTCTGGACTGAGGAGAGGATCAGGACCTCACCCATTGCACAACATCCCAGGGGTTCCAAGCTATCCCTGCTATAGGAGCAGTACTGATCTGAGTACTAATGGTGATCCCCACAAGGTCTTGATAACTTTCAAAACTGATAACGAGAAGGTGACGGAGAGGAGGAAGACATCTCTGTGCCCAACCCTGAAGAACCTTCCAAGTAGTCCACAGGCAATGGAGGAGCCTCCCCCTGGAAGGGCCAGTAAGTATCCAGCCTCATCTTAAGTCCAGAACGCAGGATGTATCAGTGCCAACAAAGGTAAAGCAGTTAATACTTTAAGTACTTACAGGGAGCGGCCTCACTTACATTTGGTACCAGAGCAGATGTTGGTACTGAAATCAAAGCCGGCATCAGTCCCACAGATGGAGCACGCACCAGAGTCATCACAGCACCAAAGATAGTACCTGCACTTACAAGCCCCTCAGTACCAAAAATGCATGAGATATCAACTCTGCACCCTGAACTGGAAAAGGCACAGAAGACAGTGCCAACAATAACAAGTCTGCAACCAATCCAGACAGTGCCAGGTACACAGAAGAAACCACCACAACTGAACATTCCTGAACTAGTGCAGAGTCAGGAACAGATAGGGAAGCACGTCCAATGCTGCCCGATATGCTACTTGCATGGGAACAGTTGGTGCCCACACCAATGTCGTTGGTTCCAAACTCAACAGAAGTCCCACAAGTGGTACAAGAGGGAACGATACTGAGCCCACTTACTCTCACCTCACTCACTCACTGGCCCTATTCTAGCTCATGTATCAGATCAATCACAGTGCTGGTCTGCACTCACCTTAGAAGGAGAGGAGGAATCTCTCTTAGCTTGGGAATGGCCCCAGTCCATTGTAGGAGACCTTTTTCCTAGAAGGACCAGAGGAAGGAGAACTGTCTCTCTTCCTCCTAGAAGAGGAATCCAAAACTACCCAAACCACCACCTTTGCTGGCTCAGATGCCTTCTGAGGGGCCTGATGATCTATGGAGGTCCCCAGTGCCAACAAAAGACCTCATGGCCTGCTTCAGTAGATACTGCTTCAAGTGCAAGTCTCTGGCCACCAAATTCTCTTCTTGAACAACGTGCAGTTGAAGCACCTTTCTTTAATGTGCCCTTCCCAAAGAGACAAACAAACAGTGAGAGTGTGGGGATCACTACTGGGGATAATTACTCCACACGACGGGCAGTGTTTAAACACCAGTGGGGGCATCACACCAGGCAAATCCTAACTAACTAAACCTAAATCAACTGCAACTAACTCCTCTACGCAGGAAAAATAAATATCACAGATGACACTGTGAAACAAAACATTACATAAAAACTGCACTGAGCACTCCAACTCAAGCCATGGGCAATGAGAAGCAACTGATGGGGTTGGGCAGCACTGCCCTTAAATAAGCATGGGTGTGGCTAAGAGGCCAGAGGGCGTGAGCACAGCCCCTATGGGTATTGCTAGGCTGGGGGACACAAGCCTGAGTGGAAGATATGAGTACTACCACTTGAAGTATTTCTTGTAACATGTTAAAGACACTAGCATATAGGCCTTTTTTTAAAGTCATTTTTCACTTAGCGCAAAATGTAATTGGAAAATAATTTCTCTATGCTTGGTTATCTTGACCAGCCAAATTATTATTATTTAGCATGTGTATTATGGTCACGATAGGCGTTCTATTACAATTGGCACTGTACAAGCACAGAGTACCCGCCCTGAATAGCTTACAACCTACTTTTAAGACAAAATATGAGCAAACAAAGAATCAGAAGGAAAGGCTTTATCAAGCTTTCCACACAAGGGAAAAATCAGTCAGTCAAGGTGGGTGAGGTAATATCTTTTATTGCACCAAATTCTGTTGGTGAGAAAAGGAGCATAAAAGATATTACCTCACCCCCTTGTCTCTCTAATATCCTGGGACTGACACTACTATACTTCAGTCAGACTCTCTCTCTCTCTCTCACACACACACACACACACACACACACCCACCGAGCTGAAACTTAAAAAAAGAATCGACTTACAGTGTGAGCACATTTCCAAAGGATAGCTTGCCTCATTTCCCTGCAATATAAAAAAGTTTTATTAGTGATAAAGTAAGCTTAGCAAAAGCTACTTTTAACAATGTTTAAGTTTAAATATGAGACCATAAACAGTATAGTGTGTTTTGTTGGGTTTTTTTTTAAATTACAGATTACTGTCAGTGTACTATTATATACATAATTCTGCATTACCAACAGGTACAAAAATTAAGTTTACCATGCAGCAGAGAAGAACTTTTAACAGTTAAGGATAGCAACATTATTTCCAGGAAAATATCAGCCATCAAGAAGAGGTTTGTAGCGACTAGTAACCCCAAACCTATATCCTAAACATTAAGTCACATTTTACATGCTACTTGTGCAAGTGCTTATGACAGGTTATATTAAAATAAATTAAAATGATTCAAATTTCACACAATAGGTGCTTTATAATTTTATTTTCGATTCACAAAAAGGAATACATGGCCTTATAATGTATTAACATGAAGAACCTTACATTGCTGAACAATGGGATAGTACCAGAACAGGCCCCACCCACATCCTCCACATACACACAAAAAATCCATTCATAGGAGAAATAACGCACACAAATTGTTATTCTCTTCCCTAGAAGTTTGGAAATGTCTTAAAATACTGGGATTTAAACACATCAAAGTATTACTACTTATGTAACACCAGAGTGAGAGACTGGAATACAAAACTAAGAATTTTAAAAAAATTAAATCTGCTATAACAATCTTAGAAATGTTCAACTTAAAAATATTTACAAATTATAGGTTTCAGAGTAACAGCCGTGTTAGTCTGTATTCGCAAAAAGAAAAGAGTACTTGTGGCACCTTAGAGACTAACCAATTTATTTGAGCATAAGCTTTCGTGAGCTTTTGTGATGCATCCGATGAAGTGAGCTGTAGCTCACGAAAGCTTATGCTCAAATAAATTGGTTAGTCTCTAAGGTGCCACAAGTACTCCTTTTCTTTTTACAAATTATGTAACTACTGTAACAAGAACACAAAAGATTACTAAATCAAAAGTTACTTTTTTTCAGTTTGTATACTTCATGCATTTGAGCACTCATGTGCAGTGTTTTTCAGTAGTCAGTTAGCAGGAGAGAATCTGGATAACTGTAAAGAGCTTTAACAAAAACTAGGGAACAAAAAAAAGAAAAAAAAAAACACAAAACCCTATACAAAAACTTAAGGGATTGTAAAAAATAATTTCAGGACAGCGTTTTTAAAGAACTCTCTACCAGAAAATGGAATAAATGTAAAGTTAGTTTACTTAAAAAATTTAAGATGACAGTGCTTCTTTAATACTGTAGATTGGGAAGGGTCAACCAGTTCAGCACTCTGGCAGAGAATGGCTACTTAAGATCACTCACAGGCTAAAAAAAATTGCTTCATGAAAAAGAAATCCTACAAGTGGCTTGGGAATGTGACTGCATGTCAATAATAGGAGGAAGGGGTAAATCAAAACATCCCACAAATACTAAGTTTCCTCCTTTAAGAGAAGTCCTTTTTGTAGCAATATATTTGCTATTTATCCCTACTCTGTCTTCTTAGAAAGTATTCTGTGCCCATCTAATTTTTATAGAACAGTTAAACATGTACCCTTCGTTTTCTCCCTAAATGTCTATTTACAGCTTATACTGTAAAGAACTGGAATAAAAATTTAAATAGGGATAATTAGGTCCAGGAAAACAATTTAAGAAGTGCGACTCGTACTCCAGGGAAGCTTCCATGAAGGAAAATTTTTCACTGCAAAGGAACATCAGAACTGCCTGTGCTACATGGGAGACCATTGATGGAGCCACAATAAAACTTGGGAAAACAAGTGAAGAGCAAAATATAAGTAGTCAAAACCTAAAAGATGCAGAAGAGATCTTTGGGAATGTGGGGAAACAGAACCAAAGAAAATCTTGACACAGGCAGAAACAGGAACCAAAGGATCCGGATAGGCTACTCTTACAGGATGAGGCATGAAGTGGTAAGAAAACATCAGACCGGAAGGCTGCAAATTAAAGGAGAAAGTTGCATTAAAAAAAACAGTGGACTTTTAGGTACAACATACCCATGCATTAAAAGACTGTTCTGAACCCGTTATGGATGAGGACAAAACTCATTCCTGGTATCTACAACAGAAATCAGTCTGTCAACAGAAACATAAAACGTTTCTGAGACATGAGAGAGAAATATTATAAAGGAACTTAATGTGCTGAGATATTTACTCAATTTATTAATTCAAATATAATATAGATGGCATATTCTCATTGCAATGAAAAATATTTACTAATTATTTGCATGAAGGAGTATAGTAAACTTTGGAGGGACCGTGGGGGTGGAAGACCTGAGCAACTAAGCAAAGTTATGTTCTGTGAAACTGGTACTGCTATTGAGAAAAGAGAAGAGTGCTTACCTATCCTGAACTGGAACTTTTGTATCTAGAAAGAAGACAACAGACATTATAAATCATAATATAAAGTTTATATCTAATATTTGCTAATCATCATAAAATATATGGTAGTTAAAAATTAATCACTTATCTGTTAGTGCTGTGTTGAGTGTTGATTCCCTGAGAGAATCCAAAAGTCTAGTGCATTCTTAAAAAGATCTTAAACCTTCATCTTGGCTTTCAGGAGTAAGTGCAAAAGCTATTCATACCATTCTTGCCAGTAAACCTGTGACTTGGACAAATTCAAAGGAGTTGGGGGGTCCCCAATCCAGAATACCGGATGCCTAAACAATGAAAATTAATTCTCTCCTCTTGGGAGCAGGCCTTTTTAGTCAGTCAATCTGGTTTTAACTGTACAGCAAAATTAATTGCTTAATTCTTACTAGTAATCATTTAAACATGAATTGTTGCTAATATCCGATGTGCAAATACAATTCAATTAATATATTCACAAAATTTCCTGTGAAAAACGGGCATTTTTTGACCAGCTCCAGTAAAATGGTCTTTCTGCTACATTTGGAATTTGGTCAGTCAAATATTCCCTTATACCCTATTCTTCAAACCAACTTGTGTGTAACAGATGCTGAGGTGCATACTTCTTCCTTCATGACTGGGGGGTGGGGGGAGGACGGAAATTTCGGTCCAGAAGATATGATTTCAGTGCTTATTAACCATGGATTACCTTACAAGAATCTAAATATTAAATCTGACTCATTATTAGGGCTTGAACAAGACAAACTTTTTAACATTCTCTCTCCCAACCAAAAAAGGAAGACAAATTTAGCTGCTGGTTTTGATATTGAAATGCAAAAGGAAATGGTTTTAAAATATATTTTTATTAAGTGGCCTGCCAACAACATAAGAAATTCTGTTTTGTCCATCCAACAACACAGCAATAATATGCAGAGGTGCAGGTGAAGTAAGACTTAGCATTGTAGAGTCATAGATAGTGCAAAGTGAATTATGAAGTTGATGCTTTTTAGTCCATGGATGGAGGGTATAAATTCACTCACTCTCTCAATCCCTGCTGTGAGTAATTTCCAAGTGTGATGGTATTGGCAACAGGCAAGGCATCCTCACAGTTGGAATGAGATACTGTACTACAGATCACCTTTGACAATTAAAATTAGATTAATGTAGAGCTTTTTTCACGTGGTATTATATTTTCTTCTTGAGGGAACAGTTTCATTGGAACCTTGCTAATCTACACACTGTTATACGTTGTATAAAGAAGGCGCTCTCTCCCATCTCAAAGAGTTAATGGCAGATGCTAGAGTAAGATTGAATATTACTATGACTTCTATATTTATAAAATATACTGCCCTACTAGAATATTCTGAACTATAAAATCTAAATAAAATGTGGTAAGCATTCTTTTCTTCATTTGCTAATTCACAGGTTTATAATTCTAATGGGCATCCATGTCCCTTGTGCAAATTTGCTACGTCTACTTTTAGTGTCTGATATTTTTAACAGTCAAATCAGACATTCATACTGTCAGTATTCTTAATAGTTAGCTTGTTATTGTTCAAAGTCTAATTCTCTATATTTTTTAATACAAAATTGAATTATTCATGTTAAGACTACCAACAAACATTACACATTGTTATGTGGATACCTGGCCACTAGAAGTTAGACCACCAACTTATTTCACATCAGCAAACGAACAGCTGTTCCACTATTGTTCTGTAATCAAGCTAAGAGGAAAAGGCTTGAAATTCTTTGCCATTTTCTCAAGTCATCTAGTACCCTAACTTGTGGAGCTTCTTCTACATCATTTACCAGAGTTAGGTCCACTGCCATCAAAATTGGGTATTTACAACCTGGCACCCTACTAAATGCTTTGACAACTGTTCATGCCCTAAGACTGATGGGCCAGAACAGTGAATTACCTCTACCAGTGGCAAGCAGGCTTTTAAGATTAGTTTGATGCATGAACTAAAGAGTAGAGGTCTGAGATTCAGTATGGGCTCTGCAACAGCTTAAAGACTGATCCAAAGCAAGATGAGTTTATCTTTACTTTACCAAGCAGCAAATGGTCTTGGGATTACTGGATGCTTCAATACAGCAGTGTGGGCTACTACTTTTATATACTGTATTGAAGCTACTCAGATAAATGAAATATATTACTATCAATGTTTGTACTTTTTTCATGTGTAGTGTTTGGATGTTGTCATGTGGCTATATCAACACACAGAATGTAATATATCCTACATATATCTCCACAATTCCCAAAGGCAACGCTGGCAAGTGCATCAAATCAGTAAGGCAGGAAATCATTGTCACTGTTTAGGGATCAGGACTGGGGATCTTGTTTTACAATATTAGCAGGGTTGTAGTTCCAGATGAATTTAACAAACAGATTTTTTTTGACATCACCCATCACCACTGCCAGTATAACAATGGCAGTGACAAGAATTTCATGACAGGTTTCAGAGGAACAGCCGTGTTAGTCTGTATTCGCAAAAAGAGAAGGAGTACTTGTGGCACCTTAGAGACTAACCAATTTATTTGAGCATGAGCTTTCGTGAGCTACAGCTCACTTCATCAGATGTATACCGTGGAAACTGCAGCAGACTTTATATACACACAGAGAATATGAAACAATACCTCCTCCCACCCCACTGTCCTGCTGGTAATAGCTTATCTAAAGTGATCAACAGGTGGGCCATTTCCAGCACAAATCCAGGTTTTCTCACCCTCCACCTCCCCACACAAATTCACTCTCCTGCTGGTGCTAGCCCATCCAAAGTGACAACTCTTTACATAATCAAGTCGGGCTATTTCCTGCATAGATCCAGGCCCACCTGTTGATCACTTTAGATAAGCTATTACCAGCAGGACAGTGGGGTGGGAGGAGGTATTGTTTCATATTCTCTGTGTGTATATAAAGTCTGCTGCAGTTTCCACGGTATGCATCTGATGAAGTGAGCTGTAGCTCACGAAAGCTCATGCTCAAATAAATTGGTTAGTCTCTAAGGTGCCACAAGTACTCCTTTTCTTTTTAAGAATTTCATGGAGAGTGGAGGTTATCAGCCCAGTATCAACAACGAGTCTTGCAGGCAAGTCCCCCTTAGTAGTCCTACCAACAAACATGTAAAATCCAATGCAAAATACTTGTTTTCCCCTCCTCATTCTATTTCCTGAACTCCCTTCCCACAGCATCAAATTAAAGATTAAACTACCTACCACACTACCTGTCATGGCCAAAGACCTCTTTCTTTTCCTCTGATCTCATCTTCCATATGTTGTAGTTATCACAAAGCTTTCAACTATGAAGTGGACCAAAATGCCAGTCTGGTGCTGTGAAACTTCTACTGTTTTTGTAAAAAAATGTACGTGATCCAAGCAGTTGCCAGGACTCTGGTTCTCTTGTACATGGCAATACCAGATTTTGACTGCCTCCTTTTTTCCTTGGCAATGGGGGATACTGATCCAGGTCATACTGACAGTTTCAGATTTTGATTTGTCAAGTCAAGATGCGCTTGGATATTCTTTGCTTGCTCATGATCTCTCCATTTCAGATAAGTAGTCTAGTAATAACTAGCACAAGATTTCTACTCTCCAGCAAAACATGCACTGAAGTGGCATAATGAGGCTTGCTATGGTTAAGCAGGAAGTCGCAGGCTGGTTTTAAAAGCCTAGACTTGGTTACTGCTGTGAAGACATTATTGCCCCATACATGCCTGGTAAAACATTCATATTTGAGCCTTGATAACAAGCAAAGTCAAACACATGCATAGTTAAGAATCATGTGTTTACCATAGTGTGTGAATATGAAGAGTGGAGAGAACCATGTCACAACTTGAATAAAAATTTGGTAACTTTAAAACTTATTTATATCCAGACTGACAAGAAGTGAACTAGACACCAGTGAAAATCTGCAAAATTACAACAGCATCTACAAAAGCCAAACTGATTTACAGTACTCTGTGTGTATCCTAAATAACCCAGTAGTAATTAGTACCCAGTAGTTAAAGAACATCAATATCCTGAAGTCCCATCCACAGTAATTTGCCCACACATTCATGTGGGTTAATGGAACAGTTAAAAACAGGAAATTATGATTCACACAAAAGTGAAAAGAAAAGGGAGTAAGTATGTCTGGACCTGTAAAGTCATTCTAGAACAGTGATGGGCAAACTACGGCCTGCGGGTCACATCCAGCCCGCGGGACCGTCCTGCCCAGCTCCTGAGCTCCCGGCCGGGAAGGCTAGCCACTGGCCCCTCCCCCACAGCCTCACCTCGCTGCCAGTGCTCTGGCCCACCACTCCTGCTCGGCAGCATGGCGGCGAGCTCCTACTGTTCTGAGCAGCATGATAAGGGGGAGGGAAGCAGGGAGGTTGTATATGGGGCAGGGGTTCCCGGGGAGCAGTCAGGAGGCAGGGAGCAGTTGGATGGGGCGGAGGTTTGGGAGGGGGGCGGTCTGGGAACGGGGAGGGGAGGGTTGGATATGCGTGGGAGTCCCGGGGGGGCCTGATGGGGGGGGGTGTGTGGATAGGGGTTGGGACAGTCAGGGGATGGGGAACAGGGGGTGTGTGGATAGGGGTTGGGGTACTGGGGGGGGCAGTGGATAGGGGTGGGGCAGTCAGGGGACAGGGGGGTTGGATAAGGGGTGGGGTGTCCCAGGAGGGGGCGATCTGGGGACAAGGAGCAGGGGGGGTTGGATGGGTCGGGGTTCTGACGGGGGCAGTCAGGGGGCAGGAAGTGGGAGGGGTGGATGGGGGCGGGGGGCCAGGCTCTTTGGGGAGGCACAGCCTTTCCTACCCAGTCCTCCATACAATTTTGCAACCCTGATGTGGCCCTCAGGCCAAAAAGTTTGCCCACCCCTGTTCTAGAAGGTACACAGTGAATCTGGCTCATCAGATGTAAAGGTATCTACACTTAAGAGGTTGCAGGAAGAAAGAAATGAAAATCTTTAGGCAACATTTCTGACCACCCAACCCAGAAATAGCACAGGTAAATCTGATCATATGGTTTCCAACATCTACAAACTGTTCAGTACAGAGAAGCCACAGTCTGACCTGAGGAAAGTTGGAGACATGATATCAATATAAAATCAATAATCCATAAGAATATAATTCCTAGAAATATCCAGGCTTCCACTGATCTGAGATCTGTTATTCCTAATACAAACCATGTAAGAGACATATTGGATACCAATATGGATGTATTTTTACCATGATACACCAGACTTGTATTGGAGATGGAGCGACTAGGGTGCTAATGCATTTGTATAGGGAAAGTCCCAATGCAACATTTTTCGTATTGCCAACCCCCAAGCATCCAAAAATCTCGAGACTTTTCAAAAATAATAAATGGTTTCATTTTTTGTGTCCTCTAGTTTCTATGCCTTTAGGGTTACATTTCAAGTTTTCCACTGCAACCATAAGGGCTAGAAACTTCGCTTCTTGAAAAGAAAAAAAAAAAAGTTGTGTATTCAGTCAATGTTATATGGTGATGAGTTTTAGCAGAGTATCTATGCTTTCCAAGCAAAAGGGCTATAAATACTTCCTGCACATAAAGAATGTTCCAAACATGGGGAAAAATGAAGCTGCTCCAAATGCTATCTCATTCTGCATTTTCTCTCAGTACAATTAAGGGAAGGCTGACAAATCCATTTGATTTATGCAGAGACATTCCCTATTTCTTATCACTTGTTATAAAAGCTTTATTCTAGAGCTTTCTGTTGGTGATTCAGTGGCAGTGTAGTAATTTCTATAATTTGGGGAGAAACAGGCAGTGTACAGGACATTTTCCTCCCACCTCATCCACTCCCTGATTTGTCTGTCATCTCAGTTTTTGTGTTGAATATTACTAACTAGTCAGCATGGCCTATTTTGGGTTTTTTCATATCTATATCTATAGATATCAGAGTCAAGGCTTTCTGTTCCAGCTTGATAACTGTACTCCGTAGTTGATACAGAGTTATGCTCTCAACATATATTAGGTAATATTGCCCTACACCTAGTTACATTTATATATATATTTTATTTGTATCACAAATGTATTCAACAAAATCTGCTCAAAATTAATTTAGGTTTGTCCTCAATTTCTGCTGTTACAACTGGTATACTGACATTATCATGGCTACCATAAGGTACATAGTAGACATCAGATCCACGAAACAGTTTTACACAAATGCTTAGACAAGGCTGTATATATCTGAAAACATCCATTCCTTATGTTTATATTTATGTCTATGTAAAGATCATCTATGCTTAATCCGCTGTTTGCAATATCCAGATCAGAAGGTTGATAAAGGTTTTTCTATATTCTGGACACAGATGTGGGCAGAGCCAGTTTTTTGAGAGACATTCCATAGCACAGGTTTTAAAGAAATCAATTTTAATTGTAAATTAATGTTAGTGTAACAACCATTTGCACTTGACACTTTTCAACCATACCAGTGTTAATAAATTTAAACACACAACATTCATATGATGTAACTGAGACATGGAGAGATTAAATATAATTAGCCAATGACATCAGGAGTTGTGTAACAGAGGAGGAAACAGCATCTCCCAGCCCAATGCATTAACACAGCCATCCTTCCTACCACACATTTTGTGTTGCATTGCCTTGCAATGTTCATTTAACTTTTGCATATTATTTATTATCCTGTAGACACTATTGAGGAAATTATGTTCCTGATTCTGGTGAAATATGTACCAAATCATTTCATGGTTTTGACTATTTTACACTGAGTCCAATATATTATGAACCTCAACCATATCTGGATCTCTAAAAGTCTCCCCAGGAGTGAAGTCAAACAAAGCTAATCAAGCTTGTCCATCCCAGTCCTTCTGAAATCACATGGGAATTTAAAATGGAAACAGCTGTTGATTTCTGGTTATTACACAAAGGAGAAATGAGAGTTTGTCTTCAGAGCATCTATTACATATCCAGAGTTAGAATACTGAATAAGACATGGATCAAAAAGGTTGGACACCTATTAGTCAGAGATAAAACATGAAATCTTTTGGGTGGGAGGGTTTACACAGGAAGACCCCTTCATTAATGAGACCCAGAAGCTACACCTTTGTAAGAAGCCCAGTCACCTTGCCACTCCCAGCCACGGGGATTTCCAGTAGAACGCTACCCTTGATTCTACCTAAGGACTCCATCTTTTGTATCAACTTCTGGCCAGCAGATTGAGAAGCCTCATACACTCTAGCTACTAGAATAGAGAAAAACTTTGCCTGCTCTCTTACTATTAAAAGCCTTCCCTTTGCTATGAAGGGTGGATCTTCATTATTCCACCTCTCCTCCAGACCCTCCAGAGTCCTCCTCCCCCACAATAACTAGTACATGCTTCTGCTGTTTCTCACTGTCTTTCCAAAGCAGCTGCAGAAGCATCAGACTGACATTGTCAGTTTTCCTACTTGACCACAAGGTTCTGAATAGTAGTATTCTTAGTTTTGGTCTGTTGCTGCTTTGCAAAGTTTAAGCAGCACTGGAGCTGTCTGGAGATTCTGGAAGAGAACACCGTATCAATTTAATTTCAGTTCACATTGGAAGATTACTTTTGCAACCATAAAGGCTACAGACTTCACTTTTTAAAAACAGAAGCTTAAATTCTGCAGGTTTCAGAGTAGCAGCCGTGTTAGTCTATATTGCCAAAAAGAAAAGGAGGACTTGTGGCACCTTAGAGACTAACAAATTTATTTGAGCATAAGCTTTCGTGAGCTACAGCTCACTTCATCGGATGCATTCAGAAATGGATGTCTCAGGTTCTCCAGGCTCTCTCAGAAAAATTACCCACCCACCAGACTGGAGTGAATTTTTCTAGCCCTAAATATTGACATGAATGAAGTGAGAACTATGGTCTGCATAGTCAATATAGGTCTATGAAACACAGACTGTTCCAGCAGCTTATTTTCTCTGCTATCCTGCCAATTTGTAGAAGCAGAGGGAAGGCTCCAAGCCTCCTTGTCCTGAATTTTGCTTCTAAAATTACATACTGTGGGGGAGAATTAAGGGGATTTGCTAACAAACTGCTTGACAAGGTACATCTTAGACTTGTAAGCAATGAATAAAGCCATCTCTAATATCTCCCGGATATCTACCATCCCCTCAAACTCAATACTCTCATTGATTTAGACATCTCCTCACACTCTACCGGTGTACCTACCCTAGCCTTCCTTTTACCCAGCCTCACAATTTTGGTGTCCTTTCGTATTTCTTATTTATATACATGCCCTCAGCAAATCCTGATCCTTGTCTTGTAAAGTACATTTCCAAAAATGTTTCCCTTCCTCTCTATCCCCAAAACCAAGATGTTAGCACAAGGGTATCAAATATATGACCTATTATCTGGATCCAGCTTACATGATGGATATTTATGTGGTTCACACGACTTTCATATTTTCCCAAATCTCAGCTTTGATTTTGTTGAAGTCTTTAGCTGTCATGGTTGTGAAGAAAGTCTTCCAAACATGAAAATTAGCGTAAACCAACATACGGATGTCTGCCTGAGTCTGCAGACAGCCCAATACAATACCACTGAGGGTGGAGAACTACCTAAAGTGCCAACTCAGAAGCCTAATGATAATGTCAACATTAACTATTTAATCATTTTAGCAGATGAAATGATGGAAGAGATGTGAAGCCCTCAAGGTGGTGAGAATTGCTGCAGTGAAGGAAATGCAGAGGAGAGAACAAAGACAACTTAGGCTGTGTCTACACTGCCACTTTCAGTGTTAAAACTTTAGTCGTTTTATCGCTCCCGGGGATAAAGCTACCACCCCTCATTCGGGGTGGTTATTTTTTAATCACCGGGAGAGCTCCCGCAGGACAATAAACCATGACTACACTGCCCATGTCACAGGGCTACCACAGCTGTGCTGTAACTTGGGCAGTGTAGACATACCCTTATAACAATCAGGGAAGAAGGAGATAATGAAAAGACAGTGGGGAAAACAAGAGAGGACAGAAGTAGATAGCGCCCAAGGGGAGAAGTAAAAATGCCGAACGTGACAATAAAGACTCAAATAGCAAGCCTTTAGTTACTACCTAACTGTGTTCCTGTGTTAGGAAGTGGTCAGACCACGGCACTTTTTAAACTACAGAGGTTTCTCCCTCATCTGTTTCATTAGTCCACCAAAGAAATGTGGGCAGATGCCACAGTGATGGGTGTAGCATGAACACCTAGACAGATAATAAATGTAATCCTATACTCAGATGAAATTACACCATATATTAAGCATTGTAGTAATGTTATCTATGGTCCACAGTTCTAAGGCAGTATCAAAAACCAAGTTTCTAGTGTACCCAGAGATAAGGAGTGGATTTAAGAGGCATTGTGGTAAACTATCAGGCACATTTGAAAATAATCTGGAAGGCAAATTTGTTTTGAACTCCTTCATTCTACACCTTTAAAATTAGTCTCAGGTTTTTCACCTATGATTGTTCGGATGCATTAACCATCAGACTAACCAATTAACTATTCCTACTGTTGGAGAAATTGATCTTCAAACTCAATTTGATGGGGCTAGAAGGAGAAGCAGTTCTTAGGTTTAAAGTTATAAAAGGAATGAAAGGGGCTGTTTATTTTACTGAGAGGATATCTGAACTTAGGGTCAAATTTTTGTAATAGCTTCATTAAAGGGCCTCCCTTAAAGATTCAACATCATCAAAAGGTTACTGAAGAACTTTACATGACAAGGCCTAGGGGAGACATGTTATACAATAAGTGTTATATGACTAATACATAGGAAAGGAATGTTTGAATTATTATATGTGGCATCTTAGAGTAATGTGTGTACATTTATGATCTTTGGATCTGGATTTGCCATTGGAAGCTAAATTATTAATCCATGAATTAATCCTGCTACCACAGAAACTACATCAAAAGTAATAGATGATTATGCTTCTTTTAAGAGCACTGATATAACTTTAGTAAATTGAAATACTGATGCTTAACGAATCCTAACAAAAAACTGCAATATGACTCGTTTACTACTAATTTACTCGTTTACTATGAGCCTACTAATATTCAACGGTATCCTAGGCAGTTATTCCCCCTTAAGATTTTTCATTAAAAAACTAACAAACAAAAAAAAGATCCCTATTTGAGTCTCCAGTTTGGAATTAATTTTCTTAATTCTCAGTGCTGTGTGTCCTTCTTGAAAACAGGCAGTCTCAGAGTCAGTTTAATGAGGAAGAAAATTCCTGCTGCGACTCAAAGGCCCCCTTCTACAGTTTGAATATTTAGACATATCATTTGGAGAGGGTACAAATTGAGAGAATGAAGAAAAGGACTGGTTTAAGCATGCTTACCATCTGTTAGGGTTCTATGTTTAAGCACACTTGTTTTCATCAGGCTACTAGTTTTGCAAACTCACCATGGGGAACTGAAGGCCAAGTTGTGTTCTTTCCTTTTTCCATAAAAATATTCAAAGGCCAAATTATGCCCTTAGTAACATCTGTACAGCCCAGCTGAACTGCCTTCAAATTAAATCAGTAGTACAGTGTACAGCTGCACTGAAGAGTAATGATGTGACATGGATGTAAACAAAGGCATAATTTGGCCTGCACAATTTGTACTGCGTGTGGGAACTAACAAAAACATCTTGACTTTCAGATCCTTTGTTAAGTTTACAGTGTTAGTTGAAAAATATTTGTATGTTTAAATTGGAACTGAAAATCACTGAAACATGACACCCATGGTGATGCCATTTTTAGTCACTTTTCAGGTTAGAAAGGCAAGTGGAAGATAGATTACCAAAGAGAACACAGGAAAACTGCCTGAGAGAAATATCACCTAAAGAAGGTATGTTTTGCAAAAGCTAGATTTTACAAAATCTGCATGTGAGGCCAAAATTAGTTGACAGTCTCCCTAAAAATAAGGAGGAATTCACTCGTCACCCAGAAAGATGGGTAGTTTTGTAAACAGACCCCACTACAGTGTCTAAGAGAAGCCCTGCACTAAAAAAATATTGCTTTACATAAGTATTTCTGCCTTGTAGTTTCCTCAGACATCCCAACTTCTGAAAGTCAGGCTCTTTGTAGGAAGTCAGGTCAGTTTTATAAACCCATTAAAAAACCCAACCTTTCACAGTTTGACTGACGTCTCTTGACAGGCAAGAACACACACATCAAACAAAACTGAAAACCTCCCTGAAGCCTCTGGGTTGCAGGCCTGAGAAAATGCAAAATTAACCTGTCTTAATGCCACTCTCTCTTCTGGTGGTCTGGCAGATTGCTGAGGCAAGAAGAGAAACAGAAACCTACGGCCACTACAGTGTCCCAGTAGCCTGCTAAAATAAAGAAATTTATTGTATTTATGTAGTTTGTGTCAAAATCCACAAGGAGCAATGAGCAGAAAGTCAGCTGCACAGCTGAGTGAGGCATTTAACTTGAACAGCAATTACTTGTGACATGCTATTTATAGCCATAGAGGCACCAAAATTCATGGCAGATCTAACAGAGTAGCTATAACTTTGGAATAGCAGATTCTTTGTGGTAAGTGTGGCCCAAGTATCTCTAAAAGGAGTAAATATAAATATTTAAGAAACAGCTCTCAGTTGCTAGAAGCTGAGGAATGATCCCCACATCAGAGTTCTATCATGTTTTCATGCCTTTCTATTAGGAATTTAGGGATATAGCTGGACCTTCATCTTAAAACCCCCATTCTTCTAGACATCCTAGCAGTATATTTCATATTCAAGAATGCAAAAATCTTAGATTATTAAATTAATAAACTACTTGCATGTTCCCTAAAGAAACATTTCACTTAGTGCTGCTTACCATTACAAATATAGTGCATGTTGAGACATCCAGACCGTCAGCACAAAAGGTCCATAGTCTCATGACAGAGTGAGAAAGCATAGGGGAGTAGATCCTCAGTTGGTTTAAGTTGCTAATTGATTTCAGTGGACCTAGACAATTTACACATTGGCTGAGGATCTGTCCCATGGTGTGTAAGCACCATTTCAGGATGAAGCAGCCACATGTGAAGTCACCCCGGCTGAGTGCCAATAAAAAATTCCTGCCACACTATCTTGTATGTACCACATATTTTACAAAAGGATTTTACAAAAGTTTGAAGGTTTTTTTTAAAATTGATATTATTTTTAATATCCCATCACCAAAAGGCAGAATAACTTGTTACCACAATTCCAATTTTCCATCAAAAACCTTGAAAAAAATGTTTGTACACTTCTCTGACAAAGTATTATAACTTTATGGTTTTGAAGGACTTTAATAAGACATTGCTTCTTTCTTTTCTGTCAGTTGTGAAGAATGATTGCGAGATCATCCTCGGAATAAGACGGTATCCCATTTCCAGTCCAGTATTATGTAACAAACTTAGTGAGTGTACTCTATATTGTAATACTATATTTTTTCTCTATATGAGAACTCAGTGCACAGGAAGCTGGGGTATAAATCTAGAGCACTCCAGCGTGACACACACTAAGTGTCCATGTGGACCCTGCTGCTGTTCACTAAAAGAAAACACTGTGCACATTACTATAACAGAATGTCAGTGACCCATTTTTAGTGTATAGCTGCAGGGTCCACGTGGACAGAGTGCAAAGCACACAGAGCGTTCTAGGTTTACTCCCTAGCTTGCTGTGCCGTAAGTGCTCATGCAGCCATAACTTCAGTGGTAGACTCCAGAAGTGAGTGAACAGGTTGATACCATGAGTGCATAAAATTTAAGTCTGGGGCTGAAATCAGGCAATCATCCATCTACAATGCTGACAATCTCGACAGGAATGCAGAGGATGCCATTTTATAGAGCATGTATTTCAGTATGTGGAGGGTGCCACACAACATCTGGATCACAACATTGAAAAGGTTTGACCACAAATTAATCCTAGCCACACTATCTTCTGTTCACACTAGAGTCTATTCTTCAGACTCATGGCTTCAGAATGATACCTGAAAGGTCTTCACACTGAGGCTGAAGGTAGGGTAGACTGGCTACCAGCAGTGCATCAGATTTGCTCTAAGAGCAGATGAAGCACAACTGGCATCAGAAGACCCGATCTTTATTCCCAGCTTTGCAACTCATTTCCTGTATGATACAGGCAAGTCATTCTTACATACTTCAATTTTCTCATCAATAAAAGACAACTATATTTCCCTAATTCATAGAGAAGTTGGGGAATACACAGTTTTGTAAATAGCTCGAGATAGCGTAGATTTGCCTTCCATTCACTATCTTGAAGCAGGGACAGCAAGACATTCCAGAGCCCGAGACCCTTCTCGAGAATAGTAGCCCCCTCTCTGTTATCTCAAGCAGGATCTAGAGTCAGTGCCCCCTCTGACTGAAAATAGGGTGGTATAATCACAGGAAAAGAGCAGTTTCAGATAATCCAGACAATTTAGTGCTTTATATTTACATAAAGCAACTTAAAATCTATTCAGAAGCTCCCAGGTAACCAATACAGATATCAGAAAATAGGTGTCATTTACTCTATACATGATTCCTCTGCTTACCAAGCACCTTCTGGACTAGTTCTACCTTCTAAACATACATGATGTAGCTCTAAGTAGAGGATGTCACAATAGTCCAATCTTAAAGTCCAAAAGGCACACATTATAGCAGCAAGACCTGCATTCAAAAGATAAGGCTGTATCCTTCTGGACAGGCACAGATGGTAAAATACCTTCTCTACCCTGGCCGCTACCTGATCTCCTAAAGGCAGCAGTTTGTCTAGTCAGACCCTCTAAAGTATAAATTTGGATTATCAATAGCAGCTGAATGCCATCAATCCTAGGAGCAAATATAACTTCTGCCAAATTTTCTGGTTTTTTTCTCCAGTTTACCAAAATCACCTGTCTTGTATGCATTAAGCTTCAGCCAGCACCCAATCTCTATCAGAGTGAAACTTGGGTGAAACTTTTCAGCGGCTCCAGCTGGGCAGCCAAAATGGTGACAAAGCTGAGCTCAGCATTCTGAAAGCACTGTAGCCCAAGTTTCATCACTGAATCCTGCTCCCATGCCTCATATATACGTGAAACAAGGAGGACAATAAACTGGAACCCTGAAGTACTCCACAAGATTGATATTTATAAGCAATGGCCCAATACAATTCTTTGGGACCATCCAGCTACGAAAGAGCAAAACCACTCAAAAGCAACTCGACCCATTCTTGCCTGTGACCACAACGGAGTAAGCAACACTCTGTGAGATTCTATGATTAACAGTATTGAAAGCAATTACCAGATCTAGTAATATCAGAATGGACACTTGTTTTTTGGCCATCACTAGGAGATGATCAACAAACACAGGAACAGTCTTTTTACCAAACCAAGTCGATACCCAGAAAAAAAGGTCAAGGGTGTCTGAAGCTGCTGGATACTGTGAGAATTTTCTCACCATTAACAGTTTTCTTCTTGCTTCCTTCTAGGATCCAGACTTGGATGTGACTAGAGCCAAACTGTGAAGGGAACTGGTGCTTGCCTAGCCAGTTTCCCCATCCTCTCTGTTCCTTATGTAGCAGTAATTTCTAAAGGACAACACAGGTCCTTGGAGAAAACAGAGAAGGCAGAATCAGTGGTACTTAAAGCTCCACAGAAGGGTAAACTGGATTTTTTCTTCAGTGGGGGTAGGAGGACGGAAGTTTAACATAATGAAATGTATCTATTTAGCTACAATGTCACTAGTTTAAACATTCACTAAGGTTCTTTCCTCTATTTACGTTTTCAGTTGTGTGACCCAAGATGTTGCTTATCTTTTTTGGGGGGAAGATATGGGAGAAAATGGGTAGTTTGGTTTGCGAATTGTTTTTAAAAAAATTGTTAGTAAAGTTTTCTTCAGTAAGATGTATGGCTGTTCCAAGCTACTTATGGCGCATTTCAACAGAGCTAAGGGATGCCTTTGCTGCAATCTGGACAGCCAGGGATTTCAAGAAGATGAAACAGACTAGCAGGACACACCCAAGGATCTTAACTTCTGCTGTGACCACATCCAAAATTTGCATGAGCCAAAAACAGACTGCAATGTCAGCCTGCCCACATAACCACAGAATTTTTGATAACAGACACCATTCTGGAGCACAGAAAAGCAGGAACATGTAGATTCCTCTATGCATGCACAGAGCTGATGAAGATTTAACCCTAAATTCTTTGTTGCCATAACGTTTTCTGTAATATTTGTAAATCTAGTTTCCTTTGAGTTTCTTCTTAGCATACCCAAATATAAATTAAGCTGTTTTGAATAGCTTTTATCTGTAATCTTATCTCAAAGATGCAAGCTAACAATTAAAAAATTACAAGAAATGGGTTAAAGTATAGTTTTGTTGTTGATAGCATTCCATATAGACACTCACTTCTTCCCTTTTTTTGGAGACACTTATTTTCAAGGGTCTCTCACATGAGACAATGTGGATCTCAACTCTTAGTACTGAGTAACAGCAAAAATCAAGGAGGCTTACAAAATTGGGGGCAAAGAGGAAACCTTTGTCAGGAAAGACAAGCTTGTTTTTAACTGATCCTTAGCAATAAAAGATTTCAGCTGTAAAAGGGTTACCATCCTCAGAGTACCCTAAGTTTGTTTGTTATACTCTCTATAATATAATAGTGACCTTCAGTACTGAAGGTATTCAACTAAAGATTAATATCTCTTGAACAGAGCATTTAACTGCAGACATCATAGATAATGAACCAAGGCAAAGGAGATTGCAGGATTTAGGATTATAGTCAGGATCAAATCAGGTTAAAGCTGTTACAGCACTCTGGCATTGTTGCTCTTTGCAAGTGCACTAAAAAAATGCTACAGCTGTTTTAGCACGTTTCATAGAACAAGACTATTTATTTGCTTCCTCCACTAGACTATTAGTTTTAATGTATCTATTAAGAGTGATTGGCATGTGCCAAAATAGTTAGCGGTTCTGATAGGAATCTAGCCTTTTGAATACCTATTAAACTCTAGGGTTTCCTCACTCCTAGTGGCACTACTACAGGGACGGTTCCTCCTAACATTTTTCCAAAAATAAAGGCTCCAGTTCTCTCCCTGGTCATTATCCATAGTTCAGTCATAGCTATGCTTAGGATTTAGTAGCCAACATAAGGGAGAAGCTGCATGTCCGGCTGGCTGGCAGCTGGCCAGTAGTCTCTGCCGCGCTCTATTTACATCCTACATTGCTCAGGGGTCTCTTCCACCACCAAACTACTTGTACTCAAAAGTGAAATGTGAATGGCTTTGGGCTATCTGAGTCAAGTAGCTATTCTAAGAAGCCATAAGGAAGCCCCAAAGCAGCAGAGTATGACCTGAGCTCAACTGAGAGGTAATCATTTCTACTGGACCCTCAACCTTCAGAATTGGGGCTTGTCTTCACTACCGGGGAGATAGATGCTGCTGCAATTGATGCAGCTGCAATCGATGCAGCAGGTGTGGATTTAGCAGGTCTAGTGAAGACCCACTAAATCGACAGCAGAGTGCTCTCCGGTCAACTCTGGTACGCCAGCTCCCCGAGAAATGTAAGGTAAGTCTATCAGAGAGAGTGTCTCCCATAGGCACCAACTTCCCCTCTGCCCCGTGGATGCTCGACCCCCAAGTCCCCACCCCGTCCCACCTCTTTACTGCCTCCCCCTCAAGGGCACCACATCCTCACTCCTCCCCCTCACGCCCAGAAAGTCCTAAACGCAGCCAAACAGCTGTTACGCAGGGATGTACTGATGGTGAGAAGTAACAATGGAGAAGTTTGCAAAAAGGGACTCCCCTTGCAAATATTGGTTGGATTTTTCCACCAGTCCAGCAAGTCTTTGACCTTAGTGGATAGTGACAGAGGTTTGTCTAATCTGTCTCTGTTTGATCTGTAGACCAAGCTGAACCACATCTGGAGGCACTGCATGTGAAGTCTGGCATGAGGCATCACTGCTGTGCCCACTACCATATGCCTCAGGAGTTGGAGGCAGTGTCTGGCTGATATTTAAGGACTGTTTTGGACTGTCTATATGAGCATGGCTCAAGGTATGGAATCTGTGCTGTGGAAGGAGTACTTTGGCCTGTAAGGAGCCTAAGTCTGCCCCTATGAACTGTAGCACTGTACAAGGGCAAAGGCTGATTTTTGGATGTTTATTTGTAAACCCAGTTCCATGAAAGAGTCCACTGATTTTGGTAACCCAGATGGCCCCACTGAAGGAGTGGGCTCTGAAGAGCCAACTGTCCAGATAGGGGGAAATCATGATCCCGAGAGCGTAGGTGATGGGGAGAAGTGCGGACACAGCGAGCTCGGGGGAGGAAGAGGAGGTGGTGGGGCAGGGGGACCTTGGCTGCCGGTGGGTGTGGATCACCTGCTAAATTTTTCCCCATGGGTGCTCCAGCCCCGGAGCACCCATGGAGTCGGTGCCTATGGCGTCTCCCATCGACGCAGCAAAGTGAAGACACTGTGGTAAGCTGACCTAAGCTATGTTGACTCCAGTTATGTTATTCATATATCTGGAGTAGCATAGCTTAGGTTGACTTACCCTGTAGTGTAGACAAGGCCTTAGAGAGAGAGAAGGGATAAAGGAGTAAGAGTAGAGTTACTGGAGTGCTGAGAATTAGTGTTGGTAGAAATATAGCAAGTCCTCAGACGAAAAATGGTATAAAAATGCTGATTAATTATCTGAACAGATCTTAACAACAGTTTTGGTTTTGAATGATTGGAGACAGTTTAGGTAGCTTTTTGAAATCTTGCCTAAACTAGTTTATTCATCTTTAGTCTACATACAGTATCCAATTCTTTGCAGTACACAAAATCACAGAATAGTTATTTGCTACATTTCTTTATCCCAATCCAAAAAACAGTGCTAAACAGTAGGTGGAGGGAGAAAAAAAAAAACCTATGCTAAAGCACTAATTTAAGTACAAGCAACTGCTGCCTTCTCAAAAAACATTCAAGATTTCTACTGAACTCAATAAGATAATTCAAAGTTTGAGCAGGGATCTGACAAGTTTCTCTATTAATCTCAAAGGATTACCTGAATTCTGTTTATTGAGTCAAGTGTACTAGTATTCAGACTTCACTTGAGTTTAAAGCAAATAGTTGTATCTGACAGCATGACAGCACACTCTGGCCATGACAGTTTGCAGATTACATGAATCACTCCAATTAGCGTAAACATGATATTCTAAAATCTTTGCGCCAGATTTTCAAAAGTGCTCAGCATCAAGTAGCTCAATGAGGGCTACCAGGGGATGAGCACTTTTGAAAAATCTGGCCCCTTCATAGAATCACAGAATATCAGGGTTGGAAGGGACCTCAGGAGGTCATCTAGTCCAACCCCCTGCTCAAAGCAGGGCCAATCCCCAATTAAATCATCCCAGCCAGGGCTTTGTCAAGCCTGACCTTAAAAACTTCTAAGGAAGGAGATTCTACCACCTCCCTAGGTAATGCATTCCAGTGTTTCACCACCCTCCTAGTGAAGAATTTTTTCCTAATATCCAACCTAAACCTCCCCCACTTCAACTTGAGACCATTACTCCTTGTCCTGTCCTCTTCTACCACTGAGAATAGTCTAGAACCATCCTCTCTGGAACCACCTCTCAGGTAGTTGAAAGCAGCTATCAAATCCCCTCTCATTCTTCTCTTCTGCAGACTAAACAATCCCAATTCACTTAGTGCATAAATGGGATCTTAGGCCTCCTAATAACTTGACCCCAATTAGGGGTGCTGAGCACCTATGAAAATGTAGATCTCAGAACAAATGGAAATCTATGGTCGTTGGGTAGGAACCCACTCAAGGAACTTGCTTGCAGGCTTTGTTGAATTATGCAACTTCATGGAGAGCAGTTTGGTAGTGCTGAAGACTAATGTAGGGCCGATGATGATGATGAAGCAGAGAGAAGTCTGTGTTAAGTGTCTTGCTATACCCCTTGGAGTGACAATCTTTTGGCTATATGAACACAAAACAGGACATTGAATACTGATGGTGGCGGATAAAACCTCTGGTGACAAGAGTCTGCTCAAACACTGCACTTTATTTCAAATACAGAGCTCCTGAGGGGGGAGGGAACTGATTCACAGGGAAAACAAACCTTTTGCAAAAGACTCTAAGACAGCAAGAGAAAACATATGCTATCCTCTGTGAAAATAGACACAGTGGGAGGATGTGGTAGATTCTGCAAACATAACAGCAGGAAGAACTTTCAATTTCAAAAGGAAAAAAACTCTCCTCCACTTCTCTAGATGAGACAGAAATCCTGATTAATTATGATTTTTGTTCAGAGTAGTGGATCCAATGTCAGAGAAATTGTACAATAAAGAAAAGCACTTTCATTATATAAACATGTTCATCCTTTTTTTTCCCTCGTATAATAATCTGGAATTTTTCCAAGAGATGGTCAGAAGTTACCTTGCGCAGTAATGATGGTTCTTCGAGTTGTGTCCCCCTATGGATGCTCCACTATAAGCGTGCTTGCATCCCTGCGCTGCTGATCAGAGAACTTTGGCAGCAGTATCCATTAGGCCTGCACATGTGCTGTCTCTCCCCGTGCTCCACCATGAGGCTAACCCGCATGGAAGGGCGAACCCCCCTTAGTTCCTTCTCTACTGCAGAGTCCCTGACAAGAACTCCCAAGTGGAGGGGAAGAGGGTGAGCTGTGGAGCACCCATGGGGGACACATCTCGAAGAACCATCGTTACTGCACAAGGTAACGTCGTCGTCTTCTTCTTCAAGTTGTGTCACTATGGATGCTCCACTGTAGGTGACTCCCAAGCAGTATCCCCTCTGGAGGGCTAGGGCTTTGGAGTCGAGTCAGTTACAGATGACAATACTGTGGAGTCAAAGATAGCATTGGAAGAGAAGTCTCCACTAATTGCATAATGCTCTGCCAAATATGCGCAGATGCCCAGGTTGCTGTTCTACAGGTTTCTGAGATAGGGACATTCTTGAGGACAGAAACAAAGAAGGAAACCGACCTCGTGGCGTGAATGTGAACACCAGATAGAGGTGTTGCTGCAAGCCCGATAGCATTACTTAATGCAGTTCGAGACCCATCTGGAGACTCTGGGCTAATATAGCTGAGCCTTTGGATCTCTCTGCAAAAGAAAGGAACACCCCAGGAGACTTGCTGAAAACCTTCATCCTATCCAGATAAAAGGCCAGAGCTCTCCTAACATCTAATGTGTGTCGTATAGCCTCTCTGTTGCAGTGAGGGTAAAAAGTCAGGTAGTGAATCAGTTGGTTTATGTGAAAGAGGGAAGTCACCGTGGAGAAGAGCTTCGGGTGTGGTCTGAGGGTGACCTTGTCCTGAAAGAATATTGTATGGGTGTGTGCGCCATCAGTGCTGCTATTTCCCCTCTTCTCCTTGCTGAAGTGATAGCCACCAGGAAGGCTATCTTCACTGACAGTTGTGTGAGCAAACTAGTGGCCGTGGGTTCAAAGGGAGGTCTAGTCAGACTCTTTAGCACAAGGCTTACGTCCCATAACAGGGTGAAGTGTCTGGGTTGGGGAAAAAGGTTTAATATACCCAGAATTGTTTTGTGGTTGGGTGTGAAAGCACTGAGTATGCCTCTACTTGTCAACGGAATGCCGCGATAGCTGCTAGGTGAACACTGAGTGAATTGATTTTTTTTTTGAGAGAGACAGTATGTAATCTAGGACCATTCAGAGAGTAGTGGATATTGGCAAAATTTGTAGGGAATCACACCAAATCTGAAACCTGGACTTTTTTGTAGGTAAGTACAACATGTAGTGGATTTTCTACTGTGCAGTAACACTTCCTGTACCTCCTGAGCACAGGATCCTTCTATGTGGTGGAACCATGAAGGAGTCAGGTCTTGAGGTAAAATATCCACAAGTTGGGATGGAGAGTGTCCCCTTTGTTCTGGGATAGGAGGAATGGAGCGGGTTGCAGAGAGATCAGTAGGAGGTCACCAGCTGTGCCAGGGAAGGACATCACGTCTGTCTCAGCCAGGAGGGACCAATGAATATGACATTTGCTCTCTCTCTCTATCTTTAACAGGACTTTCGATAGTAGTGGAAACAGGGAAAGGCACAGAGAAGGTCCCTGTCCCATGGAAGGAGAGCATTGCCCAAGAAGCGTTTCCTATGCCTACCCTGGAGCAGTGGTGTGGACATCTCTTGTTCAGGTAAGTAGCGAACAGGTCTGTGGTTGTTGTCCCCCGTCACCTGAATAGGTCAAGAAGCACTGCTGAGTTTTTCTCCCATTCATGGTCGTGTGGGAACTTGTGACTTGGACTGTTCGTTATTGAGTTTTGTACTCCTGGAAGGTAGGTCATTGACAGTGTGAAGTTGTGGAAAATGCACCAGTTCCATAACTATAGTGCTCGTGCGCAAAGGAAGAGCAACCTGGCTCCTCCCTGCCAATTTATGTAGTAAATACGTGGCCTGTTATCTGTTAAGACTCTTGCGTATGTTCCCTTGATCAGTGGGAGGAACTGGATGCAAACATTCCTGACCACCCTGAGCTTGAGGAGGCTGATGTGGTGGGACATTCTCCATGGTTGGCCACTTGCCTTGTGCTCTAAGGTCATTTAGATGTGTACCCATCCTATAAGGGATGTACTGGTGGTGAGAAGTAACAATGGAGAAGTTTGCAAAAAGGGACTCCCCTTGCAAATATTGGTTGGATTTTTCCACCAGTCCAGCAAGTCTTTGACCTTAGTGGATAGTGACAGAGGTTTGTCTAATCTGTCTCTGTTTGATCTGTAGACCAAGCTGAACCACATCTGGAGGCACTGCATGTGAAGTCTGGCATGAGGCATCACTGCTGTGCCCACTACCATATGCCTCAGGAGTTGGAGGCAGTGTCTGGCTGATATTTAAGGACTGTTTTGGACTGTCTATATGAGCATGGCTCAAGGTATGGAATCTGTGCTGTGGAAGGAGTACTTTGGCCTGTAAGGAGCCTAAGTCTGCCCCTATGAACTGTAGCACTGTACAAGGGCAAAGGCTGATTTTTGGATGTTTATTTGTAAACCCAGTTCCATGAAAGAGTCCACTGATTTTGGTAACCCAGATGGCCCCACTGAAGGAGTGGGCTCTGAAGAGCCAACTGTCCAGATAGGGGGAAATCATGATCCCGAGAGCGTAGGTGAGCCACCATTACAGAGAGGACCTTGGAGAATACTCTCAGAGCCAATGAGAGGCCAAAGGGGTGTACTCTGTAATGGTAGTGGTCCTGACTCCAGGTATTTCTGAGAAAACATCTATGTGAAGGTAGGATCGATATGTGGAAATAGGCATCCTGTAGGTCGAGGGCTGAAAACAAATCTCTCTGTTCCAGAGAAAGTGTGACCATCCTGAATTTTTAAGCTTTGACAAATTTGTTCAGAGTTCCAAGGTGGAGTATGGGTCTCCAAACTCCCTTCTTCTTGGGTATCAGGAAAATAATAATAAAAACCATTGCCTTGCACAAGTTGACGAACTGGTTCTATGGCTCCTAACCAGAGGAGTTGATCTATTTTTGTCATAACAGACTCTCGTCAGAAGTATATTATGGGAAGAGGGAGGGAGGAGTGAATGGCGTACCCACTGCGGATGATTTCTAGAACCCATCGGTCTGATGTTATACATTCCCAGGAGCTGCAAAATGGGGCAAGTCGGTAATAAGTGTAAGTGTAATAAGTGTAATAGGTTGGTGGGCTGAAGTGGTTGAGGGGACTGTTTTGAGGTAGATGGTTGTGACGTGGAAGGCTGTGGGCCTGATGATTTACATTTGGAGAATCTGGATTTCTTTCTCCGAGTCTTACACAAATGTTGGGTTGGGAATTATAAAGTATGGGATTTGTGTTGAGGTTGTGGACTAAACTTTCTTTTTAGTCCAGGAGTAGAGATTCCTAATGAGTGGAAAGTGGCCCTAGAATCTTTTAGGGTATGGAGGGACGAGTCAGTCTTTTTTGGGGAACAATTTGGTGCCTTCAAAAGGGAAGGTCTTTTACAGTCATCTGCACTTCCCTAGGGAAGCAAGATAGGTGCAACCAAGACGCTCGTCACATAACCACCGCAGTGGTGATGGACCAGGCTGCTATGTCAGCTGCATCAAGGGCTGATTAGAATGCTGTTTTGGCCACTAATTGTCCCGCATGGATAACAGCTCGGAACTGGTCATGATGTGACTCTGGGAGCTGATCAATAAAATTGTTGAGCTTTGTATAATTGATATAGTCATATTTCACCATTAATACTTGATAATTTTCAATTCTAAATTGCAGTGTGGCAGAGGAGTAAGCCTTTTTTCCCCAAAGAGGTCAAGGCATTTCCAATCCCTATCATATGGGGTGTACCTCATTTGGTCCTGGTCCCGGGCGTTACCTTGTCCATGACAACAGAATAAGGGGGAGGGTGAAAAAAAAAAAAAAAAAAGGAATTCCGTCTCCCTAACCGGGACATAATATTTTTATTGGCCCGTTTGCAAGTGGTTTGCCTTATAGTCTTGGCTGGGTCTAGAAGGGCCTCAATGATGGGAAGGAGCTATCCTGGAGGATGAGGGAGAGTGTAACATGTTGAGGTGTTTGTGATTGGTATCTTCTACCTCCTCCAAGGGTATCTGCAGGGTGGTTGCTACCCTTTTAGCCAAGTCCTGGAAAAGCCAAAAATCATCAACCAAGGACTGGGGAAGGGGGGGAGGGGCAGCATCACTGCCTTGTCTAGAGAGGAAGAAGAGATGTTGGTTCTTGGTGTCACTTGCTCTTCTAATCCGCCCTCCTGTTCCTTCATGATCTCCTCTGGAGGTTCAAAGGTTCTGGATACTGGGCTGAGGGAGAATCTCTCAGGCCGGAAGCCTGAGAGGGGTGAAGTCTATATGCTGCCCAGGGATCCCAATAGGGCCTCTGGGGCAGCTGAATAGAGCCTGGTGGTCATGCCCATGGCTAGCGGTAGTATGGTGGTGGAGAAGCAGCCTGAAGGTATGACTGAGGAGCCCCTTGATAATGGGCACTATAGGGAGCATGAGAAGAGTGGTGAGAGACTACCTCCTCTGGCTCACTGAGTCACCACTAGAAAGTGGAGGTGCATAGCACAGTGCTGGAGAAGACTCCTGCGTCTGGAAGAGATTCGGTACCGGAGCCCTGGTGCCGGGAAGGGGAGTCTCTGGTATATCCGATACCCTGAGTTCTCGAGTGCCAGAACTCCCGTGGTGCTGGCCAACCCAGAGCCAATGGCAGTACAAAGGGAGTCTGCGATCTCATCAGTACCAAGCATTCCGGTGAAAGGTGGCTCTCAGTTGACAGCACCGAAGGTCCCACTCATACCAGCAGCATCTTCTTAACGGTATGCTCCCTGCTCCTGTCCTTATCCCCTCCGATACCATTGGCTTGGTGCCTGGGCCCATCAGGTCTTTAGGAGCATCAACGTAGACTCTCATAAGCTATGGGTACCATACTTGGACTGTCTCTGTACTGACAATACTGAGCATGCTGGCAACCTTTTTCACAGCTCACTCTGAGGACTCACAGCTCTCTTTTTTGATGCCTTACATGAAGGGTCTCTGACCAATTTCTTTGACTCATAGTCCCAGGATGTCGAGGGTTGTGGGGAAGATTTGCGCCTCCTGGGTGACTCTTGATGTGGATCCAGAGAAGGCTGAAGGGCTGCCTCCATCAGGATGATTTTCTGTCTCAGTTCCCTGTCCTTCTGAGACATGGGTTTCAGTTGCTGAATGAGACCTCACTTCTGAGGAATGTGGCCTTCCCCAAGACAGTGTATGCAGCGAGAATGTTTATTTGCCACAAGGATGGCCTCCTTACAGGAGAGCCACTTCTTGAATCCCGGTGGCAGGCATACCCTGCTGGGGGAAAGGGTCTCTGACAAAGGGGAGAAATTAAAGGGGGCTTTTTTGTTTGATTTTTTGAAAAGAAAAAATGAAGAAAATAAAAGAAAATCTACAACTATGAAAGAGGAAGTTTAACTAGCTAGTAAAATGCCAAAAAAGCTAACAATCACAAGTGGACTGCTAATGGCTCCATCTCTAGCCAGTGGCAGTTGAGAAGGAACTGAGGAGGGGGGATTCGCCTGCAGGTGCCATTAGCCTCATGGTGGGGCAGGAGGAATGACAGCACACATGCAGGCTAAATGGACACTGCTACCAAAGCAGTACAGGCATGCAAGCGCACTACAGTGGAGCATCCATAGGGACACCACTCGAAGAAGGAAGAGTAGATCTCTCCTAATCAGCACTAATCATACTCATGGCAGCTAGGAGGCTCTGGGTGGGGAGAACAAAACAAATATTCTCTTTTTCCTTTCTTGCAGCCTCAGAGGGGTGGGAAAAGGTTCCACACTGATCAGATACCTACTAGCCAGAGGCTAAATGGAACTCTACCAAACTCTCCATGCTTTTCTAAATGCCTGAAGAGTGAGGCTAATCACCAAGGTGGTATCCTTCGACAGTGGTGCCCCAATCTTTCAAATGAATCTTAATCAGGTATGTTTAATTCTGACTAGTATTTGTTAAAGTTTCCAAGCAGAAAGAGTATTGCATTGACCGGTGCAAGTACAGAGAGGAAGGTTGATTTAATAAGTTTGGAAACAAGTATGGCAGAATTGTTTCTGGGGCAAGGGGAACAGCAGTGGGAGAAGAAAAGGGCTCATTAGCTAGATAAGGGGAGGAGCGAGAGAGAAAAACAGATACTTGAGGACAACCATTTTTAGGAAAGAAAAAGTGGAGTGAAGACAAGAAAGGAAAGAAGGTATAAAAAAAGTAAGAGACTACTACTAAGTAGGTCTGGTTGCATAACATTCAATTATTCTCTGATTATGTTGTTTCTGAATACTTGAGAAATTCATCAATGTGTACATCTGACTGATTATATTAAAAAATTGAAGAATTTGTAAAATATTATTTGACAAATATATTTAGACCAGTGGTTCCCAAACTTGTTCCGCCGCTTGTGCGGGTAAAGCCCCTGGTGGGCTGGGCCGGTCTGTTTACCTGCCGCGTCCGCAGGTTTGGCCAATCGCGGCTCCCAGTGGCCGCAGTTCACTGCTCCAGGCCAATGGGAGCTGCTGGAAGCAGCGTGGACTGAGGGACTTACTGGTCGCCGCTTCCAGCGGCTCCGATTGGCCTGGAGCAGCGAACCGCGGCCACTGGGAGCCACGATCGGCTGAACCTGCAGACGCAGCAGGTAAACAGACTGGCCCGGCCCACCAAGGGCTTTCCCTGCACAAGCGGCAGAACAAGTTTGGGAACCACTGATTTAGATAATACTCGTGAAATTAATCAAATATATCCAATTTGATCTTTCTGCTAATTGACAAGTTCTAGTAGTTACATTTTTAAAAAGGGTATTAAATCAGTTGATTAGCAAGGTATTAAATATAGTATGCAACTTTTATCCCTTTAAATTGCAAGGGTTGTGGCTTTCGTGGACATGGCAGCATAGATATTTTCCAATGTGTCTCACAGACCCTAAATAGCACCACTGAGAGAAAAGAGATGAAATTGATGCAGTCCTATTACACATAACTGTCAGGCAATAATCTAAAGCAAATATGATTTTTTCTCCTCCTAAAGGCATGTGAGTCAAGTACCTACTGTTGCCAGTTCATATAGGCTGTTTCCCAGGATTTATGGTACAATTAAGATTCAGGAATTCACACATTTCAATGCACAGTAGTTAAAACAATGAAAGCATTTTAAGAAGAGGATAAAAGGAGGTGAGGATAACTGAAAGAGTTGTGGAGGGCTGATAATGGAGAGTGCCTATTTAAGGAAATGGTTGACTGCTTACTAACATTAGGCAGAGAAAAAGTGGATTTTGAGCTCTCTTTGAAAGGGGAAGCTCTATAGAGTCTTATGCCTGGAAGGTACAAAATGGGTACACACGTCAGAAAAGGCAGAGCACAAAAAGCAACACAGCCCTGCAGAGAATGGCAAAGAATTTTGCAAAGGGTAACTATGCGGACAGGAAGCCAGCAGAGGTCTGTCAGGTCAGAGACAAGATTTCTGGTATAGACAAGTTCAAGAAAGAGACTTTGGGAGGTCACATGAGTAGACATGAACATGATGTGAATTAGCAAATCAGAAAGAACCTAAACGTGAATGGCTGACATGCACAGTGAAGCTGTGTAAGACGCAAAGGAGAGCTTGAGTGTGTATTCTAACATTTATTTAACTAAAGCTCTCCATAACAGCTAACATAGATCTTGATACTCAGAGTATGTCTAGATTACAAGCATTAGAGGCACAGCTGCAGCTACATCAGGGTAATGTAAGCACTTACTACAAAAAGAAAAGGAGGACTTGTGGCACCTTAGAGACTAAAATGTATTTGAGCATAAGCTTTCGTGAGCTACAGCTCACTTTATCAGATGTAGCTCACGAAAGCTTATGCTCAAATGAATTTGTTAGTCTCTAAGGTGCCACAAGTACTCCTTTTCTTTTTGCGAATACAGACTAACATGGCTGCTACTCTGAAACCTGTCACTTACTACAGTGACAGAAGGGGTTTTTCCATTGCTGTAGTATGTCCACCCGCTCGAGAAGCAGTAGCTAGGTTGACAGAAGACCACAGGGAGTGAAATTTTTCACAGCTCTGAGTTAGGTTGATCTAGCTATGTAAGTTTTAGGTGTTGAGCAGGCCTTAGTTCCTTTCTGCAAAGAGAAAATAAATCCATTAGAACTAAAGCTGTCAGCCATTTTAACTGAGTCATTCTAACAAGTTGTGGATTAGTTAATGCGGGTTGAAGATGCAAGAAGAATTAAGTCTGCAAAGGATAAAGATGAGTCACAGGGTATGAAAACAGTTCCTGACATTAAGTGAGATAGCATAGGTGGATCAAGATTATAGAAATCTAAAATTTCAAAGAAGAGCTTTGCAACTTTCTATGGAACCAACAAAATGCTTTCAACAAGATCCTCAGTTCTGAAGAAACTCTTGGACTCAATTTTTAACAGTAACTGTACATAAGCAAGCTGATGTTTTAAATTTACTTTTAAATGAACTGAAAAAGAGTTTGTTGCAAAGTTCTAAAATGCTCTAGTTACTTTAATTACCAGAGTCTTAAAATTCAAAGAACTACATAAAGAAAAACACAAAAATAGATTGCTTTCATATGAAAATGTACTACTGAAGGATATCCATCCTTGAGACTTGAAACAGTATTTTTTCTCAGTTAATCTGTACCATTAAAACAAATTCAGCTTTTGTTTGTTTGTTTTTGTAAACAAGGATCAGGACCCCAAACAGGAAGATGGTCCCTTGCCCTAAAGAATTTAAAACCTACGTTTACTATAACTTATTTTTTGTTTATGGGTGCAATGGTCTAAATATTTAATATTGAAAATCAAATATAAATGCCTTATCTAGAATCTCTATTGAAACCCTAATGAGTGCCTGGTTTCAGTAGAACTTTGATGTACCAGACTACTACAAAATTAAAGTTGCCCATTAACCCAAATTATTTTCCTTCCATCTGAAATCATATACTTAATCCTATTTAATTTTCAATACTCTGTCCACATTCTAAGTCTACTTCAAATGGTAGCAAGAATTAAATGATCTGATACACTTCAGTATTTGAGAGGGTCAACTTTAACTATTATCTGGAACATCTATGTTTCAAAATAAATTGGTAAATAACTTTTTACATTCCTTCAGCCATTTGTTTGAGATCCAACTGGAAATTTATAAGAACAAGTCCTGGTAAGACATTTGAACGGATCCACTTCAAATAAGAGGTTGTCATAGAATGTAAGATAATGACTTTTCCTTTCCTGAGTCAAAAAGAAAAGCAGTATTCAAAATTACATATTTCAAAAGTTTTTCAGGTTGTACTTAAGTCTTTCTATGGAAAACACTAGTAACTCATCTCTGTGTATTTTCCTTTTGACGAAATATCCTCAAATTTATTCACAGAGACTCAAACTCTAATAGTTTTTCTAGTTGCCACTAGATACTGAACTGACCGTGGAAGACATTAGATTCAATAACAGATCCACAAAAGCTTGTGTTCACCTCTGAAATCCCAGACGAACCACATGGGTGGCCCTTTAGTTTTACCAGTGAAGCCTGCCTCACAAACACTGAGATATCGAAGTGATAAGCAACTTAGATAGCTCCTAAATATTAAATTAAACTGCTCAAGCGTATCATTTTATATATAACACCGATTCAGTGGCTCTGTATAACAGGGCTATTAAAAAGCTACCCACCAGCTCTAAAACAGTTGCTTGGAAGAACCCCTTCAGTGTGAAAGACCCCCCAAGGGGTCCCACTTTTTGACAAGGATGGGCCACGTGGCCTCAACGTCTCCAAGACTGAGCCTCTGGGCTCCAACAATCCTGTTTCACTGTGACCTCTACCCAGTGAGTCTAACTGAAATAAATGCCTATTCAGAGACTTTTTGCCCCCTTCAGGGATCATTGCTACTTCAGCAAGTATTTGCGGTGACAGCAAACAGCATTTTCAAAACAGAGTAGGGTTTATTAGAGTATGTCTATATTACACTATAGCAGCACAAGTTTTGCTGTCAGTGTAGTTAATCCGTACCTCCAAGAGGCAGTTACTACGTCTACCTAACTACATCAGACAAGGCACACAATTTTTCAAAGCCCCGAACAATAAGGTCAATCGCATTTTGAAGTACATATCTGGCCTGTGTCAAACGGAATACAATATTGGGAAGTCCTTAGGTTAGCACAGAGAAGCAAGGGTTAAGAATAGGCCAACACTGACCAAACCAGGGCTCCCTTGAGCCATGCTGCTGTAGTAACCATCTTGGTTTCCTCTCTGTATCTGTCCCTTTGGCCTGGTCTACCCTACAGAATTAGGTCGGTAACCATCTACCCTATAACGTTGCTCTCACCAATGTAAGACACCCATTACACAGGTTTAATAACTCCACCTCTGAGAGAAGTGTAATGCTTAGGTCAGTGTAGTTAAATCCATGCAGTGTCAATGTAGACAATGCAGTGTCAATGTAGACACATCGCAGAGCTGGAGTGGCGGGGCTCTGGCTGTCCGTGCCCCACAATGACAGTTGGTGCAAGCACCTCTGGTGAGGACGTGTACCACTGACAGAAGGAGCTAACGTGGACATACGAAACAGATTTAATTACTGCAGTGGCTGCATGGTGACATAACTTAAGTCAACTTAAATTTTGTAATGTAGACATGCCCTTTGTGTCTCAGTCCCAGATGTGAGCAGCTGTATCTATCCAAAGGCCAGCTCTTAACATAGCTACCTGACACCTTTTCCCTTTGTTCCCAGTGCAGGGTCTTGGCTCTGCTTCCCTGCAAAGAGGTGGGGAAAAATCATCTTCCTCTGGGCTACTGGTTACAAAGCATGAATATCCCAGCCATTGGAATTCCCATTGTTTTTATGAATCCTTCATTGATACGGGTTGGCTTCATCAAGTCCTTTAATGACCCATTCATACCACCTAGACAGTTACATCACAGACACAGACACCCCTTGTGCCTCCTGCTCTTCCCCAACAGCACTTTTTAACTCTTTTGCACCCACTTGGTAGCAATCAAATAAGTCACTAGTCAAGTAAGTCACCAGAGATAGCTGGTGATTTTTTTTTTATTTAAACTCTGATTTTTTTGATCAAATGCTTTTTGAGGGAAAAAACCTATCTAAAGATAGCTTTAAGATACATTATAGCTCAAAGATATCTCATCATAGAATAGGGATTATAAATTCTATAGTATGAGACAATATATTCATGTAATGTTTAAGAAAAGTTTTGTAAATGAGTTCCCATAGTTCGTGGATTACGGACCCAATCTTATGGGGTTCTAGGGGCTTCTCTATAGATTATTTAGGTTAATCTTTCTATCTACCCAATGGGACTCAGTGCTGAGTCTAGAAGATACCATCAGAGATGCTTAGTTTTGCAGTTCTCAAACTGTAGATTTGTGTCTCCAGAGATAACATGCTTGTTAACAGCAAAAATGATTTTAAATACATAAATATATAGAGAGAGGTGAGAAACAATAGACCTCAACCCTATTGTCCCTCTGCAAATTTCTGTACACAGAGTCAATCCCTTATCTCTCTCTAAAAGTGAGAAGTTTAAAAAACAGTTCACTGAACAGAAGATTGTTGGGGTGAAATAGATCTGGGCAAGGAGAAGAAGTCTGGAGATAAATGTGAGAAGGGAGGGATAGGCAGTAGAAACAAAAGTGAAACTGTTTGAGCAGCATATTCCAGAAGTCTTCAGGTCTTTCTGAGTGTAGCCTTCATTGATTTGAGATCTATCATACCATTCTCTAACTAGAAGGGAAAACTTATAATGGCAGCAGACTGTAAAAGAGAACCAGTTTGGGAATAAGAATGATTCAAGAAATATATGTTTGCTGATGATGTTTTAAAGAAAGTCACACCAGTGAACTGATGGAAGTCATGTAAGTACTTGGATTCAGAGACTGTTGAAGTGATAATCTCACTTTTAACAGCAGTAGCTTCTTCTGACAGCGTAGAAAGAATATTTTCTTCCTTTGGACTAATTCATTCCAAATTGAGAAATCGTTTGGGACGTGAAAAAGCAGGAAAGCTTGTTTTTCTTTTCCAGATTATGAACAAACAGGAAAATGAAGGTGGTGATGACTGAGTTAGCTGCAGAAGCCAATATTTTAAGTTTCTCATGTTGACCTGGCTGACATACTCGACTATTTTTTTTAATATTTCATTTAAAATTTTAGTTAAAAACAATTTTAACAAAAACAAACCTGATTTTAAAAAACTTAAATGTTTAAATTCAAAAATTCATATGCTTGTTTTGTTAAAATATGTTTGCTGTTGAAGAAAAAAATCGAGAATAGATAACGTTGTTGTTTTAGTTAAATAAAACAATTTTAATATCTGTCTGGTGATGTTCTCCTACTAATACAGCATGGCATGAAAATCCTCCAAATATTAGAGTTCACCTCCCAAAGACTCAGCACCCACTAATTTTTTTTTCCATTGATACACTGGAGCACCCGTGAAGTCAGCGTCTATGCACCCAACCACCAGGCATCTAGACCCCCCCCATACCCAGAACCCCTTGCCGACCCTCACCACCCCATCCCCGAACCTCCACCGTGCTGAGCCCCACCCCCTGCATCCAAACCCCCACCCCTACACCCAGATCACCCCCCACTTAGCACCCCACACTCAACGCCCCTTGCACGTGGGCCACCCCAATAAGCCCCCCCACACCTGGACCCCCTTTCCACCCACCCCCACTCCCCCAGTATCCAGAACCTCCCATCAAGTCCCCCACACACAGAGCCCCCCGCCGAGCCCCATCCCTCCACACCCAGACCTCCCCCCCAGCCTCAACCACCTTCACCTAGGTGAAGACCCCCCCCTTCAGAGTCCCATTGCCCCTGCACCCGGAACCCCTCAACAAGCTCCAGTGCATCCAGATCCCCCCTGCACCCAGATTCCCCCACACAGAATCCTCTCACTCCACACTAAGATCCTGCCAGGCTGAGCCTACCTGCTCACACCTGGTATGGAGGGGCAGGGCCACAGAGTATTTCTGAGGCAGGCCTGGCCCTTGCACTGTCAGGATCAGGTTCAGCCTCACAGCCAAGTCTATGTTGGGGGCATGGGGGGGGTCTGCATGGTGATCTCCCACCTCCGTGCAGCCAGTCCCCTGTGCTCCCCACTGCCATGCTAGAGCCTCCACCTTTTATTTACTGATAAATAAAATTTTCAGAAATTTTGAAATATTGTGCGCAGAATTTTTTTTTTGGCACACAATTCCCTCAGGGGCACTCTGTATACCAAACCCAAAACCTTGTTTAACATTGTTTAATGCTAGACAATGACGGGGTCACATTAATATATTTGACTCCTTGGGCCCATATATTCCGTCAAAATGAATGCAGCAAGACTTAAAAAGACAACTTCAACATTGCTGCTGCTGTTCATAACTTTGCTGACCAGAAAAAAAAACGACTAGACTCAGTTTCAATGCTGCTATCCAGTCACCAGTGAAACTGTCAAGAGTTGTGTCAGTCTTTTCCTGCCACTGCTGTCTGGAAATGCCAGGAGAAACATCAGTGGTGCTCAGTGGCGTTATTCATTGGGAAGTGGGGAGAATGGAAACTGGATACAGTAGCAGGGGCCTGCCCCACTCATAGCAGCTAGGACATTCTGGAAGCAGGGAGAAGAGACAAGGGTCTCCTCCCTCCTAGCCAACATGGGTGATGGGGAAGAAGTGGAGTTTTAAGTTTAAATGAGATATACTCATATCAAACCAAAGGCAGATGTAAAAGATGAACCTCCGCATCTGGGTCACTGGGTCCCAAGACTATATTCTGCAAGAAATCCCAGTAAAATCCCCTTTCCAGTAGCTTGGCTTTTCAGCAGGACATTTGCCCATGGACCTTGCTGGTGGGCCTTTCACCACTGTATTTTTAGCTAACTTTATCATTCTACGGCAGTGGCTTATAGGAATTGGAGTTTTTCAACTCCTTTGATTTACCTATTTGACACAATGCAATAATGCTTACGTGGCTCAAAATTTCCTTTTGACTGTGCTGAAAGTTTTAGAAATGGTCACGTTGCTTACTTGACTTGGGTTTTTAGTCTCTGGCTGTTTAGCTGCATTTAATATATTTTAGCTTAAAAATGACCATCCACACAAACTGCTTCACAAATTTGATTTACTAATTAGCACAACTCGTTTGTAGCTTGGGAGCTAAGATTCTTGCTGGCTGTTAAGGAGCAATACTGGCCTATTCAAAGGATTTCCAAGATTTCTTTAACACAGCTATAGAAGTATTATTTAAGGTGATCAGTTATTGAAGTATTATTTATAATTGTGAGGATTCCTCTCTATTCACAATGTAGAGCCTTAACTAACCACACAGTCAAACAACTGTCAATAACCCACAGTTAAGTTAGCCATGTTAACACACAGCACTGCTTTCCTTAGCTGCATAGTCTAAAAGTGCATTAAAAGTCCAGTGTAATTTCTATTGCGCATCCACAATATGAAATTTAATGGGTTATAACTTTTGAATGAAAATCAAAAAATTATCTTTGATGCGAAATGCATAAACACCAAAAATTAGCTTTCTACCCCCAACCATTTTGACTGTCCAGTTGTTAAAAAAACTACTGGGAGGAATATTTTTTCCACTCTTACTCAAAAACAGATTAAGCATTTTTATTAAACTGTGCATGCACACAAAACACTAAGAACAGAAAAAATGAATCATAGGTGAAAGTTTCAGAAAATACATGGTTGAAAAATGAGATTCAGAAGAAGCGAAAGAATACTTATTTTATGCACATCAGCATTTCCAGATCAGTTAAGAACACGGTGACCATTTTAAATGTTTCTTGTCTGAAGGAAAAGGAACTGTGTGAAGCAAGTTGATATGAGAAACTGCTGTGGAGCTAAGCTGGACAAAAAGCTGGGCAACTGTATAGGAGAATTTCTATGGTCTTAAAGTTAGCATGAATGAGAGGAAAACTGCAATATCTCAAATCTGCAAATATTCTCTTCTCTTATGCATAACGTTCGCTTGTTTTGATTTTTTTTTCAACTTAGACAATAGGCAGCTAACACTTTTAAAAGTATTTTTAATTCACTAATATTGAGGTGCACAGGTATTTTCCTCTTTTCTTTTCTTTCTTTTTTTTTTTTTTTGGTGGCTTTTTTCATTCCTATTTAACGTATTTTAGCCCTATATCTTCATCAAGAACTCCCAGAGAGCCCACGCCTAGAATGCAATATTGATTTGTTCATGAAGACACTTTTGGCTGTAATCTAGAAAAATGCTTGTTTCCACTTCGTCACACAGAATAAAGTAAATTTAGTCCCATTAGGAAATTACGTATGTTAACAGACTCTGGTAAGAACAAAGATACAATATTTGCACTTTAGCTCAAATACATTTTTATCAGTTAAATTTGCCTTGATATTCAGTATTTCTATTGCTATCATGCATATCTATTTCTTCTGGTGACCAAAATAATCCATAAATTCTCTACGATATATGGTGTGATCCAGTGATCCAAGTGCAAGACTGGAAGACATGACATCATGAAATCTAATCCTGCTATGACAGAAAATTTAAATTCTCTAATCATCGTTCCAGGTCCACAACAGTAAAGGTCACTGGTCCAACTGAAGTATACCTAGCTATGGGAGGTCACAAGACATCAGACCTTAAATTTACATATTTTGGCTTTCATCTAGTTCTGTTTCTTTCCCCACTTGTGTTTTTGTTTTTTGTTGTTGTTGTTTTTTTAAACAGACCTCTTACACTGCCAGAGTTATCATTTCTTTAGGTTACTGGCAACTTGGATACAAAATTGCTTTCACACAATGTAAAACACTAGTTTCTATATCTTGTCTTTCAAGAAAGTGGCCACTTTATGTGGTAGCCATGTTGGGTGTAAAATGAAAAAAAAATGAAGTATGAAATATATTATTTTAAAATTTGACAGCCTGTCACATGTCTGGTGCCACTGGGAAGCAGAGAACAACAGGTTTCCAATGGTACAAAATGGTTGCATTTTTAGCCCTCATGATTTGTAAATTCTGAGACCTCAAATTCTTATTGGGCCATTTGGTTTAGCATTGCTATTTTTCCCCCAGAGCTGGGAAATGCATCTCAACACATCTCAACAGTTATTTCTAAGTACTTGGAAAAGTCACTTAGCTTCTCTGCCTCAGTTTCCTCATTTATAAAACGAGGACAATTTTTACAAAACTGAGAGGAGTGTTGTGAGATTAGCTTGTATGGTAGTTGGAAAAGAAATAGAGCTGTTAAGTCTAGTGCATCAGATCTCTCAAATTCCAGGAGGTATAAATGTCAAACATTTTTGTGAAACAAGGTAGGTGAAGTAATATCTCCTGGGACCAACACAGCTACAACTATACTCCGTACAAATCTTTTTGTGATATTTACTAAAATACTTCTTGATGATACAGGTGTAAGGATGGAAAAGAATCCGCATTTAATACAGTACATTTGTTTCATGAAGAAATTTTGCTTGAACTTTTTCAACTATACATCCAATGAGCAGCAACACTTCTATTTCTCTCTCTCCTTTTAGTTAACATATAGATCTCTGCCTTAGTGTATCCCTCAACCTTAATTTCAGTCTTTTCTTCCACCCCCAGAACTCCTCCAAAAGCAAAGGACTTTGATTATGGCTGTGCTTCATGCACAGTAATGCTTTCCCTGCGCCTGCTGATGCTTTTGAGGAAGGATTAGTGTGTAGGAAGCAAAGCACAATCAACCACCTCTGCTTCTGGGGTCTTTCTGTGGGGAGAGCTAAAGCACAGAGATAAATAGGTGTCGGGGGGGGGGGGGGCGGGGGCTGGTAAATGTGTATAAACCAACAAGAGAAAGGGTGGAAAAATGGGGAAGCATACCACTAAGTGAACTGGTTGCTAAATAACAAAGAACAGCGTGATCATAGAGATCAATTATGCTAACTCTCCTACACAAGAAATTCACAAAATGGGATCACAAGAAGTAGGGTCAAGGAGAGAAAGGGGTCAGGAGAATCAAGAATGCAAGACTCCCCAACCTGAAATTAGAACTGTGGACAGTGCTTTAAAAAAAAAATTAATTTAAACTATGGGCAAAAGTTTTGCTTTATTTCACTGGAAAGGAAACCTGTAAGCACTTTGATTAATGGATCAAAAGCTTGCCTATCACCTATGCTTAATATCTGCATTAAGTCACTATTCTCTTACTATTTTCTTTAGCAACACTCAACAAATCATAGGAGGAAACCACAGGAAAAAAATTAAACTTACTAATAGTGAATCACGCCAGAGTTACAAAATCCTGTGCTTCGTGGACGTTAGTCACCATAATATAAATCAGCCCTTGAATAAAAAGCAAACAACCAAAAAAATCCTCTCATTTCTACAATCCTTCCAGACAAGTGTTGCTCAAACATCCAATTAAGTCTGAAGTTAGATGGAAGCTACAAAACTTTCATCTTTACAAGTTAGTTCCTTTTAAAATTTGCACTACATAAATTGAAGGTGACCTGCAAAGGATTTTTGAACAACTGGATATGTCTCCCCCCCACACCCTTTTTGTAAGATTCTTCATGATATATCAAGATTAGAAAAGCAGGAGTGAGGAGAAGGAATTACAAGTAGCTATTTTTCTGTGCCCCCCCCCTTTTTTTTACTCTAACAGCTTGTCTACATTACAAAGTTAAGTCAATGTAAGGCAGCTTCCCTCGTGGACCTAACTATGGAAGTGTATGCACTGCGATGCTCCTCCCATCAGTTTAACTCTCCTGCTACACCAACATAATAAAATCACCTCAACGAGATGCATAGCACTTAGGGAACCATAGTTAGAGCGACACAAGGTCGGCGTAGACACTGCATTGTTTATGTTCCTTAAGTGGCCTCCAGGTGGTGTCCCAAAATGTCTATCATGACTGCTCTGGTCATTGGTTTGAACTCTGCTGCCTTGGAGCCTTGTACACAGGTATGTACTCCTCCCTTTTCAAAGCCATAGGAATTTTTGAAATTGCTTTCCCCGTTTGCTCAGCGTGCAGAGCTCACATATCATCTGCCCAACTGACCATGCTGGCTCCCCGCAGCAAATGCACTCCTGCCTGGAGTACACCAGAGTTGGTAGATCTGTTGGGTCTGTGGAGGAAAGGAGACTGTGCAGTCACAGCTCCGCTCCAACTGCCGGAACTTTGATATCTACAGGCCGACTGCTTGTGGCATGGAGGAGAAGGGGTATGATAGGGACATGCAGCAGTGCTGTGCAAAAAAATCAAGGAGCTGAGACAGGCGTACCAAAAGACAAGGGAGGCCAACAGTCATTCTTGTGTGGCGCCAAAGACATGCTACTTCTATATGAAGCTTCACACCATCCTTGGCAGTGACCCCACCTCCACAAGTCCTGTGGATAGTTCAGGGGGGTCCGTAGACAGTGGCCAGCGGAGTGAACCCCAAGAACGACGTGGTGGATGAGGATGTGGAATTGGTGGAGGAGGATGGGGGACAGGTAACAGGGATATCCAGTGGTGTGGCAAGCCAGGAACACTTTTTGACTCTGGAGGGATATAGCTAGTCCCATCACTCCAGCTTGAAGTACCCCACTGAAACCCCCTACCCTCCAGGCCAAACTCACCAGGGCTGGGGCTCCCACCGTGATGTATGCCTGCCAAGGGAAAGTGAGAAAGTTGTATTGCTAACTTGTTTGGATCAAGAGTGTGACTGCACTCACAATAATGCCTCTGTCTATTGTTTCTTTACCATCTGCCGACATGCCCTTGAGGATATCCTCCTGCACACCAGCTGAGTGAGTCAGGCTCATAAGGAGACAAAACAAGAGGAGTAAGGAAGACATGTTCCAGGAAGTGCTGCAATCCTCTGGTGCTTTGTATTGCAAGTAGAGAGCATGGAGAGAGGCTATCAAAGGCAAACTGCGGATGGATAGTCAGGATAGGAAACACAGGCAGGAGCTCAGGGAGCTGACATATTGAGGTCCCTGACTGAACTTCAGGCAGAACACATCCGTGCTCACCTACCCCTGCAGCCCATGCAGAACTGCCTTCCAGGCTCTCCCCACACATTCCTCACATATTCCAGGGTCATCGCAGTACCCCAGGCACTCCACCCCAAGGGATGTTTACAATGACAGCTGGACATACACCCAGCTGTGAGAGCCTCATTGGCAAATGTGATCAATTTTCATGTTCCTTCCAGAAGATAGAAATGTTTGCATGACTGTTGAATAAAAATGTACTTATAGAAAGTAAATGAATCTTTATTTGTCTCTTACATACGGTGGTTGCTGCTAAAATTCTAAGACAGTGCCAAAAGGTGCATTTGCTTTGTTGCATTCTTGCATGCATAGCAATCATTACAAGGTTCATACTACAGTGCAAGAATACAATGCCTGGCTCAATGCATTACAGAAACATACATAACTGTGGCTCATTATCAAAATACTCCTTCAAAGCCTCCCTGATTCAACCAAAGCCACATTGAGCCCCTATAATAGCCCTGGTATCGGATGCTCAAAAGCCAGCTGATCCACCTCAACACTCCACCCCTACAGAAACTTCTCCTCCTTAGCTTCACAATGTAGGCTGCTATGACCATGGGAATATTTTCCTTACTGAGGTCTAACCTGACAAAGAGGCAGCACCAGCAACCTTTTAAGCGGCCAAAGACATTCAACAGTCATTCTGTACCTGCTGAGCCTGTTGTTGAAGCACTCACTGCTGCAGTCAAAGTTGCTGATGTAAGACTTCCTGAGCCATGGGAGCAAGGCATAGGCTGAATCTCCCAGAATCACTACTGGCATTTCAACATCTCCAATGGAAATCTTCTGGTCTGGAAAGAAAGTCCCTGCCTGCAACTTTCTGTACAGTCCAGTGTTCCTGAAGATGCACTTGTTATGCACCTTCCCTGAACAGCACGTGTTGATATCAATTGAACAACCCCAGTGATATACCAGCACTTGCAATACCATAGAAAAGTAGCCCTTTCTGTTGATGTACTCCATCGCAAGATAGCACGCATATCACCACTGCCCCTCCGCAGTAAGTGAAACCCATTGCCTCAAACCCATCCACTATTTCACGCACATTGCCCAGAGTGTCAATCCTTCACAGCAGGAGGTGATTAATGGCCATGCACACTTGCATCACTGCAACCCCCATGGTGGGCTTCCCCACTCTAAACTGATTCACAAATGATCAGCTTCCACACTGCAATTGCCAATCGCTTCTCCACCATTAGGGCAGCTCTCATTTTGGTGTCCTTGTGATAGGGAGCAGGGATGAGCACCACACACGCTTCCAGGAAGGTGGATTTACGCATCCAAAAGTTCTGCATAACAATGCGATCTTATCACTCGATGCTTGTTTCTTGGGCCCGGAACAAACAGTCCACTATGTGCAGCTCCTCCATGAAGCCAACGGCAATCTTGAATTGTTTCTGTCCATGGCACACACAACAGGGCAGATACCATGGTGTCATGATCAGAGTCACCACTGTGTTGCGTTCATAACGCTCACCAAAATACTGGAGAGCACTGCAGGATCCATGCTTTCTGACAGATGGCAGGCATGTGTTTACAGGATCTGTTGACAAGTGGCATGAAATGTACTAGGAAACCCGTGGATTCATGGGAGGGAGAAAACTGCATCATGGGACGCTCAGCCCGCCCCCGTGAGACACTGCAAACCCTTTCCCAGAACATCCAGTGGAAGATGGTTGCAAGTTGCACAGTGGGATAGCTACCCACGGCACACTGCTCTCTGTCAATGCAAGAGTAACTACTGTGGACACGCTCCACCGTCACAAGGAGCATTGTGTGGACATGCAACTGCAGTTTAATTATAGTGGTGGATGAACGTTGATGTAACTTAAGTTGACAATGCCAAATAGGTGCATTTGCATTGTTACTGCACACACAGCGATCATGAGAAGGTTCATACCACAGTGCAAGAAAACAATGCCTGGCTCAGTGCATTACAGAAACATACATTACTGTGGTTCATTGTCAAAATACTCCTTTAAAGCTTCCCTGATTTGAATAGCTCCCCGTTGAGCCTTAGAAATATCTGGAGTGTCAAGTCTGTCCTCCCCTGATTTTGCTGCAGAACTTATGGATGTTTACTGTACCTGCTAACACCTTAACTGAAGGAGGGTTTTAAATCACAGACTTAAAAATGTTTTATCAGCCATCGAAGTTAAATAAGTGTTAAAAGTTAACAGGTTCAAACACTGACTTAAAATCCCTCTCCCGCAATTGCTCAGCTTTTACTCTCCTCGGTTTTGTGATGATACCATTTTGTTAGCTCTACAGTCATTACAATGTTCCAGCCTAGACAGGACCCATATTTCTAATATAAAAAAAAAAGGTGACTTTTTTTCTTTTAATGTCAAGTCTTCATACCTTCTTTGGACATCATGATGTAAAGAGCATAATCCTCATTTTCTTTCCTTTGCAAAATTTAATTTCTAGTCACAAAACTGAGACAATATGCCCTTTAAATGTAATCTTCAAAATAAGAATCCTTTGATAAAAAGTGCAAATGCCTTCACACAAGTCTAAGTTATTAAGCAAAATAACCTTAAACTTACCATTTTTCACTGTATGTACTCTAGGACCCCCCTCCCGATTGATTCTCTTCTATTGCTAGCCAGCATATTCAAGCGATGGTCTATAGTAGACACACCACCTCCAGAGTAAAGGTAGGCATAATCTCCGAGTAGACAATCATGAGGTCCAGATTTTACAGAAAGCAAGAGTTAAATTAATAATCTGCTGCAATGCCCTGAATTTTTCCCCCCCCCCACTAAAAGCACATATATATTATGTTATGTCCAGTTAAAAGACTTCTTGCTGAATTCTTATATTTCCTTTTCTCCAGGTATAAAGTTCAAAACTAGCTAGAAAAACCATGTCCCAGTGGGAAAGAAGCTATCAAAAATAATTTGTCCCAACAACATGTTTGCCCAAAACCAACATAGTTTACTTTTATAGAACTCCCCAGTAAGTTTCCCTCTGATTAAAGTAATTTTTCCCTTAGACCATATTGTCTAGATCAAACTCTGATAAATAAAGTGTGTACACTGCTTCAAGTAATCTGTAATGCACCCATCACCTTAGTATTTAGGTGCCCATTAGAAAAATATTTAAATAAGCTGCTATACTAACAAGTTCAATGTACCTCAGAATTGTGGTTCTATTTTCACTCTCACTAATGTTTATATTCAGAATACATCTCAAATCACAACTGGATTTTTTCCCCCTAAAAATATAGTCTAGTTCAAATGTGAATTAATTCACAGAAATCCAATGGCCTGTGTTATGCAGGAGATCAGACTAAATGATCACCTCAGTCCCTTCTGGCCTTACTATCTATGAAATCTTAGAATAAATCTACCTATCATGCACACTACAGTACATTCACCTCAGCTCGTTTACTATAACTGCCAGTACTTTGGTCCTGCAGGAACACAAGAGAAATGTTACTTCAAACTCCGAAAACCATCATCCTATTACAAAACAAAACAGTAAAAGTTAGAACTGAAAAATAAGATTTGATCTTAGTTTATACACATTGAGACTGGTCTCTTGCAGTGAAAGCATCCAAATTACCACAAAGTATATTCAATTTTTCCTAAAAATGAAAGGCAGCTTAAATTATGCTGATCTTAATTTCTCAAATTAATCTATTCTTAAATTTTATCCAAATTTCAGACTTAAAGGTCAGGTCTACATCAGAAAAGGTTTTCAGAGACTGCTAGTGTAGACGCAGCTTTTCCTGGCAATAAATAAATAAATAAATAAAAATGCTTTTGCCCAGTACAGCGTATTATATTAGTTCCCCCAGCAAAATAAACTATACCAACAAAAGTATTTTTAACAGCATAGCTGTGTATACACTAAGGTTTTTGCTGGTATAGAAATGTTGTAAAAAAGACACCTTCACCCAATATGACTATGCTGGCAAAAGTTTCTCACAAGGCAGTGAAAAATTAGGGTGAGTATAAAGACCTTTCACAGACACACAAAAATACAACTCACCGTTCAGGAACTCTTTCTTGTAATTTGTGCACATTAGTAAGCATCAGAGAAACCTTCAAGAAATTCTTCTCATATAACCTTGGCTAATGACTGCATTAATGTAATTATAATGTAATGAAAGCTACATATCGTTCAGTTATTAGATGTACATACAACAACTGGAAGCACTGCAGTGGTAACATGGCTTCAAATAGTAAAGGTTTGTTTTGTTTTTAAGTCCTGATTTTATTACCACTTTTTCAGAACAGGGAAGGGATTTGATAGCCTTAGTGTTTTCTATGTATTTCAAATGTTTGGCAGTAGCTTTCCAGAACCACAATTCAAAACAAAGCAAGCCTCTAAAATGTTTCCCTAACAAAATATTTCTAACAGAAAGTAAAGGCACAATTACAAGATCAGTCGAAACATGCAGCATAATATTTTACCATAGCTTTGCTGCACAGTAAAAAGGAAAGTTGGCAATTGTGTTTTTAAAAATAAAAACAAAAGGAAATCCATTTTTGGTTCACACGCACTGCTAGACTTAACATGTAATGGTGATAAACAGCTGGTTTTGCACATAAGGGAAGAAGAGCTGGGAATGAATAGCTCCAATTGTATACATTTCCCAATTCCAAAACTGAAACTTTGACAGAAGTCACCCTGCAGCCAGGGGTATCGGATAATTTAGGATAAAATAAATGTTTATTAAAAAGGGCGTTGATTTCTTGGCACCAGTGGTAAGCAGGAGATACCCCTAGTGTCGACGTAAAATACTACAGCATAGAATACCATATGTCTGGATTAATTTTACGGCAGTAAAAGGGAAATTTAAATCGCTATGATTTTAAAAAGACAACCCCTTCATGCACACCGTGATATACTGCAAACCTTCTTACAACATCCAAAAATCTACATACAGATCACAGTTACTGTAAGATTTACAAACTCTGAGCAATAAAGTCTGCCATGGGCGACGTACATTGTAGCCTTCCGGGTCTGCACATGAGAAGCAAACGCTGCTGCACCAAAGCGCAAAAAAACAAAACAAAAAAAACCCTGCAAGACTGCAAAATAACCACCACGGAACAGCACCACTGAGCAATGGCAGAGAAACGCAGGACTACATCTGGGAAACAGATGAAGAGCAGCCTAGGATTCAATCCTGTTTCAGAGATGGGAGGGGGCCCGGGGACGCTGAGGTTGGGGGCAGGGGAGGGTGTAAAGGCAGAGGAGCAGTGGCGTGGGGATACACGATAACGAGGGGAAGGGTAGGTGAGGGGGGTGACGGGGTATGAGGACGGGGGGATGGGCTGTTACTGACAGGGTGGCAGGAAAAGACTGTAGGGGGTCATGTGGGAGGAGACAGGAGATATCTGGAAGCGGCCTGGGGGGCGCAGCGGGGGTACCCGGAGGCGGCGCGGGCCTGGAGGGCGGGACAATCCGGAGGCGGACGAGACAGGGGGTATCTGGAGCTGGCCTCGGCGAGGCGGGGACGGGGACACGGGTAACTGGAGGCTGGCGGGGGGCGGGAGGTCAGCTGGAGGCGGCCCAGGGGAGGGGACCGGGGTATCTGGAGGCGACCCAGGCACGGAGGTAGCTGGGGTTGCGGCCGGGACACGGGGGTGGGGAGGGGACGAGGACATCTAGAGGCGGCCCGGGCATGGCGGAGGGGAGGGCCCGGTCCCGCGGGAAGCAGGACGGGGGCGGCTCCTAAGGGCCGTTGCCGTCCCCGCTCCCTCCCGATCTCTGCCCCAGACCCGCAGGACCAGGCTGGGTCTGGAATTTTCTGCCGGGCCCGGTGCAGGGGGCTCGGCGGGCGGGGGAGGGGAAGCGGGGGCTGCTCACCATGGTGGCGGGTGGGTGTTGGGAGCCTCCCCGCAGCTGGATCCGCCGAGTGCCGGTCTCAGTAGCCGCCCGCGCCCGCTCAGTCCCGCCGCGCTGCCGCTGACGGTTTCGCTGCAGTGGCTCGCGCTGACCCGCAACCTCACCGAGAGGGAGGGAAGAAGAGCGAGCGAAGAGCGGCAGCACAGGGCGGAGCAGCCAACATCCGGGCACCCCCGCCACCAGGGGCTAATTTGCATACGTGCGGGGGGCGGGGGAGACTGCGCGGGACGTTCTGTAGTTTCAGCCGGGGGAGGTTGGTCACATAGGGGTGTGTAAAATGGCGGCTGCCGGCCGGATCTGGGTTAGCCCTCGCGCGGAGCGGGAAGTGGGTCCCCTCGGCCCCTGCTTCCTGTAGCTCGTGGAGGGAGTTTCCGCTGGGGGCTGGTTCTCCTGGGCCTGTTGCCCCACATGGGGCCCCTCTCCGGACCCCCGTCGACTTCCACCCTCAGCTCCCCTCTCCCAAGCTTCGTTTCTCCCTCGGCTGGGGGGCAGGAGCCCCCTACAGGCAGGGAGGTCTGTGCCACTGGGTTGCCTCCTTTTCTCTCTTTGCCCTGGGGGGAGGCTTTCCTGTCCCTGCCCAAACCGTCTGCCTGGGGCCCTTTAGAGACACTGGGGCTAAAGCTGTTTCCTTTTGGGTTGTCTTATGCCCTGGTTAATGTGGGGGAGGGAAGGAATAATCCGTGTTTCGCACAAAGTGATGTTCTCTACAACCATCACCACCTGCCCCCTTGATGATTTATCTTGCCTCCTCAGCCTTTCTGGGGGAATCCAATGAACAAAGAGGGCTGCAGAGGTGGCTACCCCACCACACGCTTAAGTGCACATGGGGAGGGATCTGATTGTGGCAGTTACCTTCTGTGTGTGGATCTGGGTAGGATGAGCCGATCCTGTGTTACTGGCTGCTACCCTCCACCAGTTATGGTAACACTTCACTGGAGTCTTCATGCTGAAATACCCCCAAATAATATTTTACCTCTATCATTTCTAGCCAAGTGCTTTCAGTGTGTCTTTGATGTTAATGCAATTAATTATGCAAAACTAAGATTATTGACAGGTTTCAGAGTAGCAGTCATGTTAGTCTGTATCCGCAAAAAGAAAAGGAGGACTTGTGGCACCTTAGAGACTAACAAATTTTTTGAGCATAAGCTTTTGTGAGCTAGAGCTCACTTCACTGGATGCATTCAGTGAAAAATATAGTGGGAAGATCTATATACACAGAGAAAATTAAACAATGGGTGTTACCATACACACTGTAACGAGAGTGATCAGGTAAGGTGAGCTATTACCAGCAGGAGAGAAAAAAGACCTTTTGTAGTGATAATCAAGATAGGCCATTTCCAGCAGTTGACAAGAACATGTGAGGAACAGTGAGGGCAGGGGGAATAAACATGGGGAAATAGTTTTACTTTGTGTAATGACACATCCACTCCCAGTCTTTATTCAAGCCTAAGTTAATTGTGTCCAGTTTGCAAATGAATTCCAATTCAGCAGTCTCTTGTTGGAGTCTGGTTTTGAAGTTTTTTTGTTGAAGAATTGCCACTTTTAGGTCTGTAATCGAGTGACCAGAGAGATTGAAGTGTTCTCCGACTGGTTTTTGAATGTTATAATTCTTGATGTCTGATTTGTGTCCATTTATTCTTTTACATAGAGACTGTCCGGTTTGGCCAATGTACATGGCAGAGAGGCATTGCTGGCACATGATGGCATATATCACATTGGTAGATGTGCAGGTGAACGAGCCTCTGATAGTGTGTCTGATGTGATTTAGGCCCTATGATGGTGTGCCCTGAATAGATATGTGGACACAGTTGGCAACGGGCTTTGTTGCAAGGATAGGTTCCTGGGTTAGTGGTTCTATTGTGTGGTGTGTGGTTGCTGGTGAGTATTTGCTTCAGGTTGGGGGGCTGTCTGTAAGCAGGGACTGGCCTGTCTCCCAAGATCTGTGAGAGTGATGGGTTGTCCTTCAAGATAGGTTGTAGATCCTTGAAGATGCGTTGGAGAGGTTTTAGTTGGGGGCTGAAGGTGATGTCTAGTGGCGTTCTGTTATTTTCTTTGTTGGGCCTGTCCTGTAGTAGGTAACTTCTGGGTACTCTTCTGGCTCTGTCAGTCTGTTTCTTCACTTCAGCAGGTGGGTATTGTAGTTGTAAGAATGCCTGATAGAGATCTTGTAGGTGTTTGTTTCTGTCTGAGGGGTTGGAGCAAATGCGGTTGTATTGTAGAGCTTGGCTGTAGACAATATTATTGAGCTACTGCATAGTGGCATTCTGCCTAAAAGTGCTTATATAGCACTAACATTTATATGGCATTTTACAAAGTGACATTCCCTACCCTGAAGCGCTTACAAATTAGTTATAAGAAGTGGTGCTATATAAGTGCAAATAATACAGGGAATGGAGCCTGAGTACCTTTTCAGGGCTAGCTTTTAGGACAGTAATTGCTGGCATGAGTAAGATCGGCCTTCAGAAAATGACCTATTTATACTGTAAGGTGGTAAGTAGGCCAGCAGATGCTTTATTAGGAAAGACTTTATGAAGGGTAAAGTGAAATATTAAGTAAAAGTGGTTTTACTTTGCATTCCTTTAGCTGCTGTAGGTTACAACTGCCACCTTATGGCATTTACTGTGCAGATCAGAACTTTTTGTGTTGACTATCAATACAATATGACACGGTTCTGATAAATGAGCTAGAGAGATGAAAATAAATATAAAATATTACCATGTTGATATCCCTTAAGAATAATCATGCAGAAACAGTTACACTGATGTCATTTTGCAGGCATTTGATTTTTTAATGACATTTTATTGACAAATCAATCCTACCAAATTCAGGATGATAGCTTTTTGGGGGGAGGAGTAGGGGAAATCATTTAATTTAGCACTAAGCTAATCGTTTCCAGCTTTATCATTGAGAACAAGGTCCCCAAACTGGACTGTGAATTTCATCCCTTTCTAGCCTGTTATCAAAGGAGTGAATTGTCCCCCCACTCTTGTCTTGCTATCTGAGTGGGAGACGGAGCTGGCTTACGACTTGATGACTCAGTGCAAGAACAGGTTTCAGAGTAACAGCCGTGTTAGTCTGTATTCGCAAAAAGAAAAGGAGTACTTGTGGCACCTTAGAGACAAACAAATTTATTTGAGCATAAGCTTTCGTGAGCTGCAGCTCACTTCATTGGATGCATACTGCGGAAACTGCAGAAGACATTATATACACAGAGACCATGAAACAATACCTCCTCCCACCCCACTCTCCTGCTGGTAATAGCTTATCTGGGCTATAACCAGCAGGAGAGTGAGTTTGGGGGGGGGGGGGGCGGAGGGTGAGAAAACCTGGATTTGTGCTGGAAATGGCCCAACTTGATTATCATACATATAGTAAGGAGAGTGATCGCTTTAGATAAGTTATTACCAGCAGGAGAGTGGGGTGGGAGGAGGTATTGTTTCATGGTCTCTGTGTATATAATGTCTTCTGCAGTTTCCACAGTATGCATCCGATGAAGTGAGCTGTAGCTCACGAAAGCTTATGCTCAAACAAATTGGTTAGTCTCTAAGGTGCCACAAGTACTCCTTTTCTTAGTACAAGAACAGTGGTCCCCGCGTGGTCACTCTTTCTGCTTGTGCCTGGGGCCAACTTGTCAACTCTCTAAGAAGTAACTAGAATCTTGAAATCAGGTGTTAGTGAGCAAAGGCAGTAAAAGAGGAACTAAGGGTCAGCTATCCCCTGAAAGAGGCTATTAACATTTTTGAGGAAACTAGATCACTGGGTGAAACGTGAAGTTTTATCACAGATTAGAAACTTCTGGCTAAAAGACAGGGTAAGAAAAAATGGACAGTTTTCAACATGGCAAAAGATGAAGAATGGAGTACTGTAGGTTCCATAGTAGGCATGATGTTTAGTATTTGTTAGAAATATCTGAGAAATATGGTGAACTGTGAGGTGACAAAATGTAGATGACTCAGTTCTGGAGGTTAGTCTGAGTTTGAGTTGACTTGGAGAAATTGACAAAGACCTAACAACGGTGAATGAACAGTATGGTGACACACACAATTCACTGTTGATAAATGCAAGATAATGCACAGTGGAAGAAACAATTTTTAAAAAGTCACATATTTCTGAATGCTAAATTAACAGCAAACAATCAAGAAGTACCTTAATGACTAAAGAATCTTGGCCCTGCCACTGTCAAAGATCAGTACTAGACTAGGTGGATCACTAGTCTGCTCTGGTATGGGAGTTACTGTATTCATATTTTGTCACACATTCATTGCCATGATAATAGATACTGTATGCTTGTGTAACTGTGCTCTTGTAAATTAATCCAAACTCTATAACACAGATGCTAATAAAACAGTCTTAACTTTTACTAGTGATGCTATTACTCAAAATACAGCTTTCTCAGGGGCAGCATTGCCATGTACATTTAGGCCCCAGACTTGTTTTACAAAACCTAAGATCAACAGAAATGTTTCCATGACTCTTAAAATTCCAAAGGAAAAAAATAGCTTCAATTTAAAATTCTGCTGTGTTTGCATCCCTAAGGCTGCAACCCTACTTAGTATATGAGAACCAGGAAGTGAAATTGACTAGATGTTGACTGTAACTGAAAATGAATCTGACTAGTCTAATTTTATTGCCCAACCTGAATGAAATGAGAGAGAAGCAAATGGCATTAACGAGAAAGAATGCACTAACTTTAAAATTCTTAACCTTATTCATGTAAGGCTAACGAAACAGCTCAACTTTTTTTCCCCCAAATACATCATTTTTATCCTGTAGTACAATAGCTAATAGTTCAGAAGCTCTTCAACACAAAGCCCTGGTCTACACTATGGGGTTAGGTTGAATTTAGTCGCCTTAGATCGATTTTAAAATGAATGCATCTACACAACCAACCCCTTTCTGTCGACCTAAAGGGCTCTTAAAATCCAGCGAGGGGAGTAGCGCTAATATAGCCCTTGCTGGGTCAAATTTGGGGTAGTGCAGATGCAATTCTATGGTATTGGCCTCTGGGAGCTATCGCAGAGTGCTCCAATATGACCGCTCTGGACAGCACTTTCAACTCTGATGCACTAGCCAGGTACACAGGAAAAGCCCCAGGAAATTTTGAATTTCATTTCCTGTTTGGTCAGCATGGTGAGCTCAGCAGCACAGGTGACCATGCAGTCCCCCCAGAATCGCAAACGAGCTCCAGCATGGACAGAAAGGGAGACACTGCATCTGATTGCTGTATGGGGAGAAGAATCTGTGCAGGCTGAACTCCGATCAAAACGAAGAAATGCTAATATATATGCCAAAATCGCACAGGGCATGGTGGAGAGAGGCTAAACAGGGGGACACAGCAGTGCTGCGTGAAAGTCAAGGAGCTCAGGCAAGCCTACCAAAAGACAAAGAAGGCAAACAGTCACTCCGGGTCAGAGTCCCATACATGCAGCTTCTATGATCAGCTGCATGGCATTCTGGGGGGGACCACACCACTATGCTACCACTGTCCATGGACACCTGAAAGGGTGGAGTCTCACACAACAGGGAGGGGGATGCTCAGCAGACAAGTGGTAAATCTGTTCTTCCTGGCAGCCAGGACCTTTTCATCACCCTGGAGCCAATACCCTCCCAAGGCGGGATCTCCGACCTTGAAGCTGGAGAAGGCAGCTCTGGTGAGTGCACGTTTGTAACTACAGTACAGGGTTTAAAAGCAATAGTGTTTAATGTTTGATTTGCCCTGAAGAATTGGGATGCATTCGTGGCCAGTACAGCTACTGGAAAAGTGTCTGGAGATGGAGCAGGAATCCTCCAGGGACATCTCCATGAAGCTGTCCTGGAGGTACTCTGAAAGCCTTTGCAGAAGATTTCTGGGGAGGGCTTCCTTATTGTGTCCTCCACAGTACTTTACCATGCCAAGCCAGTAACAAGTAGTCTGGAATCATTGCAGCACAAAGCATGGCAGCGAATGGTCCTGGGTTTTGGTAGCATTCAAGCAACATTCAGTCTTTTATCTTTCTGTGTTAGCCTCAGGAGAGTGATATCATTCATGGTCACCTGGTTGAAATAGGGGGATTTTTGTAAGGGAACAGTAAAAAGACCCCGTTCATGCTGGGTTATTTGCCCTTGGCAAAAAGGGATCATCCCGGAGAATAGCTATGCGGCGGGGGGAGGGGTGAAGGGATCATCCCAAAGAATAGCCACGCGGTGGGGTGGGGAGTGGTGTGTGCCGCATCCCCTCTTTTTAAACGTGAAACCCAACCGGCATTGCTTGCTATGGGAAAGGATGGTGCTGCAGTTTGAAACCATTCCCACATGTGTTGAAGGCGTAAGAAGCCAAACCCGCGTACCAAAAGGCTTACCATGGCTGCCTGGAAACTGAATTCTGTTGACCAGCCGTTTGTGATATGTCACCATGCCGGCAGGCGCTCATTATAAAAGGCAAAATGTGACCTTGTACCTAAAGCACATGTACTGTCTGCTGTGAATTGCTTGATTCACTGTGAAAGAGTCTCCCTTTGGTTCTCAGAAATGTATCTTCTTAAATTTTACTCTCCCTTTTTATCTCCCCCCCCCCCCACTCCAGGAGCTAATGTTTCTATGCTCCCCCTGTCATCTCCATCCCTGAGGTTATCGCAGATTAGAAGGCGAAAAAAACGCACTCGCAATGACACATTTTCTGAGCTCGTGCAGTCCTCCTGCACTGACGGGGGCATTCAGTGGCAGAGGCCAGGAAAGCATTAAGTGACCATGAAGAGCAGAGGCAGGAGGTGATGCTGAGGCTAAAGGGGGAGCAAAGGGACATGATGAAGCATCTATTGGAGCTGCAGGAAAGCCAACAAGAGCACAAACCCCTGCTGCATCCATTGTATAACTGCCTGCACTCCTCCCCAAGTTCCATATCCTCCTCACCCAGACGCCCAAGAACACGGTGCAGGGGGAGGCTCTGGGCACCCAGCCACTCCACTCCAGAAGATGGCCCAATCAACAGAAGGCTGTCATTCAAACAGTTTTGATTTGTAGTGTGGCTACAATAAGCAATGTGGCCTTGTCCTTCCCTCCTCCCTCACTCCACCCCACCCAGGCTACCTTGTCAGTTATCTCACTTTTTTTAATTAATAAAGAAAGAATGCATGGTTTCAAAACAATAGTTACTTTATTTCCTTTGCCAGCTGTGATCGAAGTGGGGCGGGTGGTTGGCTTACAGGGAATTAAAATCAACAAGAGGGGCGGGTTTGCAGCAAGCAGAAACACACACAACTCTCACACTGTAGCCTGGCCAGTCATGAAACTGGTTTTTAAAGCCTCTCTGATGTGCAGCGTGCCTAGCTGTGCTCTTCTAATCGCCCTGGTGTCTGGCTGCTCAAAATCGGCCTCCAGGCAATTTGCCTCAACCTCCCACCCCGCCATAAACATTTCCCCCTTACTCTCACAGATATTATGGAGCACACAGCAAGCAGCAATAACAATGGGAATGTTGGTTGAGCTGAGGTCTAACCTAGTCAGCAAAGAGTGCCAGCAAGCTTTTAAACGTCCAAAGGCACATTCTACCACTTTCTGCACTTGCTCAGCCTATAGTTGAACTGCTCCTTACTGTTGTCCAGGCTGCCTGTGTACGGCTTCATGAGCCATGGGAGCAAGGGGTAGGCTGGGTCCCCAAGGATAATTGTAGGCATTTCAACATCTCCAACGGTAATTTTCTGGTCTGGGAAGTAAGTCCCTTCTTGCAACTGCTCGAACAGTTTGGAGTTCCTAAAGATGTGAGCGTCAAGCACCTTTCCCGGCCATCCCACGTTGATGTCGGTGAAACATCCCTTGTGATCCACCAGTTCGTGCAGCACCAAAGAGAAGTATCCCATGCAGTTTACGCACTGGTTGGCAAGGTGGTCCGGTGCCAAGATAGGGATATATGTTCCATCTGTCGCCCCACCACAGTTAGGGAACCCCATTGCACCAAAGCCATCCAGTATGACCTGCACATTTCCCAGAGTCACTACCCTTGATAGCAGAATGTCAGTGATTGCATTGGCTACTTGGATCACAGCAGTCCGCACAGTAGACTTGCCCACTCCAAATTGATTCCCGACTGACTGGTAGCCGTCAGGCGTTGCAAGCTACCACAGGGCTATTGCCACTCGCTTCTCAACTATCAGCGCAGCTCTCATCTTAGTATTCCTGTACTTCAGGGAAGGGGAAGGGGAAAGCAACTCACAAAGTTCGAGGAAAGCATACAAAAGTTTTGCAGCCACTGTGAATCATCCCATACCTGCAACACTATGTGGTCCCACCAGTCTGTGCTTGTTTGCTGGGCCCAGAATTAGCGTTCCACTGTATCAACCAGCCCCACTGCTGACACAATCTCCCAATTGCCACAGCCCGTGCTTAAGGAACATCTGTGTCCGTGTCCTCATCACAATCATCCTCTTAGCCCAGTTTTGCACATACTCCAGGATAAAGTGTGAGGTGTTTACAATGCTCACAACAACAGCGGTGAGCTGAGCGTGCTCCATGCTTGCCATGGTATGACGTCTGCACGGGTAACCCAGGAAAAAAGGCATGAAACAATTGTCTGCCGTTGCTTTCATGGAGGGAGGGAGGGGCAACTGACTACATGTACCCAAAATCACCCTCAACAATGTTTTGCCCCATCAGGCATTGGGAGCTTTACCCAGAATTCCAATGGGCAGCAGAGACTGCGGGAACTGTGGGATTGCTACCCACAGTGCACCGCTCCATAAGTCGATGCCAGCCACAGTATTGAGGACATACTCCACCGACTTAATGCCCTTAGTGGGGACATACACAATCAACTGTATAAAATCGATTTCTAAAAATTGACTTCTACAAAATTGACCTAATTTCATAGTGTAGACATACCCAAAGACAAATGGGAGGACACACTAAAATGAACTAATTGTGAAGTACCATCTCTCTATTATGCTATTGTGTGTTGAGCCATACTAGCTATTTTTACCTGCTTATTTCCTACAGTTCTTTTAGTGGTTTGCTTTTCTCTAGTGTACTTACCATTCTTTTATAAGATGTTAAAAATACAATACCAGTGTTTACTGGTGGTGCACATGCTTGTAACACTGTGTACTAAACACTGAATAGTACTCATTAATATTCTTCACTGCATTTGTTCCTTTGTGCCTGAATGTCAGTCTGGCGTAGTATTTTTGCAAATGTATTTATTTTAAAATATTTTTTTAGAACAAGCTTCAGAAAATTTCATTGCTTAACACTTCCTGTTTGGCTCTTGAGTAAGTTTTCTTTGCAGCATAATTACTTCAGTTCAAACTAGAATAAGTATGTATTTTATCCTCTAACCAAAATGTCTATCCACACAGATAAAATTAAAGTTAACTCTGTGCTTATTGGGGCTCCTCAGCAACATTAATAGTAAAGGTGCAGTTTGCAGAAAGGTTGCCTACTAAATTTAACTTAATAAATTATACAACAGAAAAACATGGATATCCATTTTAATTAAAACTACCCTATAAATCTTCCTGACTGCTTATCTAACTAGAATCTAGCTCTATTTTTTTCCTTACATAACTGAATTTTTTTCCTTAATTAACTTACTTTGGGGTGTTTTTTCAGTATATAAATTTTGAACTTTTTTGAATAAAGTCCATTGTTTACACTGGTCCCTCTGTGTTCTGAGCAGATCCTTTTTATCTTGGGCTTCTATTTTCTTGATGTGTATTTCATTTTTGAGGGGTTATTTTTAGCAATTTTTACATTTTATGTAATGTCAAAAATCAGGGGTTTTTTGGCTTTCTCTTTGTAGTGTAATGAGTAATGTATAGTATATTATACATTACTCATTATGGTATACACCGCTGTAATGGAGCAATATTTGTAATGTTCCCAATGTAATGTTTCAAACAGCACCACATTAAAGCGCACTAGGGAACATTTAGTGCACACCAGGAGAGTTTACACAAACAAATTAATGCACAATATGTTAGTGCACGTTAGAAATTGCACCCCCATAGTTGGCATTGTGGCTCCGTGTAGACAAGCAGTTAGACACAAGTAAATATTTTCAGTGTTTTTGTGTTTATTGGTTAAACACCAATTTCTGATTTATTGTTTTGGGTTTTTTGGTGTTTGTGGTGTTTTATTGATTATCAGTTAAAAACCAAAAATCAGGATAAAAATAGGGCATCTATCTTACCCTGTATTTTGTCTCTTCACACCTCATTCACAACTGTCACTAAACTGCCTCTCATGGATCATTCACTTGTCAGTTAACCCAGGGCCTGGGACTCCATCTAATTAAATAATTTTCACTTCCGACCCTTAAAGGGCTATAAGAAGCTTTCCTCAGCAAAGCAGGTGAACTCTTGAGGCATTGCAGTTAGGTTCTAAAATGTCTATCATTTTAAAGAATATACATGTTCTCAGTAACTGGCTTTTAAGGCTTGTTATAGTTATTTTTAGTAAGCATTACTGTTCTCCTTTACCCTTGTATAAGAATCAATTAGTCATCTTACTGCAAACAGCTTTGAAGGAAATTGTTCTTTATCTACCAGCTAAAATATAAGGCAGCATTTTCCCAGGGAAAGAGCATTTACTAATTGAAGTGAGAAATGGCACCATTGTTAAAGTATAAACATTGGTGCTGGCTTGTTAGCCACAGCTCAGTGCATTTAGAAAGTAGCTCCCATGCATTCAGTCATCAAAACTGACAAACCATTTTTCTACAAATCCAATTTAGGTAAATGAAATTAATAGATTATAAAACAAATATAAATATACAGTATAAATGCTGACTGAAATGCATTCACAAATGGACTTGAAAATAAAAGGTTGCTCAAATTTATCTCAAATATCAGCTTTTATCTGTTCTTTTTGGCAGAGAGAAATAAAAATGTAGTCCTAATATTTTGCTGGTTGCTCTGTGAATGTCTTTGGGTTGTGTAAATTCTATCCAGAGTTCGGGAAGAGGAAGGATGAGACAACCCTAATCTACAACAGGTTGCCTGCTAATAAACTGTTGGTATGTATCCCAGTTTTGTTGTCAGGGTCATTGTTAAAATGGCTTTTTTTAAAATGGGGAAACACTGTTTCCCTTCCAGATTCATTCATAATGGATGTTTGGGGCATAGGTGTTCCAAATATATGGGGGTATATTAACAAAACTATTACTTGGCTTAGCTGCACAGGGTTTTCACTAAATCCATCCTGCTATCTCTACCTGCCCCCCACTTCCTCCTTTTCCTGTCCTAATTTTAAGACTCTTTATTTAGAACCTTTGACCAGCTTCTGTTTCAGGTATCTAACCTAAACACAGCTTCAGAATTGCCTAAAATCAATTGGGTGAGAAAAGTACTCCTCCCACCCTCCACTCCTGTCCCCACAGCTGTGTGTGGGTATAGCACCTCAAGATATATAGCTGGTTCCACAGAACAAACAAGTGGAAACAATGCTTTGGAGAAACCATTGAGTTTTTCAATTAAACTTGAGGCTGGGTTGTTGGTGGCATAATGGCTTGATATTGTGACCGCTTCAATTGCCTACCAGCTTATAATAATAGGTGATTGATTGCACATCTTTGGTGGGCAGCCAGTTATAATTTGCTGATTTTCAAAAAGCACCTCTTCTGGAGAGTTGTGCCAAGAACTGTGGGAGTTTCTCAATACCCTAGTACTATCGCAGAGGAACGGAACGGAACGGAACACAAGCACTTTTCTAAAATTGATAGGACAAATGTTGTACTCAGAAGTTCACTCTTTGTCCTTTCACCAATGTGCTTGGCTAGTGTAGCCAGGCTCTTACATGTTACCTGCAGAGGCTCATCTTATTTTTCTTATTTTGTGGTTGTGTTTGGACTCTGGTTGTGATAAACCATTTATCTTGGGTTTAAGTCAGAAGATGCTAAATCTTAGCCTACAACAACTGACCACACAGTAGAGGTAGGCCTCTTGCACTGCAAACCACTAGTGGACTTTCAATATATGCTCCTCACCAGTCTTGCCCCCCCCCCCAAACAAACAATTTGAGTTTTAAAATGGCATTTTACATCTTGTTTCTTAGGATCTGGCCACTGCTACTTGTATCAGCTGACTGATTAAGTTCCAGACAGTCCAAAGTTTTGAGGAGATAGTGAGACAAATACCAACCATTTAGTTTTTGTTTATTGTGGAAGCTGAGTTGAAGCTATTCCAAAAGGGGAAAATTAAGACTGCAAACAAACTGAAAACCTTTCTTTTGCTTTCTAGGGAATGGAAGAGAGGTTGTAAACCATTTGAAGTGAAATAATGCAGAGTGATCAGTTGCTGAACCCAGTGAATAGACAAACTCACAAAGATGCTTCTAAATATAAAATAGAGAAGAGGCAGTTGTAGATGATGCCCAGAATAGCAGTTGATTAGTACTGATTCAAAATAATGGAAATTAGTAAAAATACATTTGAGTTGATGGAAGCCCATTGACTTCAATAAAGATACACCAGCAGGTAACTTAATTGGAAATCAATGAAAAATAAGTACTGCATTGACTTAAATAGAGAAATATTAAAAGGCATTTTGGTGTAATATAGTAGCAATCCTCATTAGCAAATATATTAGAATGCCCATTAATGAATGTCATCTATTATATAGTATAGTAAATATCCTGTATTTGCATGCCTGTTTTGTGAATCTATGCTAGTCTTCCATTTCCTCATTACTTTGATTGCTAAGGCCTCAACACTCATATAGGTTTCAGAGGAACAGCCGTGTTAGTCTGTATTCGCAAAAAGAAAAGGAGTACTTGTGGCACCTTAGAGACTAACCAATTTATTTGAGCATGAGCTTTCGTGAGCTCACGAAAGCTCATGCTCAAATAAATTGGTTAGTCTCTAAGGTGCCACAAGTACTCCTTTTCTTTTTGCGAACACTCATATAGTTTACAAGTCTCCATTAATAGTGCCAGCATTCTTATCTTTTCCATTTAAAAAATGCAGTATTTCACTTTCTTTGAAAGCATTACAACAACGAAGTGACAACATGACCTTGCTTATTTCTGTGATTACCATGCAAATATTCAAAGATAATATTTGCATCTCACTTTTGAGGCCAAAATGAGTGGTAAGAAAATAATATGCATTGTTCTTTGAACTTTGTTTGTATGGATTCCAACTCTTCCCGGGCCCTTTGTTCAGTCTGATGTAGCACTAGCTTGCAGGATCTTTGTGAGCATATCCCCCCAGTCGGCTTCTTTTTCCTCATCAGGGTCAGGTGTTCTGCAGGTGTGGAGGGGCACCCCTCTAAGCTGAAACAGCTAAAACAGACAGATGTATTGTGTTTACAGTCACAATGGAAAGCGAAACATAAGTTTCAGGATTACCTTATTTCCCTCAAAGCTTTTAATAAGGCACGCTCATTGACACTTCGGTTTTGGTGTATTTCTACACAGCACCACTCTCCAGCGACAGCCACAGTGTGTATGGCCTGCCGAGGGGCAGGGAAATGGGGGGATTGTTCAGTTGCATAGAACAATAAAATTTAGGCCCCGGTTTCCCTGAATCTGAGAACAAGGCAGTAGCACTGAGGACTGGCACTGTTTTCCCGAGGTGGTGGTGTTTTTAGCTGGTCTCTCTCTCCTGAGGGTCACAAAGGCACAGAGAACACAGCTGCTGCTGGCGTCCCAAAGCTACCCAAACCATTAGCCCCTTCGCTGCCATGTTGCCTGCTGAAGTCATTGTGGAGGGGCATGTGAAAGTGTCCTACTATGGAGGAAGAAATAAGGCTGCCATCCCTAGAAGCCTTTGGGAGATGATTACAGGGTACCTCGAAGATTTCATCAAGATCTCTCAGGAGAATACAAGGGACATCACTCTGTACATAAACTGCCTAACCCTACATGGAAATGAAGAGCACATAAATCTGCGTCTGTTTCTTGGACCACTACCTCTTCTTCTGTGATTAAAGCAATGAAAAGTAGATACTTGTATCCTGCTAATTTGGGATTGGGCTGGGCGCCATCTTTACATTTACACATCTAAAGAGAATGCTGCACACACTTACCTGAGGTTCCTTCCCTTGGATTGGGCTCGTCTGTGCTCAGGTGGCGGGATTGTCTAGACTATGGTGGAGTCTCAAAAAAGATCCTGGCTTGTGGCACAGCTGGACCCCCACCAGCATGTGTCCCTCCTCCTCCTCCTCACTGTTCACAGCAAGGATCTGTGTCTTGGGTTCCTGAGAGGAGGGTGGGGTCTCCACCAAGTATGGTATGCAGCTCATTGTAAAAGTGGCAGATCTGCAGGTCAGCACCAGATTGACTGTTGTCCTCCTTGCCCTTCAGATATACCTGCTGCAGTTCCTTCGCTTTCACGTGGCACTGCTGCTGATCCCTGTCATACCCCTTCGCCTGCATCCCCTGTGCAATATTTTTTATAAATGTTCACATTTCTATGGCTGATCCATAGCTGTGTTTGCACAGCCTTTTCTCCCCACCAGCCCAGGAGATCCAATACCACATCTCTACTCCAGGCAGGAGTGTATTTAGAGCATAGAGCTGGCATGGTCGGTTGGGCAGTTGCATACAACAAGGGAGAGAGCGCCTTGGTGTGGTTTGCCAAGGTGGGCAATCAGTAAAAAGCATTTCAAAAATATGCAAGGGCTTGAAAAGGGGTGATGGCTTCTAGTCTATGTATCTCCTGGGCAGTGGAGTTCACGAGCATAACCAGAACAGTCACTGTCATTATGGGATAGCTGCAAAAGGATTGTTAGGGTTGTCATCGGTCACCTCCAACTGCATCAACCACACTATGTAGACCACGGCTCAACACCATTTGGCGAGGTGGTATTACTGTGTCACTGTCTGTGGGGCATTTATGCTGGCAGGAGACAAGTTCAAGAGTAGACCATGCACACATAGGTTGACACAAGGCAACTTTTGTCAACCCAACCTTGTATACACTAAACCCAACTAGAAGGCCAAGGCTATTTTCTGTAACAAGGGGCAAGCAAAACATTTACTTAGGGACACTTAAATGTTTCCAAAATCAGAGGCAAAGGCTGTGATCATGATAAGATTTTTAATTCCTGAAGTCTTCTCTTCCTACAGAGGTAGCAACTATCATTGATGATCTGCATTTTTAAGACCCAGACCTATTTAGTGGGAAAACTGACAACTCACTCCAAAAAAGAGAAGGATTCTAGGGCTACTTTAAGATTTCTGCAACTATATACTTTCTCTGCTAAGAGATGTTCTACCATCTTCCATTCCCAAAGGCAGGGACTCTTTAGACAGCTCTTGGATTCTACTTGGAAGCAGACATAGTTGAACAAAAGAGCAGGTTTTATTACAGGATGGGCTGTGCCTCAGCTTGTTCAGCTTCCACAATGTCTGGAGAAATTCACCAAATCTGATGGGTTGCACCATATCTGAGGTTTGGGAGCCTCAAACTAACTCTTCCTGTGAATGCTTTTCCCTCTTCTTTCCCTTTTGGCAACTACCTTTCCTTTTCCCTACTGGCATAAAATGGAATTACTGGGGACCAACAGCTTTTAGATTATAGAGAAGAGTTTTTCTGTGGAACCAAGTCCATTCTGTCACTTAATCCTTTTCAGGGATCCCTCTTATGAAACATTGCTAGAGGCTGAAGTTGTGTCTCTCCTTCACATAGGAGCCACAGGGGAAATCCCAGAGCAGGAAGGGGTTAAGGGTTTACATCTGTTTCTTCCTGGTACCCACAAGAAAAGAGGCTCTATGGGCCATAATGGAACTGAAGTGCATAAACAAATACTAAATTTCAGCCACTTCAACTGCTTGGTAATAGCAACCATAACATAATTAAATTAAACATCCTGTGTGGGGGGAGGGAAATACCAAAGAAGTCCACCACAGTAGCATTTAACTTCAGAAAGGGGAACTACACAAAAATGAGGAAGCTAGTTAAACGGAAATTGAAAGGTACACTCCCAAAAGTGAAATACCTCCAAACTGCATGGAAACTTTTTTTAAAACACCGTAACAGAGTCTCAGATTAAATATATTCCCCAAATTAAAAAAAACATAGAGGACCAAAAAAAGCGCCACCATAGCTAAACAAAGTAAAAAGTAGCTAGAGGCAAAAAGACATCCTTTAAAAATTGGTAGTTAAATCCTACTGAGGAAAATAGAAAGGAGCATAAAGGCTGGGAAGTGAAGTGTAAAAATATAATTAGGCAGGCCAAAAAATATTTGAAGAGCAACTAGCCAAAGAATCAAAAACTAATGCAGTTTTTTTAAGTACATCAGAAGCAGGAAGCCTGCCAAACAATCAGTGGGGCAGCTAGACGATCAAGATGCTAAAAGAGCACTCAAGGAAGATAAGGTCATTGCAGAGAAGATAAATGCATTCTTTGCACTGGTCTTCACTGAAGAGGATGTGAGGGAGATTCCCACACCTGAGCCATTCTTAGGTAACAAATCTGAGGAACTGTCCAATATTGAGGTGTCAATAGAGGTGGTTTTGGAACAAATTGTCACCAGGACCAGGTGTATTCACCCAAGAGTTCTGAAGGAACTCAAATAAGAAATTACAGAACTACTAATTGTGGTATGTAACTTATCATTTAAATCAGCCTCTGTACCAGGCGACTGGAGGATAGCTAATGTGACACAATTTTTTTTTAAAAGGCTACAGAGGTGATCTTGGCAATTACAGGCCAGGAAACCTAACTTCAGTAGCAGGCAAATTGGTTGAAACTATTGTAAAGAACACAGTTATCAGACACATAGATGAACTTATTGGGCAAGAGTCAACATGGCTTTTGTAAAGGGAAATCATGCCTCACAAATCTATTAAAATTCTTTGAGGGGGGTCAACAAATGTGGACCAGGGTGATCCAGTGCATATAGTGTACTTGGACTTCAGAAAGCCTTTGACAAGGTCCCTCACCAAAGACTGTGAAGCAAAGTATTAGTCATGGGATAAGAGGGATGGATCTGTCATGGATCAGTAACTGGTTAAAAGAAAAAATAAGGGTAGGAGTAAGTGCTCAGTTTTCAGAATGGAGAGAGGTAAATAATGGTATCCCCCCCAGGGATCTGTACTGGGACCAATGCTGTTCAACATATTCATAAATGAGCTGGAAAAAGGGGTAAACAGGTGGCAAAATTTGCAGATAATAAATCACTCAGCTAGTTAAGTCTAAAGCAGACTGCGAAGAGTTACAAAGGGATCTCACAAAACGGGGTGAATGGGCAACAGAATGTCAGATAAAATTCAGTGTTGATAAATGCAAAGTAATACACATTGGAAAACATCTCAACTATGCATACAAAATGATGGAGACTAACTTAGCTGTTACCATTCAAGAAAAAGATTTTGGAGTCATTGTGGATAGTTCTCTGAAAATATCCACTCAATGTGCAGTGGCAGTCAAAAAAAAACCAACTGAATGTTAGGAACCATTAGCAAACAGATGAGAGAGAAAATATCATAATGCTACTTTATAAATCCATGGTATGCTCACACCTTGAATACTACATGCAGTTCTGGTCACCCCAGCTCAAAAAAGATATATTAGCATTGGGAACAGTACAGAAAAGGGCAATGAAAATGATTCAGTGTATGGAACAGCTTCCTTAAGAGGAAACATTAAAATGACTGGGAGTGTTCAGCTTGGAAAAAAGATGAATAAGAAGGGATATGATAGAGGTGTTAAAATTGTGGCTGGTGTGGAGAAAGTGAATAAGGAAGTATTATTTACTCCTTCACATAACGAGAAGCCAGGGTCACCCAATAAAATTAATAGACAGCAGGTTTAAAACAAACAAAATGAAGTACTTCTTCATACAATGCACAGTCAACCTGTGGAACTGATTGCCAGGGGATGTTGTGAAGGCCAAAGCTATAACAGAGTTAGAAAAAGAACCAGATAGGCTCATGGAGGATAGGTCCATCAATTACTGTTACCCAAGGTGGTCAGGGATGTAACCCCATGCTCTGCATGTCCCTAGCCTCTGATAGCCAGAAACTGGGAGTGGACAAGCCAGAAACTGGGATGGATCACTCGATGATTGCCTCTTTTGTTCATTCCCTCTGAAGCACCTGGGATTGGTCACTGTCAAAAGACAGGATACTGGGCTAAATGGACCATTGATCTGACCCAGTGTTGGCATTCTTATGTTCTTATATCATATCCATAATTCCTTCCCTATGTCCATTGGATTTCTTTGTGGCTTTGGACTTGAAGGATGCATATTTCCATATTGCAATCTGCATTGATTGTTGGAAATACCCTCCGGTTTTGTGCCATAAATCACCACTACCTGTGTCAGGTTCTGCTGTTTTGACTTGCCCAAGAGTATTTCACCAATTGCTTGGTGATGGGGCTGTTCACTTGCGAAGATCAGGTATTTGTGTGTACCTGATAAGACTGCTTGCCTCAGAGGATGTATATGGCTCTCAAAGACAGTCTGCCAGTTGTTCCAGTTACTGAGCAACTAACATCGAAAAGCCTACTTTTGTCCCAACGTGAAGTTTATCAGGCTGGCCAAGATTCCAGATCTTCAAAATCAAATGTTTTGGAAAGACAGACTCCAAACTATGATTAAGATGATCCTTAAGCTCAGGTCAAAAACTGCAGTTGAGCATGAAATCTGTCTGATTACGAGGCCTCATGTACATATGTGTTTGTTAGCCAGACGGCATTCTGGGAAGTACTCCTAATGGCACAGTTAACCAGAGTGCTACTGTACTGTGGACAAATACAGGGTTGTGATGATAGAAACACTTCTTGTGTGGGCACAAACAAAACTACGTAACTGATTAAGCTGGTTGTACTTCAACCACTTATTTATGGCTCTAGCTGTTGTGTGGAGGGGACCTGAGTAGCAAGTAACTTGGGACTTTCATTCCACTTCATTAGTGGTGGAGTTCCTCTATACCCAAGTTATTTTATTCCATTGTAATTCATCCAAAACTTGAAACACAGGGGCCTCTCTCCCCTTTTATTTGTCTCTGGCTACACAGTCCTGGTTGGGCTGTGACTGGCTTTAGCCACTGAATGTCTGGCTGTAGACTGTAGAGGAATGAGCCTGTTTTAACTGAATTTTCTACTGAAGCTGCTCTCAGCTTGGATTGCTCTCTGCTATTACTTTCAAAGCTCTTTGACTATAATCCAGAACTGCTTGTATATATAACTAATGTTGGAAGCCAGAGCATTTGAAATTTACATGGATCCTCTGCAAAGAATAATAAGCATTTAAAAATCCTCCCAGATCACTGAGCTGCATCATTGTCAAAGCCTTCCAGTTCCTGAACACATCTGAGTGGCCAGGGGAACAGCCCTTTGAAGAGGAAATGCTACTTAGCAGATCAAGATGCCTGAAAGTGCTAGAGAGTAATAGAGGATATTAACAGGAGAAGAGCCTAGGCTGAAAGCGGCCCAAGTGAGGTATTAAAATAAAACCCGCCATCATCAAAACAGCAGTTCTTGGAATCTTTCATATCAATGTTTAAAGCACTTGGTTGCTGCTGATTTGGAGCCTTTGGGTGCTCCTGCAATACCAATCATAAATCCATAAGTCAGGGCAATAACCCATCCCAGTATTCATCACCCAACCTGCCCCCTTATTTTGTGTTCTGAAGGCCTGACAAATAAACAGGAGCCTGTATTTTGACTGAAGAATACATAACTTTGCATGTATTGCTGTTTATGTCACAGATTCTGCCCCATGTTGTAGGATAGAATGGGAGTTTAAAATGGTCAATTCACAACTTGAACTGGGCAAATCACTGATTTTTCAGTTTGCTGGCAATTCCAAAAAATTTGGGGGGAGGATTGGTTTGACTCAAAAACTGCTTTTTTTATTTTTATTTTTTTGGCAAACTGACAAAAATAAAACTTTTTGCTTTGGATCAAAGAAAATGAAAAAATGTGTGAACATCATTCTGATTGTCCTCATACTGCCATTCTTTTTCACACTGAGTAGTACTCTGCTCCAGCATAGTCCCCCTGAAGAAACTAGGACTACTTGACTGAAAAGTACTACTCAGCTTGAATAAGGGTGGTGGCATGTGGCCCTTTATAAATGCTGACACTTAACAGAGTTTGACATACTGTTGTAGAAGTTCACAATTACATTCCACTTCTTGGTGCAAAATTGTACAAGTAGTTCTTTATTATTACCTGTTGCATACTGGTATCGTATTCAGTGCTACACAAGACACAGAAGATAGAGTCTTTGCCTTGAGGAATTCACACCAAGGATGAAATCCAAGCCAATGGGGCCAAGATTTCACCTTAAGTCTTTACCAGTGAATCCATTAGTTCTTTACATACATTCATAGGGTAGAACAATACATTAAGTGAACAATTTTAGAAACCAGGGCTAAATCTGGTCCCAGGTAAAATCCTATATATACTCTAGCAAAAAATAAAATTGCAACAGAAGACGCCTCAGGAGACATCATGATGGAATAAAATAAGGCAATTTATCAGCTGGCAATATTTGAGCTTTATTTTGTAAGGTATATTCCTCCTGTTGTTGCTTAAAATACATTCTTTTAGTGTTATTGTATAAGATTTCTGTCACTACAGTTCCTCTCTGCAGCCATTCAGCCCTAGAAATCATTTCCCTGTCTAATCTTAATTAAATATTTCCTAAACTAAAGCATTTCTAGATAGTTCTAGTGAATGGGTGCATGGGTTCAGATTGTCCTGTTTTCAAATTGGATTTCCTTGTCTTTTTTGTAAAAATAAATACATTCAGCAAAACCGATCCACGCACAAATACCATGGCGAAGGGCTTGGTAAAAGAACCAAAAGAGAAGAAAATATTGACTTGATACAAGCTTATTGGCAGGCATTTCACCCAGCAAACAGAAGAGTCTCTTGTACTACATGAGTTTATGGGCCAGATCCTCAGCTGGTGTAAATTGACATAGTTTGATTGAAATCAATGGAGCTACATCAATTTACATCAGCAGAGAATCTGGCCTGAGATCTTTAATGACTTCGGGGGAGATTTTCCAACGAGCTTAAAAGATGAAGTCCCATTGACTCTCTAACTCCTTGGGTTTCTGGAGAATTTCCTCTTTAGTGTATGTGAGCACTTACAGTTACAAAATATTTGGCTTGTGTATGACAAATAATGATAATTTACAATTGAGAGACATCATGAGCAAAAGGGTGTGATGATTTTATTTGCATCAGAATTTATCTTAGCTTTTGTAGAAACCTTGTTAAAATATAAACAGAATAAATTTCAACATAGTTGCAGTAATCTCTTTCACACATTCTCTTAGGCCCACATTTTAAAAAATGGATGCATAAAGCCAGGCATCTCAATTCATATTTAGAGACCTAAATAAATGGTTCAGTTGTCATCTTAGGTGCCTAACTTTACACACCCAATGTATAAATTTTGGCAATTTTGGCCTTAGGTTTTAATGTGTTTATTAATTTGCTAATGGACAATAGAGTGAAGATCATTTATATTTTTAAAGGGGGTAACAAGATTTTGAAGTTTGAAGTTACAAAGTTGAAAATATGAATAACATCTGCCCACAACAGGGCCAACTCTTTTCCTGAAGAGATGCTCCTCACCCTAGTAACTGAGTCAGTGTGCTTTGCTGAACAGGGACTGATTTAAGCATGTGCTTGGGTGAATCAAGGCCTGAGTGCCTAACTGAACTGATCATTTAGCGCCTGACTCTACACTCATCAAAGTCTATGGAAAAATCCCCACTGACTTCAGTGGGCATTAGGTCAGGTATTTAGTCAGTTTCAGAATTAGAAGATAATCATAACAGGTTAATTTCATAGTGTTAATTTCTGTGACTCCAGAGTGTGTATTCCTCAGCTGTGTAACTTCACTGGGTAATCTGAAGTCTTGTCGCTGAGAAGGAAAACTTTGTTTAATAGTACAATCAACTGATGTCCCTTCTCAAGCCCTGATCTAGCTTCTGTTGATATCTCAGATACAGTGACTATGGCCATATAATATTTAAATTAGGACATTACTTTCAAAAAATTGTTTTCCTTTGCTCCAGTCAGTCATTGCAACTCTGTCTGTGTTTTTATTTTAAGCCCACACACCAAAATATTTGCTTTCAGAGAAGCCTTGAATGAGCTTGCCTTTACAACAAGGCACTTGCAGTATTTAATTATTTCTGTAGCATGTTTGTAAGCAAGTAATAGATTTAGACATCTCTGGATTACTATATTAAATTGAGTATAACACTATAATATAGTACATTATTCAGCTGAGTTACAACTACATTTTACTGAACAAAACTCTACAGACTAAGCTTATAAAACATATTTATCCTCAGATGTTAATAGGAAGGGCTTAATTTTATTTCCTGCAAAATTATGACGCAGTGTTAGTTTCAGGCACAGTTTAGGTCATTTTAACATTAAACGCCCTGCTCCTGCAAAGACATAACTGTGCTTAAGTATGTGCACTGTGAGTAGTCCCATTTATTTATGGGCCTGTTTTCCCTGTGCCAGTGCATGATTTATGGGCACAGTCCGGTGCTTAGACATCTAAATTACCTACACGGCGTCTGCCTAACATCGCAGGTGAAATACTGCCTCTACAATTATTCACACCCACAAATTGCGGTCCCAAGTCACAATGTACAGTGTGAGTTTTAACACAGATGTCATACTCATGCTGTTCCATTAGAGCAGCAGCCAAGGACAGATAGCTGAAAAAAGAACACTTCCAACCACAGCTGTCAACTTTCACACAGTAAATAAGCACCCCGAGTTTCACAATAAGCCAAAAATCAAGCTAATCCCATTTCAAAACAAGGCCAAAACAAGCCAATTCCTAAGAACCCCAACACTCTACGTGACTAGATCCCCCCATATGCAGTCTGGGGCTGTGACGGGCCTGCTGTGCACTCCAGACTCTCTCCCCCCCTTGCCCCTGCTTGCCGGGAGCCGATCAAAAAAAAAGAAGCAACAAGCTACAACAAGCTACAAGCCAAAAACTAGCCAAAAAGCTTTTTCTAGCAAAAAGAAAAGGAGGATTTGTGGCACCTTAGAGACTAACAAATTTATTTGAGCATAAGCTTTCATGAGCTACAGCTCACTTCATCAGATGCATGCAGTGGAAAATACAGTGGGGAGATTTTATATACACAGAGAACATGAAACAATGGGTGTTACCATACACACTGTAACAAGAGTGATCAGGTAAGATGAGCTATTACCAGCAGGAGAGAAAAAAGACCTTTTGTAGTGATAATCAAGGTGGGCCATTTCCAGCAGTTGACAAGAACGTATGAGGAACAGTGGGGGCGGAGGGAATAAACATGGGGAAATAGTTTTACTTTGTGTAATGACACATCCACTCCCAGTCTTTATTCAAGCCTAATTTAATGGTGTCCAGTTTGCAAATGAATTCCAATTCAGCAGTCTCTCGTTGGAGTCTGTTTTTGAAGTTTTTTTGTTGAAGAATTGCCACTTTTAGGTCTGTAATCGAGTGACCAGAGAGACTGAAGTGTTCTCCGACTGGTTTTTGAATGTTATAATTCTTGATGTCTGATTTGTGTCCATTTATTCTTTTCCATAGAGACTGTCTGGTTTGGCCAATGTACATGGCAGAGGGGCATTGCTGGCACATGATGGCATATATCACATTGGTAGATGTGCAGGTGAACGAGCCTCTGGTAGTGTGGCTGATGTGATTAGGCCCTATGATGGTGTCCCCTGATATGTGGCCACAGTTGGCAATGGGCTTTGTTGCAAGGATAGGTTCCTGGGTTAGTGTTTTTGTTGTGTGGTGTGTGGTTGCTGGTGAGTCTTTGCTTGAGGTTGGGGGGCTGTCTGTAGGCAAGGACTGGCCTGTCTCCCAAGATCTGTGAGAGTGATGGGTCGTCCTCAGGATAGGTTGTAGATCCTTGATGATGCGCTGTTGCTCACGAAAGCTTATGCTCAAATAAATTTGTTAGTCTCTAAGGTGCCACAAGTCCTCCTTTTCTTTTTGCGGATACAGACTAACACAGCTGCTACTCTGAAATTTTTCATCTAGGTTACTAGTTTAAAGCTAGTAGTGCCTGTAAGTTTTTGTGGTAGCCAATATGAAATAAGTTGGTTGTCTCAGCCCAGCTCCAGTAGGCAAAGTCTGTACATTACAAACCATTAGGACCCTTGACAAACAAGAATAATGCTGTTGTTGGCCATCTCACTGGAGGAGTAACAACAAATGAATGGATATAGAGACTGCACTACACTCTAAGCGCTAAGGTAGTCCTTCCAGATTATCGGGAAGGCACACTGGCAGGGAGATGTGGCGAACCTAGCCTTGTCACTGTACGTGTTCTGTGGATAGACAGTTCCAGTCTCAAATGCTATCACAGAATCACCCATTATGAGCCTTAATGCACTTAAAAAGGAGGGAGAAAGAATCACCCATTGGCACAGTAATAAGACAATCTTCAATCCTTCATGACTCAAAGAAGAAAAAAACCTGGGATGTGGGTATAATGTGCCAGATTTCTGTTCCATTACAGTGAGGGGGTAAACGGACACTGACCACTCTATGAATTTAAGAGATAATAAAAGTTAGGGCCTGCTCCTGTCAGGTACCTACTGAGTGCTCTCAAATCCCAGTGAGGTCAATGGGATTTGAAGCCATTCATCAGTATGGGACATGGCCCTTTTTCATTACCAAATGCCCTTGTGGCGGTTATTTTGTTTCAATATTGTTCTTCAGAGAGTTGATTCAAAGCCCATAGAAGTTATTGGAAAGAGTCCCATTGGCTTCTAGGAAATTTGAGTCAGACCATAGGGATGGTGTGGGGGGGAATTCATGGGGAGAAAACAGCGAAAAAAAATCAATTTTCTGCCCTCTCTGCTTTTAGATTGTTAACATAATTTTTAAGTTTATCCAATAGCATACCAAGAACTTAAAAGCATTCCATTAATTTTTTTAAAATTGTATTTTTGTTATTTTCTACCTGTGTTTTAATAGTGTCTTCTATTTGTAGAGCTGCCTACTTTTAAGTTTCACTTTAGTCCATGCAGTCTTTTTTTGTCTTCTGTTTATATGTAAATGTTACATTTTAAAGGACAGCAATTACAGAATAATTTAGCCTCTACACTGATATTTCACAGATGCAAATTAACTAGGGATGGCAGAAGATCAAACAGAGTGTAGTATAAACTTTCTTGCACCATGCTGGTCAAATATTGTAAATAAAGTTGCAGTGGGTTATAAAACCACTAGAAGGTTTCAACAGCTGGGGAGTTTCAAAATATAAGAAGCGCTGTCTTCTGCAAAGCATCATGAATATAATAATGTTAAAACTTAATGTGAATGTTTATTATGTATAAAAGTAAACAGATCTCTATGTTCTGAAGTCTATATGTAGACTTTTATTTCTCCATATCCTCAAGTTTACCTTGAATTTAATAACATTAAACAACATAACATTTTAATAACATTTAATAACATTTTGGGGTTATTTCCCCCCGTCAATTCCTCTCCCCATCCAGCTGTCATCCTCAGATCAAATGAATCGTGTTTGGTGCAGGACTTGAGTGGGGGAATTGAAGGTCAGGGAAGAGGCAAAAGTAGGCGTACAACAGCTTTATCCTCTTCCTCCCCACACCACCACCAGGCCTGGTAGGGACTGGTTAAATCATGTCATTTAGGGTTACAGTACTGCTCTGCCATATCCTCTTCCCTGAATCAGGACTCCATTATGCCTCCTCTGCTGGAATAGCAGAACGGGACTGTATTGGCGCACAGGAGCTGGTTCTCCAAATTTAAAGAAATTAATTTGTCATTTGTGAGGAACAGACATATACCGTATATACTCGTTCATAAGCCGAATTTTTTTAATAAAAAAGAGAAGCATCAGAGAAGGGGGTCGGCTTATGAACGGGTATAGAGAGGGGGAGAGGTGGGACACAGCTCCCCCCCCCCCCAACAGAGGGGGCAAGGAGTGGCAGCACAGCCAGAAGGGAAGAGGCAGGGCCAGAGTCTCTCCTGGCCATTGTGCTCTCCCGCCAGCCTCTGAAGCAGCTGCAGCTCCAGGGCTCCAGCCGGGCCAGAGACTTCCTCCCCTGGCCTGTCCCAGGTAAGGTGGGAAGGGGTGGGATGGGATGGGGAGAGTATGGGGGTCCCGGGCTAGGGGTGGGTTAGGGAGGGGTTATGTGGGGAGGGGTCATGTGGGGAGGTCCCGGGTTAGGGGTGGGGTCATGTGGAGGGTGGTCACAGGGGTTACTCCCCTGACCCCCAGCTTCTCCCCCGCAAAAAATTTCCCCACCAGTTGCTGTCCCAGCCCATCAGGGTAAGCTGCTGGCAGGTCAGGACATTTTGTTTACTTAGGTTTACCTCCGTGCCTGCGGACGCTCAAGGTAAACAAACCGTCTTGGCCCGCCAGCTTATCCTGATGGGGTGGGAACCAAAGTTTGCCAACCCCTAAATTATAGGATTGGCTTATGAATGGGTCATAAAAATTTGCCATTTTTACTTATCCATCTTGGGGCGGTCGGCTTATAAACGAACCGGTTTATGATCAAGTATATACGGTAGTTTGTTTAGGGTTCTGTCCTGTCAGCCACCAGTTTTTACAAATGTGGAATATGGATAAGGGTAGAGAGCAGGGAGAGTTTTAAAAAGGAGCCAAATGGAGTCTTTATGTTTCTAAAATTGTATATAGTTATAAAAAGATACTTAAAAATTATAAAACATTTTTCTTCAAAGCACTTTACAGCACTAATTAGCTATCTCTATGGCAATCCCTATGAAACTGGTATGGCTCTTAGCTATCAAGTTGATAGACATTACAGCTTGTCAGATTTTTTCTGAATCTTTTTTTTTTAATGAAAAATGACTTTTTGACCAAAATAAAAATTTTGCTTAAAATTTCCATTATGGTCAAATGCTTCCATTTTTTTATTGAAAAATCAGAAACCAAAAATTTCCAGTCCAAAATTCTGGTTTTTGTTTTAAAAATTTCATTTTTTATTTAGTTTTTAGTAAAATGTTGTGTTTTGGTGTTAGAAAACCAAAATTATTTACTGAAAACAATTTTTGAAAACTGATTTTTAAAAAAGTATGTATTTATTTATTTTTGGTTTTTATTTCAGTTTTTAGTCTGAAACATATTCATGGGAAATTTTAAATTTTCCCCCCTAATTTTCCTTTGAAAAATTATAATTTTTCAACCAGTTCTAATAGATATCTTAGATATACCATATATATAAAGAGAAAAAATACTATATATATATATATATACAAAGAGAAAAAAATAATCTCCACTGTATAGATGGGGAAATAGATGTACAGAATATATAAAGCTGAAATTTTCTAGTTTGGGTGCCTCATGTTAGTCTCCTAAGTACATAGCTTGTGTTTCCCAGGCACGAAAGTACCTGCAGTTCCTATTCAAGTCAATGGAAGCTGCAGATACTCAGCACCTCAAAAAATCAGGGTATATATTTAGATACCTAATTTTAGGCAACAGTTTTGAACATTATGTTCTAATTGGCTTGCCCAGTCAATTTTACAGCTGGGATTAAATCAAAGAATTCTCATTGTTACATCATGTCTCAGTCCTGTGTTTTTTCTGTTTTGTGGTTAATATCTACTCGAGTATTTGTCGGTTTAGACTGAGATTTTCAAAGCCACCTAAGAGATTTTGACTCCACTAGGCAGCTTTTTTAGAAGTCCTTGTACTCAGTCAATTCAAACAGATTTTTTTAGAAAAATTAATGTTATTCATAAAATGGACTTTTGGGGTTGGATTTTACTTGGGATCATTTAACACTTCAGATAGGGGCTTAGCTGCAGGCCAAAATCCTACCAATGAAGACGAATTTGTATATGCTTACGATGTTCAAGCTTTATCAGTAATCAAATTGAACTTCTGTTGCCCCTCTGGACATTTCAATTTATGAAATATCAGTAACTGATGTAATTATGGAGGAAAACAATTGGACAACCACTCCAGCTTTACACAGCTGTCCTTTTCCCACTGGGACCTATTAAGAGCTATACAAACAAGGCAGTTTTGCTTTGGTGCTTAGCTTGACTTAGCATCATATGATGGGCTCACATGGTCTTGTCTGGAACTATGCTGTCTTCATTTGGTTTTTCATATCCTTTTAACATGCCACAGTTTAAATTCATTTTACATAATGATGATTTTGCAATGTTAATCGTCAGAGATAGGGGAAAGATGCCCATGAGTTCCATGTTTTCTAAATTACATGGGACATTAAACAACCAGTTCTACTCTGAAAAATGATTTTGAATATGGTGTTGTGAGAGTCCATGTTTCATATGTCTTAATTATATTTATATAAAATTTATTCAGTTTACTAGCACTTTTTCCCCTTAATTGCTAGTCCTTGCAAACCCAACCTGAGATCTGAAAGTCAAACTGTTCTCTTATTTGCACATATCAACACTCAGTTTCAGCCGACCAAAGTCTGCCCTTCGTTGCATCTTTGTGATTGTATTGACTTCAAATTCAGCATTCAGTTACACAGATATAAATGAAGAGAGCATTTGGCCTGCAGTTGAAACTAAGGGTTTGTCTCCACTACCAGTGGGATCGACAATGTGGCAATTGATCCACCGGGGTTCGATTTAGCGGGTTTAGTGAAGACCTGCTAAATCAACCACTGATCACTCTCCCATCGACTCCAGTACTACACCGGGAAAAGAAGAGTAAGGGGAGTTGACGGGAGAGTTTCTCCCGTTGACCCAGCATGGTGTGGACCCTGCGGTAAGTAGTTCTAAGTTACGTCGACTTGAGTTACACTACTAACATAACTCAAATTGCGTAGCTTAGATCGAACTTTCCCCGTAGTTTAGACCAGCCCTAAGCAATTCTGTTTATGAAGCATAAAACAGAATAAAATCCAGCTCTTTCTCATAGCTTCGTCTCTGAAGTAATAACAAAAGGAAAAAGTAGTAAAAACTCTTTTTTACCTTTGGAATTATTACTTTGAGTGCATATAAGCTGTGACAGGTCATTCCATATTCTTTATGAAAATATGCTTATGATATGAATATGACATAACTGAGATATACTATGTGCAAGATGGCTCATGTGAGATATCGTTGGAATGGTTATGATTTACTGAATGTGATTATCCAATCTGTATGCCTGTATCATTTCTGTATCTGAAATTAGGAATATTGACTATGTATCTGTATTTCAACTATGCTACTTTGGGTGACACCCACTGCCAACACTTCAGTACAACAATGGAAAAGCCAGACAGGGTGGATGGCCCATCAACAAGGACAGTGGACTGTAAAAGAGCTTAGTCTTCCTGTGAACATGTGGGTCAGCCTGTGAAGAATGGCTACAAGGGCCCTACAGAGTCAGGTGGTCTTGTCACCTGATACTAAAACATTATCTGGGACTTCTTGTAACTTTCCACTGTAAGGGAAGAGGGGTCTAACTAGGAAACAAAGGACTCCCGCCTTATGCAAATCCTATTCAAGGGTGGGGAGTGAGGTAATCCGAGGTCATGAGTTCTCCCCTGCTACCCCACCAAAGATGACTGCTGGAAACAACTAAGACTGAACAGGGGAAAGAACTGGGCCCAGGCTGGAAGGGCATCTGGCCTGTGAAGAAGATTATTAGAACCACATTTAGGGTGAGAACTCACATGTAACCGTTTCTTTAGTGTATTAAGCTCAGTTTGCGTGCTCTATTTTATTTTCTTAGTAATCTGCCTTGTTCTGTCTGCTACCTCCTTAACTACTTAAAATACACCTGTTACAGTAAATAAATTTATATACAACCCAGTTTATATGATTTCTAACTGGGGAGTGGAGAAAGGGGGAGAAATTGTACATACCCTCTTCCACATTGGGGGAAGAGGCGAATATAATATATCTTAGGGTCTGTACTCCAAGGGAGGTGTACATCTGAGTACTGGAGCAAGTCCCTTAAACTGAGTCTTCCCTGAGCTGATCTGCAGCTGGGTGTGGCCCTGCCTGTGTGTGTGTTAGAGGAGGTTTTAAGAGCCTGGCTCAGCAAGATAGGTAAAAGGGGGCACATGCTGGCAGAACAGGTAGACGCAGTGGTATCTCAGCACATCAGGTGACTTCCCAAGGGCTTCAACCCATAAGACAGGAAACAGCTTTGTTGTGTAAAAAGGTGCTATTTTTACACAACTTGCAATAAATCAAGATTGTAAAATCTTTGGAGCAGGGATATAAGGATAAGGCCTTTTCCTGTAGCCATATTGTAAGGCCTAAGGCCTTCGTCTGCAGCCATATTAAGAGAGTAGCAGAAAACTTAGTTTGATAGCATTCTGTCTGGCAAGAAATCATTCATCAATAGTTGTGGTTGTGAAATCCTCATTTCTTTATTTTTTTTATCTTTATGATCCCAATTTCTCTATTGTTTGTCTGTATGATCTCTGGTTCTTTGATTGTTTCTGTCTGTTACATAATTAATTTTGCAAGGTGTAAATTAATTAAGGTGGTGGGGTGTGATTGGTTAGAGAATTTTGTTACAGTGTTTGGATTGGTTAGTAAAATTTTAGTAAAATGATTAGTTAAGGTACAGCTAAGCAGAACTCAAGTTTCACGATATAAACTTCCACAAAAGGAAGTTCTTGCAAACCAACTCCAGGACACAGCCCCAAGATCAGAGCTGCCAGACCTCAACACTCTGCCAATGACACTGTGCAGAAACTGGAGTCCCCCAGATGACCTGATCCTGACTGGCCATCAAGAAAAGTTCATCTGCCTTATTGGGACTGGGAGTGGTGAGTACTGTATGTTTAGTGTATGCATTTTGCGGGGGGGTAACTGTTAATCAATAGAGGTTAGGTAGGATATTACCGTGTAAGGCTCTTTCACTGGTAAAAGACCCCATAAACCCGCAGAAGATTAAACCCTGAGTCCACAGGGAATGGATGTTTGCTCCGAGTCCACAGGGAATGGGTGTTTACCCGGAGTCCGGAGGAATAAAGCCCAGAGCCCACAGAGGGATAAAGTTTAGGTGCCTTTTGCCTGGAGCCCTCGGAACTGGGAAAGGGTGGAGGTGCTTAAATTAACCAGGTTATGCTGCCTTGAGCCCTAGAAACTAGGTAGAGATGGGATGCCCTAGAGTGTGCAAGTGACAGATAATTTTGTGCAGGTAACAGGGACTGTCTGTACAGTGCTCTGCACAACTGGGCCTTGATCCCTGATTGGGGATATATAAATAATGAATAACAACAACATCGTTGCTATTCAGAGTAGAGCCAGGCTTTAAATTCTTACAAAACTGAATACTGCAGGCTCTGGCAGCTTGAATCCAAAATGGGTTATAAATATTTAAACTCATGATGAATTCATAAACAACATGGGAAGCTAGTGCCCTGGCATACTTTACTTCACATACAAAATATGTTTACTCTGATATTTTGAAATTATTACTACAGCAAACCTCAGGGGTATATTCTTCCCTCTGTGTGCATGTGTTATTCCCATTAGTGATCATGAGAATGAGCCACATGCATCAAGAGGAGAATATATCCATTAGAATAGAACCTAGACCAAAGGGAATGTAAAACCCCTTAGCTGATAGATGCTGAGAACAGTACAGCTTAAGCCTTATTCCCTCTTGACTTGGCATCACTGAATTTTGAGATGTAAAGAGAGATTCACCAAGGGACAGCAGTGTAAGTAGCTACTATGAAAACTAATACAATGGCTGATTACTGTACTGTCAAAGTATTTCAAGCTATGTTTGATCCTAGTTAAAGCCTCTCTTTTTATTCCATTTCAAATATATTTTCAGTTCAGACATTAATTCTTTGATTCATTACATGAAATTGAATTTCTCCTCAGGACATGCTCTACCATTCAGATTTAGCATTTTAAGGAAAAAAAAAACAGCTAGCTATCTGGATTCTGGGTAGATTCATTTGATTCAAGTGACTAAACTGAAAGTGCTAGATTTGTCTGGATCAGGACTGGAGCAGGTGTCCGAGCTGAAATTCCAAAGGCTTCTCCCCTATATAACAAATTGTGTTATAAAAGTATATGATCACAATATTAAAGGGGTAGCATAACACATGCATGCAAGAAGACAGTGTTAAGGTTGCATGTTCAATCTCAACTTTCATATTTCTTGAGTTTTGAGTACTTAACCTCTCTATAAAGGTTATATAGTTATCAAACACACATTAGTTAGACACATTGGAGAAAGCATTCTATTAACAAGCTCATTAGTGGAGGGGGTTTTGCATGGATTTTTTACATATTGGCCTAGATCCAGCAAAACATTAAGTATGTGCTTAAGTGCCTTACTGGATCAGGGCCTTTGTTTTTTTGTTGTTTTTTTTAAAAAGAGAAACAGTCACCAGTGTATCTTGTAAATTCCTTGAACCAGGGTTCCTTGGTTTCATGTTTTCCAAACCTGAGGCCTCTCCAGTATGACCCAGGCTGTCACTAATAGAGACCATTTCCAACTCTGAGATCATTTCTAATAGAAGACCATCTAAGTCTAAAAGTTTTGGACTTTCTCAGAATTTCAGCCATTTTTGCAGTAGAAAAGCTCCCTCCTGTGGAAGACACAACCTCTGCAATGAGTTGAGGCAGGGTAAGTCTAACTCTAGGGACATGTATACTGCAATTAAAAACCTACAGCTGGCTCGGGCTCCAGGACCCTGTGAGATCGGAGTGTCCCAGAGCTCAGGCTCCAGCTGGAGCCCAAACATCTACACTGCAGTTAAACAGCCCCTTAGCCTGAGCCACACAAGCCTGAGTCAGCTGGCTCGGCCAACCACGGGGGTCTAACTGTGGTATAGACATACCCTCTGTGACTTTAAAGCAGCTGGAAAATTATCATTTTGTGTATCTCAAAATTCAAAGTAGAAACATATTCTTTGTTGAAATTTTCCAAATACAGCACACAGATTTCAGCACTGAAACCTTCTAAAAAATATTAGATATGATGCTAAATATGGCGCTAGACCCATTTAGCAAAGTGTGTAAGCAGAACACAGTGTTTAAATGCTTACTTTTATAGTCTATTTTTTAAAAATAATGAAGGGGACCTATTCCACAGACAGGCACTATCCAACCTGAATAGCTCACATATAAAATACCAGATCTTTATGAGTTTTGTACGCAAAATATTTTTTAAAAGTTTCTACAAACTTTGGTCTTCTGTAGTGCCTTCTTCCTTTCCCTCCAGAGATCTTTAAATGTTCTTAAAGCATTAATGAATTAAGCTTCACTACATCTCTTTCAGGTTGGGAAGTACCATTCCTCATTTTACAGATGGGGAAGTTCAGGCAATATAAGTTACATGACTTGCCCAGGCCATAGAAAAAAGTCTGTGACAGAGTGGAGAATAGAACCCAAATCTCTTGACTCCTAACCCTGTACTTTATTGACAAGATCATATCTTGTGTAGATTCAAAGTCATTTGCTTTTATTTAATTGAGATGTAGGGAAACAGTATTGCCAAACTCAAAAGTTTAAAAAGTCATAAATCAGACCCAAAATGCCCTAAGATTGGTCCCAAAATTATGATTTTTAGAGGAGAGTTTAAATTGTGTTTGAATTTTTAAACTCCCCGTCAACGTATGTAAGTATGTGACAATTACAATCTTGTTAACTCTCGCAAATCTATAGCGAGGTGATTTTGTCCCCAACTGCAGAAGTGTTTGTAAGAGGACCCCGCTGAGATCAAGACTCCGTTGTGCTAGTCACTGTACAAAACATAGTAAGAGACAGTCCTGGCCCTGAAGAGCTTCTAATCTAGAGCAAAGCACAGCGGTGAATTTGTGATTTGGGAGCTAGAACTGGAACTCACTAACCTCATCTCATGGATGTTCAATAGCTTCCATATTAGGTAGGAACATCTTGTAATCCCTGCTAAACTGAACAGGATAAACACGGATTGTCAGGAATCAGAGCCTGCAACAGAACCAGTCTCCAGGATACCAAACCAGTGCAGCTGGTCAGTAGTAGGCTGCCTAATTGACCACACTGCCTGATTGGCTGCAAGAGGCACTAGACTGTCTCTTAAGCCCAGCAGCTGGTCAGCAGCTGCCCAGAGCATTTGCTGCAGCCTTGCTCCAGGTAACCTGGTTTGGACCCTTGGCTCTTATTATGACCATGGGCATTGACACTTGTTCCAATCGCTAGACTTGACTGCCCATGTCCCAATCACGGACACTGATGACCTGTAGGTGAAAGACTCTATAGCTCATTATCAATATCCTGAGTCATTTAGTCCTGTAAATAATAAGAACGAGGTTTGCGTTCTGGAAAAAAAAGTTTATTAAATCAAGTTTGATCTTTTTGGAACTTACAGAGGTAGGTTTTCGACTTTGGAAACAGGGCAAAATCTCCTGCTCATTGCTCTCAAATTCAAACACGCTTTCAGTCTGTGACTGCCTGGTTTTAGAGGTACAGCTCCCATTAATTAAAACTCAGATAAGGCAGATATTAACACAATATTCAAATTCACTTCTAAATATGATGTTTTCCAATATAGTATTTTCCAACAACTATACCAGAGTCCTTAAAATAGCTTTTATCCATGTATGTGTATTCTGCGCCTCCATTATTAGCGGGATTTGAACTCACACAGGCAGATCCAGAGCCCAGACCTTTTCTAGCTCAGCTACAGGAATAACTAGGAGGGAAGAGGAAAGCATGGTGTTTTTTATCTCTGTGGACCATCTCAAACAAGGAGTCACAACACACACAGTGCCAGCTATTTTACACAACTGACATGTTACATACACTTGTTATAGAAGTATACATTACACAAGTATTTGTGAGATAGCAATGGAATGCTGGGCATCAGAATTCTTGGTTTCTCTTTCCAGCTTTGGGTCTAGGCATAGTCACATATAACAACACCGCTTCTTGGGTCATCAGGCACCTCTGGATGTATAAACATGAACTGTTATCACTTAAGCAAAGAACTAAGATCTCAGTATCAAAGCAGAGGCGTAAGCAGAAATTTCTATGTGCTCTCACTGCTGGAAGGTGACAGAGCCACACTGTGTTAGCAAGCTCTCACTTATCCCTGAAATGGATGAACAATAGTAACCTCACCTAAAATAGCAGCATGAAGCCTTGTTTAATAATAAGGTTTGTGAAGGGAACAAAAATATTAATAGCAGTCAATAGAGGAGCTGGGCTTAGAAGTCATTGAAGTTTAGCATATTACCTTCCACAAGAGATACCCCCTGCCCCTCCTCTTCTCTGAAATCATGTGATAGCTGGAACCCCTGCGGCAGGGACTAAAATCATGAGAGTTGGTAGCCCTGGAGAAAGCATTCAGTTAACAAGTTCATTAATGTCTGAGTTCTGCATAGGGAACTCTTTCAATAATTAATTGATCCTCAAAATATCCTGCAGGGCTGCTTGTGGGCCATGGAGCACTCACTGATGATCTGGGGAGAGCTGGCTGGTCACATTGTACTGGCTTCTCCTTTCTGGCTGTTAAATTGAATTAAAAGAAACTTACTGTCATAAATATAAAGGGAAGGGTAACCACCTTTCTGTATACTATGCTATAAAATCCCTCCTGGCCAGAGGCAAAACCCTTTCACCTGTAAAGGGTTAAGAAGCTAAGGTAACCCCGCTGGCACCTGACCCAAAATGGCCAATGAGGGGACAAGATTCTTTCAAATCTGGAGGGGGGAACAAAGGTTTGCTCTGTCTGTGTGATGCTTTTGCTGGGAACAGATCAGAAATGCAAGCCCTACAACTCCTGTAAAGTTAGTAAGTAATCTAGCTAGAAAATGCGCTAGATTTTCTTTTGTTTAATGGCTTGTAAAATAAGTTGTGCTGGACGAAATGTATATTCCTGTTTTTGTGTCTTTTTGTAATTTAAGGTTTTGCCTAGAGGGATTATCTATGTTTTGAATCTGATTGCCCTGTAAAGTATTTACCATCCTGATTTTACAGAGGTGATTCTTTTACCTTTTCTTTAAATAAAATTCTTCTTTTAAGAGCCTGATTGATTTTTCATTGTTCTTAAGATCCAAGGGTTTGGGTCTTTGTTCACCTGTACCAATTGGTGAGGATATTATTATCAAGCCTTCCCCAGGAAAGGGGGTGTAGGGCTTGGGGGAATATTTTGGGGGAATAGGACTCCAAGTGGTCCTTTCCCTGTTCTTTGTCTAAAACACTTGGTGGTGGCAGCGTTTTACCTAATCCAAGGGCAAAGACTTTGTACCTTGGGGAAGTTTTAACCTAAGCTGGTAGAAATAAGCTTAGGACGTCTTTCATGCAGGTCCCCACCTCTGTACCCTAGAGTTCAGAGTGGGGAAGGAACTGTGACATTTACAAAGACATCAAATACTTTCTTAATGTTACTTTTCCATGAAAGCAATTACTGTAGTTGCCACAGGGATGTCATGTGATCATGAGTGGGAGGAGAAGTAGCCCATAATCCTGAATCAAACGGGTGTTCTGTTCTATTATTATATGCTCCACATCCACCCTATGAAAAAGTTTGAACCCCCCTGGAATAATGTACAGGGTTCCTACTGGCTTGAGATTTCTCTCCTTCTATAAGCACCACCTAGTGGTGGCCCAGAATAAATTCTGATTTTGTTTCATTGTTTTGAATTGTTCCTTAGCACATTTCCAATGAGAACTGGGTACAACCAAAAGCATGTTCAGATCTTTCACTTTGTTTTCGGAGTACAGACAGCAGCAGGGGCTAGGAAATGGTTGCGGGGTAGAAAAGGATTGCTTCTAGAGTTTGTCTAGGAAGTTTTGCTGCTAGAAAAAGTAACGTTTTAAACTGGAGCTAGTGATAATTGAAACAACAGTGAAAATACAGGAAAAAAGGGTAATTGGGGGTGGAAATTAATATTTCATCTCAGAGAGTGGTTACAAATTATTGACCTGCTCCTAAAGTTTTGGAGGAAAGCTAGTTGTTTGGGAATTGTTACAGTCTACAGATGATAAATGTACAATGCAAGTTCCTCCACAAAGAAGTGCTCAGACACTTTTACAATAATTATTTTATATAAAGCAGCGTGACACTCTCCTCAGGACATCCAGAACTATAAGCCACTGTTACTGTTCTACATCAGCAAGAGTGAGATTTGCTGGTGCTTAACTGTGTGTCAGCTGCCTGCCATACCAGCCTGTTCACCACACAAGCAAACTCTGCCTGTCTTAACTTTGCCTTGCAGATAAGAATCATTGAACCCTGGCTCCTGGGTTCCCCAGAGACATCCTCAGTGTCCAGTCCCTCAGACTGGACACTCACAGAAATTATTACATTTGCTGCCCCCATAGAGACAGTGCACACGGTAGTCTATTTTGTCAGCTGAAGACTCACTCTAACTTTAATATACTGAACAGAGGGTTTTGTGATAAAACTAAGTTTATTCACAAAGAACAGAGATTTCAGTGATACTAAGCAAGAAAAAGAGAGGGGCATAGTTACAAACAAAGCATGCTTTTGAGTGACTAAAACTTAATTCGAGTGAGTTATGTCTTCGCCTAAATAGCTTTCTCACTCACAGCATATCCAGCCCTTCCTGGTCGGAAGATCTAACATTTGCAGAATGAGAAGGTGCAGTTCCCTTTGTTTTGTAAGTGATGGATAACTATCTTTTTGCTCCCCTTATATTTTCCAGAGTCCATTGTCTTTGCCTCAAGAGCCAGAATTCCCAGGAGTGCAGACTCTATCCCCTGCTATGCTCACTAAGCTGTCTCCTCCACCACTTTGAAACTGGATTGCTTTGATTAACCTATTTGTAAATATACTTTCATTGTCTATGGCTTACAAAGCTTGACCCAGATAGATAAATCCACATTCATTTTTCTAAGGCAGGCTTGTTTATTCTTTGCCACCAAAACATATATTTCCAGTACATATACATAACTCTTTACAGACAACGCATACATACGTCACACTATGATATTCCTGACTAGCATGTCACCAGCTTTCATAAAAGACCTTACTCAATACACTTTTATAATACAACAATATTGTATACAACCAGTTGATTCAATTGCCTATTCTTTGGTGTTCAGACCCCCTGTTCTTCCCCTAGTGTATCTGAACCCTGATTGTCACAACCAGTGTGGCACTGTAGGATGTGTGTCACATGGAGACCTTGTCTGTATTACATAAATTTGCCTCAGACTAAATACACTGGCATAAAAGGAGAAGACTCTATGCTGGGGTGGGCAAATGTTTTGGCCCAAGGGCCACATCTGGGTATGGAAATTGTATGGCGGGTCATGAATGCTCATGAAACTAGGAGTTGGGGTGTGGAAGGGGGTGAGGGCTCTGGCTGGGGCTGCAGGCTCTGGGGTGGGGACAGAAATGAGGAGTTCAGGGTGCAGGAGGGGGCTCCAGACTTAGGCAGGGGGTTGCCGGGGTGACGGCTCCGGCTAGGGGTGCAGGCTCTGGGGTGGGGCTGAGGATGAGGGGTTGAGGATGCAGGAGGCTGCTCTGGACTGGAATCGAGGGGTTTGGAGGATGGAAAGGGGATCAGGGCTGGGGCAGGGAGTTGGGGCCCGGGAGGGGGGCAGGAGTGCAGGCTCCGGGCGGCGCTTACCTCAAGCAACTCCTGGAAGCAGCAGCATGTCCCCCTCCAGCTCCTATGCAGAGGTGTGGCCAAGCTTGCTATCTCTATGGAACCTGAGCCAAATTTTTCACTGTTGGTGGATGAACTGTACATGAGCAAGAAAATTAGGTATTTAGGCATCTAATTGACTAATTTGCTCAGACAAATAACTAACCCACCCACATTAGAGATTTTGAGCATGCAGAAACTAAGAATCTGAAAAGCAAGCATGGAAAAATAAGCATGTTATTTTGACTCTGCCAAAGTGGAGGGTAATGGTAAAAATTTGACCCTGCATTTTTCGGTGTTGTAGATTTTCTATCATGTCAAATGATATACAAATGATATACATGTCAAATACTTCCCTTCTTCAAAATGGTGTTATGAGGCTTAATCAATGTTTGTTAATGGCACCAAGATCCATAGATTTGCTTGAATTCACTGATATCTCTGACAGTGAAACATCCTACTCCTCCTGCTGTGACTTTCACTGTGCATGAGGATTCACATGACTACAAGAGCTCAGATGGTAGAGCTGCTGATTATGCTTGTAAGAGATCTTGGTTTAAAGCCCATTAGGAGTGAATTTGTTACACAGTCCAGAACTGTGTATTCCGAGTCACTGTTATCCTATTATTTAAATCTGTTGATATAAACTGAATAACAGAATTGTAAATTAAGCTTATTAGAGTCACCCCTATTATACAGCCCATTTTTCATTACTTGGGCGCAACGGGTTCAGGGATTGCAGTGATTTACTCATAATTCTGTAGTTAACATGCCAGAATATATACAAACTCTGCTATATAGTTTACTATAGAGATATTTGTTTAATTTGCATCTCTGTCAGAAATTGGTGCAAAATCCAGTTTTACTGGATCTGCAAAGAGGATGGCATGTGCAGCAGAATTTTACGCTCTGGTAAAAGTATTTGCAGGTAAAAACTGACTTTCATTTTTGCATCTAACAGAAGAACACCACCAGGCTGATGAATTTTCAGTTGCTGATGTGAATCAAAAGAAAACACATCCAGTCTCTGGTGTGATCAGAGGCCTCACACGAACATGCCTCTCTCCTCCAGATGGTTATTTGTAGGCCTCTAACTTTACAGTGAACTAGCGTGGTAAGCAGCAATGTTTTCAGATAGTGTTTGTCCAGATACTGTACCTCGCAGTACCCCTATCTCAGGAAGACTACAGGCTTGAAGTACACAAGGGAACAAAGTTCTAACTCACCAGGTAGTTAGGACTTGTGCAAGAACAGCAGACCATGGCAGGTGAGGTCCTCAAAGAAATGTAATAAAACATTTTCTGCAGGCCCTAAGCTATGCATAACTTTTCTGCCTGGTTTCAGGGATCTAACCATAAAATCCACCAATGACATTGTCGCTTTCTATGACATCAGGTGTGATGTCACAAGTGTGATTTCTGAACTACTGCAATTTTGTTGGCTCAGGTTCTCTACACTCAGCACTGAAAGAGGACACACTGACCTGGAGTTAGATTGAAATCTAGAACAATAGCAAAACTTTGGAATATTCCTGAGTTTTATATTCAGATAACTTATTTTTATGATCAAGCTTGGATAGATTTTAACTTTTTATTCCTTTTTGTTGTTCCTATCTATTTAATTGGCTGTTTTAAAATTTGTAACTCCTAGCTGCAAGATTTGCCAAAAGATCATCCATTTGGGCAAAACCTTGGTGGGGACTGGATTCAGTTGTGCTCCAGTTAAGGAGGAAAAGCAGAAACGATGAAAGGAGCTCACGTAAGATTCTCTTTCTTGCTTTAAGATGGAAAGCAAACTCCCTGAGGAAGGAGAAGGGATGTTGGTTAAAGATAGACGAAAGATCTCTGAACTGGATGCCTTTGGGGATATGTCAGTTTTACATGGAGTACCTCCTGTGGTGGAGGTAGTGTTTCCCAATAGTTCTGCTTGCAAACCTTGAGAAGTGGGAAAGCCAATTTCTGTGCAATAAATAATATAAAAACAAGATAATGACTAATATGTTTAACATGACAATTAAAATATCATTCTGAAGATGAATTTCCTATTTAGTTGATTGGAGAGTCCTCAAATTATTCAAATTGCCCATTAGGTGAATTTCCTTCAACATCTTTTGGTTGATGAGACTAATGCACTTTCACCTGTAGTATCAGGGAGCAGCTGTGATTTCCCAGGAGACCTTAAATTTCATCCCATGTTCTCCCTATGGAGAGGGTCCGGTTATGCATTCAGAACCTGTTGCTTGTTCAAGTTAACCCCTAAAGAAGCTGGATCGTCACCCCAGGGCTCTTTTGGGCTGGGGGATCTCCAGTCACCTAATTCACTACGAGTTGACACATCTGTTGCTTTTGAAACCATTTTTTTTACTACTTTATTCCTCTTTCTGCATGAACTTCTGCTGCTTAGTCAGAGGAGGAGGAAGCAAAGTGGATGGTGTGTAAATTAGACCTAACACAAATCAATGTATATGAAAACCTTCATGCTAGACGCTAGCAATGATCTCTTAAATTACTACTATGTAGATAGTCATGGGGATCTCCTGTGCTTTGGCTGACTCTGTGCTCTTGCTGGTGAAAAAAGTCCCTGTATTGATTTATTTTCTCTAGATTTCTACTTTAAAAAGACACATCAATTGCTGAAGCATCTGGGCACATCTGCAACTATCTGAGAGTGGCAGGTGCCTCATGCTTCAAAGGGAATGAACAGAACCACGCAATTTCGAGTGATCTATTCCCTGTTGGCCAGTCCCAGCTTCTGGCAGTTGGAAGCTTAGGGACACCTGAAGCATGGGGTTAGTTCCCTGATCATCTGGGCTAATACCTATTGATGGACTAATCTTCCATGAATTTATCTAATTCTTTTTTTAAACAAATTATACTTTTGGCCTTCACCACACCCCCTGGCAATGAATTCCACAGGCTGTGCATTGTGTGAAGAAATTCTTCCTTTCATTTATTTTAAACCTGCTGCCTATTAATTTCATGGAGTGATCCATAGTTCTTATGTTTATGTGATGGGGTAAATAACACAACTTCCCTATTTACTTTCTCCACACCATTCATGGTTTTATAGACCTCTATTACATTGCCCCTTAATCATGTTTTTCCCCAAGGTGAATGGTCCCAGTCTTTTTAATGTCTTGTGTAGTGAGGGGGTGTGGCCTTCCTCCAAGACTGATGGGAAAGAACCCCTGCCCAGCCCTTGGTGGGCGGAGCCAGGACACCCACACCCGCCCCGCTGGAAGCAGAGAGGTGGGACAGGAAGTATAAAATACAGGCCCTGCAGCTCAGTTGGGCTGGAGCTGCTGGAGGAGACAGATGCCTCCTGCTGGGGATTGAACCTGATGGAGAGCTCTGCAGTGCCAAGGACCCGAAGGAGCTGCCTGCTGCCAGGGACGCCAACGAGTTGCTGGGACTGCCACTCACCTCGGGGAAACAGGGGATGACCATGAGACATAGTTACACCATGAGGGGAATGTAGGCAGTAGCCTAGGGACATCAAACTTTAGTTCGGTTGTGTTGTTACCTGAATCCAGGACACTGTGTTTTGGCTGGATCCCTGCTGACCCAGTGGTGAAACTATCCACCACTGTTAAGTCCCTGAGCTGGGACCTGATGGAATAGGGTGGGCCTGGGTCTCCCTACCACCTACTGCCAACCCCACCCATGGGATGGCAGCCTCCCCACCTTAAGCCAAGAGGCCTGCGTTTGTCTGCCATTTGCCAGAGCTAGGATGACAGACCGTTTGGTGCTCTGAATCCTGCCTAAGGGCCTGAGCCCCTAGACTGTTTGACGTTCTGCCCTGCCTGTGGCCAGGCCCCTGGACCACCTACCGCTTGGCCCTGGCCTTCTAGGGACTTCTAATCCCCTGATAATCCTTCCCTAGAGAGGGACCTGAGAGTGAGGGGGCATGGCCTCCCTCTGAGATTGACGGGGAGGGATCACCACTAATTCCTACACTCCTCGTATGGAAGCTGGTCCATACTCCTAATCATTTTCATTGCCCTTCTCTGCTCCCCCTCCATTTCTAATGTATCTTTTTTGAGATGCGCTGACCAGAACTCCATGTAATATGCAAGGTGTGTGCGTACCATGGATTTATATAGTGGCATTATGATATTTTCTTGTTTTATTATCTATCACTGTCCTAGTGGTTTGTAACATTCTGTTAGCTTTATTGACTGATGCTGCACATTGAGCAGAGGTTTTAGGGAACTATCCAGGATGATACCAAGGTCTTTCTTAAGTGGTAACAGCTAATTTAGACCCCATCATTGTATAGGTATAAATGAGATTTTTTTCCCAGTGTGCATTATTTTGCACTTATCAACATTGAATTTCATCTGCCATTTTGTTTCATCTGCCATTTTGTTACCCAGTCACCCAGTTTTATGAGTTCCCTTTATAATTCATCACAGTCAGCTTTGGACTTAACTATCTTGAGTAACTTAGTATTGTCTGAAAACTCTGCCACCCTATAGTTCACCCCCTTTTCCAGATCACTTATGAATGTTGAACAGCACAGATCTTTGGGGGACCCTGCTGTTTACCCCTCTCCATTGTGAAAACTGACTGTTTATTCCTATCTTTTATTTGTTATCTTTTAACCAGTTACTGGTTCATGAAAGGACCTTACTACTTCTCCCATGACTGTTTGTTTTGCTTAAGAGCCTTTGGTAAGGGACCTTGTCAAAGGCTTTCTGAAAGTCCAAGTATATTATACCTACCGGATCACCCTTTTCCATAGGCTTGTTGACTCCCTCAAAGCATTCTAATAGACTGAGGCGTGATTGCCCTTTACAGAAGTCATGTTGACTCTTCCCCAACATATCATGTTTATCTGTGTGCCTGATAATTCTGTTCTACACTATGGTTTCAGACAATTTGCCTGGTACTGAAATTAAATTTATGAGCCTGTAATTGCCAGGATTGCCTCTAGAGATTTTTTTAAATCAGCATTTCCTTAGCTACCCTACAGTCATCTGGTACAGAGGCTGATTTAAGTGACAGGTTCATGCCACAGTTAGTAGTTCTGCAATTTCATATTTTAGTTCCTTTAGAACTCTTGGATGAATCCCATCTGGTCCTGTTTAATTTATCAATTTGTTCCAAAATCTCTTCTATTGACACCTCAGTCTGGGACAGCTCCTCAGATTTCTTACCGAAAAAGAGTGGTCCGTGTGTGTGGATCTCCCCCATATCTTCTGCAGTGAAGACTGACACAAAAATGAATTTAGCTTTCCCACAATGGCCTTGTCTTCCATGAGTGCTCCTTTAGCACCTTGATCGCCCAGTGGCCCCACCAACTGTTTACATGATTCCTACTTCTGATTTACTTTTAAAAAATTGTTGTCAGTTTTTGTGTCCTTATCTAGTTGCTCTTCAAAACCTTTCTTGGCCTGCCTTATTATAATTTTACACTTGACTTGCCAGAGCTTATGGTCCTTTCTATTTTTTCTCAGTAAGATTTAACTTTCAATTTTTAAAAGATGCCTTTTTGCCTTTAACTGCTTCCTTTGTTCTGCTGTTTAGCCATTTTTTGTCCTTTTCCTGCTTTTTTGTTTGTTTTTTTTTTAATTTGAGGTATACATTTAGTTTGAGCCTGTTATGGTGTTTTAAAATAGTCTCCATCCATGCAGTTTGAAGGCACTTCATGCTTGTGACTGTTCGTTTTATTTTCCTTTTAACTAGTTTCCTCATTTTTGTGTAGTTCCCTTTTTTGAAGTTACTTTCTACTGTGGTGGGTTTCTTTGTATTCCCCCTCCCCCCCCAAAGATGTTTAAATTTAATTACATTATGGTCATTATTACTGAGTGGTTCAGCTATATTAACCTTTTGGACCAGATCTGGTGCTCCACTCAGGACTAAATCAAGAGTTGCATCTTCCCTGGTGGATTCCAGGACAAGCTGCTCCAAGAAGCAGTCATAGGAACAGCCATGCTAAATCCTTGACTTGCTTTTTGATGGCTGCATTCTCACTAAGACCAGGACTGGTAACATACTTGAAAATTTGGAAACAATCAGGCCTGCAGGACCTGTCCTTCTAGGCTCTGTTGTATTAATTCAGATGAACTGTATGGGCCCAAAGGGTAAAAGGTGTTAACATGACCCTGTCACTATCCAACATTAACCAGTGTTAAACAATGGTTGGGGCTTGATATACAGAGATCCTCAGCCTGCTTAGTACCATGGCAAACACTGGTCAAAAGCATATTAACCAGCAACTTTCTGGCCTTCCTTCCTGCCTCCTCATCCAGGCTCAGGAGCAGCAGGGGCCAGGAAGAAACTGACATGGAGCCCATAGCCACTCTTTGCTGAGCCATGAAGCATGAGGTGTGCTGCTGACTGGGAGGTAGGTTTCTCTCCTGCAGCTTGCAGTGGGGTTGTTATGGGCTCAGGGAGGTGCAGGTGGACTCTACTTCTAGCGAAGGGAGGGAGATGAAGGTTACTGAAGTAAGGCAGGAGTGAGCCTTATGGTTGGAGTGTGTGTCTGAGGGAGAATATTCTTGGGTATCTTAAGCTGCCAAGGCCTGAATGTGGGATGCCGTGCGTGACAAAGACTCAGAATGAGGGACACACACAATAATATTCTTCATGCAGGAGGGATATTATTCATGCCGAATGAATTATTCATGCATGCTGTGGGAGTCATCTCTTTAGCATCAGTAACTTTCTATAACCCCAGTTTCACGATTCTTCATATCTGAGGTAAATGATTTTCAGCATTAGAAGGGCCCCAAAATTTGGGTGGGGTGTAGAAGCCCTTGGGTCTGAAAAAGAAGGGTGTCCCTCAGAATGAAAGGACATTTGACAGGCGTGATCTCAGTGCAGAATGCTGATCTTCTGTGGCCTAAGGGTTAATTCTCTACCATAAGCAGCAGTTTTCTCTAGAGGGACTAAATTTTCTTCTTTCCAGATCAGAAATAGAGGCAGGCTGTGTGTGTGTGTGTGTGAGAGAGAGAGAGAGAGAGCTGAAATGTATTGCTGCCTGGTGGCTATTTATCCTGTGCAAAATGAATTGGTGGTTTTTGTGATGAAGACTGGGAGAACAACATGAGGGGGAAAGGAGTTCAGGAGAGCTGGCTGTATTTTAAATAATCCTTACTGAGGTTACAGGGACAAACCATCCCGATGTGTAGAAAGAATAGTAAATATTGCAAGCGACCAGCTTGGCTTAACAGTGAAATCCTTGCTCATCTTAAACACAAAAAAGAGGCTTACAAGAAGTGGAAGATTGGACAAATGACCAGGGATGAGTATATAAATATTGCTCGGGCATGTAGGAATGGAATCAGGAAGGCTAAATCACATCTGGAGTTGCAGCTAGCAAGGGATGTTAAGAGTAACAAGAAGGGTTTCTTCAGGTATGTTGGCAATAAGAAGAAAGCCAAGGAAAGTGTGAGCTCCTTACTAAATGAGAGAGGCAACCTAGTGACAGAGGATGTGGAAAAAGCTAACGTACTCAATGCTTTTTTTGCCTCTGTCTTCACAAACAAGGTCAGCTCCCAGACTACTGCACTGGGCAGCACAGCATGGAGAGGAGGTGGCCAGCCCTCTGTGAAGGAAGAAGTGGTTCGGGACTATTTAGAAAAACTGGAAGTGCACAAGTCCATGGGGAATCATGGCGATCAGGGGAAGTCCTGGAAGATTGGAAAAAGGCTAATGTAGTGCCCATCTTTAAAAAAGGGAAGAAGGATGATCCTGGGAACTACAGGCCGGTCAGCCTCACCTCAGTCCCCGGAAAAATCATGGAGCATGTCCTCAAGGAATCAATTCTGAAGCACTTAGACGAGAGGAAAGTGATCAGGAACAGTCAGCATGGATTCACCACGGGAAAGTCATGCCTGACTAATCTAATTGCCTTCTATGATGAGATAACTGGTTCTGTGGATGAAGGGAAAGCAGTGGACGTGTTATTACTCGACTTTAGCAAAGCTTTTGACACTGTCTCCCACAGTATTCTTGTCAGCAAGTTAAAGAAGTATGGGCTGGATGGATGCACTACAAGGTGGGTAGAAAGTTGGCTAGATTGTTGGGCTCAACGGGTAGTGATCAATGGCTCCATGTCTAATTGGCAGCCGGTATCTAGCGGAGTGCCCCAAGGGTCAGTCCTGGGGCCAGTTTTGTTCAATATCTTCATTAATGATCTGGAGGATGGTGTGGATTGCACCCTCAGCAAGTTTGCGGATGACACTAAACTGGGAGGAGTGGTAGATACACTGGAGGGTAGGGATAGGATACAGAGGGCCCTAGACAAATTGGAGGATTGGGCCAAAAGAAATCTGATGAGGTTCAACAAGGACAAGTGCAGAGTCCTGCACTTAGGACGGAAGAATCCAATGCACCGCTACAGACTAGGGACCGAATGGCTAGGCAGCAGTTCTGCAGAGAAGGACCTAGGGGTGACAGTGGACGAGAAGCTGTATATGAGGCAACAGTGTGCCCTTGTTGCCAAGAAGGCTAATGGCATTTTGGGGTGTATAAGTAGGGGCATTGCCAGCACATCGAGGGACGTGATCATTCCCCTCTATTCAGCATTGGTGAGGCCTCATCTGGAGTACTGTGTCCAATTTTGGGCCCCACACTACAAGAAGGATGTGGAGAAATTGGAGAGAGTCCAGCGAAGGGCAACAAAAATGATTAGGGGACTGGAACACATGAGTTATGAGGAGAGGCTGAGGGAACTGGGATTGTTTAGTCTACGGAAGAGAAGAATGAGGGGGGATTTGATAGCTGCTTTTAACTACCTGAAAGGTGGATCCAAAGAGGATGGATCTAGACTATTCTCAGTGATAGCAGATGACAGGACAAGGAGTAATGGTCTCAAGTTGCAGTGGGGGAGGTTTAGGTTGGATATTAGGAAAAACTTTTTCACTAGGAGGGTGGTGAAACACTGGAATGCGTTACCTAGGGAGGTGGTGGAATCCCCTTCCTTAGAAGTTTTTAAGGTTGACAAAGCCCAAATCCCAAAGGCTGGGATGATTTAGTTGGGATTGGTCCTGCTCTGGGCAGGGGGTTGGACTAGATGGCCTCCAGAGGTCCCTTCCAACTCTGTTATTCTATGATTCTATGATATGTCTACACTACAGTTAAAAACCCATGCCAGCTGACTCGGGCTCAGGGGTGAGGGGTTGAGCTAAGAGGCTGTTTAATTGTAGACATTCAGGCTTGGGCTACACGTAGTGGGGTCCCAAAGCTTGGGCTCCAGTTTTCAACAGATCCTTAGCCCGAGTCAGCTGGCATGGGCCAGCCACAGGTGTCTAATTACAATGTAGACAAACCCACACAGAACTTTAGAAACTGGACAGAAACCTCCAAAACACTCTGCCCTTGTGTTGGAGTGCTCTGCTCTTTCAGGCCCCCTAAGCATGCTGCACTCCACCCTACAGGTGTTCCTAGGAGCAGCCCCTGATGAGTCGGCCATTGACCTGGGACTTCTGAGGTTAATTCACAGTCAGGCTTCAGAGGTATCTCCTGCTGACACTCCCATCTGGGAACTGAACTTATTTAACTTACCCGCTCCTCTTTAAAGTGTGGAAGTCCTTACAGAAGAAGAGGGAAGGGATGGTGCTGTCTGGCTGCCAATGTAGGTAGTGTTGGGAGATTTAGTTGCTGTCCTGTTTGGAGGGCATTTTGGTTTTTGAGAGGAAGCTGCATGGAAGGATCACAGCTCTTTGACAAGCTGTTCTTGCTGGTGCACACTGGGCAGTCTCTTGCAGTAGAGACACTATCCCAAAGTAGATCTAATACTTAGATCTAGGTATCAGTGATTTCAGCTCTGTAGTGTGTAATAAAACTCTCAATTGAGTCTAAATTAGCTTTTAGAGGAGAGACACAACACTCTCTCTACTCATTGGGCTTTGGAACCCATGTCCCTTGCCTAGCAAATACCGTTCAGTTGAGGGTGAGTCCCTCCATTGGGGTATGCCAGGTATAGTTATGCTGCCCTTGGTTCACACATCAAGGATAACAACTCTTTTATTAATCCTGCCCCAATAACAAGGAGACTGGGGATCCAACACCAGCCACAAGTGAACATTTGGGCAAGCAATTTCATCATGCTGAACACCTAGGCAGGTTGGGTGTGTCCATGCAAATGAGATCAGCTCCTGAAGTGCTTTTCCACAGCTCACCACTAGATGTCAGGGAAGAGCTCATTCTGACTCTGCTTACACATGTTTTCTAGGCTTTTAATAATTTTTGTTGCTCTTCTGTGGACTTTCTCCAGTTTGTCCACATCTTTCCCAAAGTATGGTAACTGGAACTGGATGCAATACTGCATTTGATGCCTTATCTGTGCTGAGTAGAGTGGAAGAATTAGTTTGTGTGTCTTCCTTAAAACACTCCTGATAATACATCCCAGAATGATGTTTGTTCTTTTTGCAACAGTGTTACATTTCTTCCTCATAGTTAGTTTGTGATCCACTATAACCCCCAGTTCCTTTTCTGCAGTACTTCCTAGGTAGTCATTTCCCATTTTGTATTTGTGCAGCCGATTATTCCTTAAGTGCAGTACTTGGCATTTGTCCTTATTGAATTTCATCTTATTTATTTCAGATAATTTCTCCAGTTTAAGATCATTTTGGATTCTAATCCTATCCTCTAAAGCACTTGCAACCCCTCCCACCTTGCTATCGTCCACAAACTTTATAAGTGTACTCTCTGTCATTATCCAAATAATTTATGAAGATATTGAATAGAACTGGACCCAGGACAGATCCCTGTAGAACCCCACTTGGTATGCCCTTCCAGCTTAGCCATGAACCATTGATAACTACTCTGCCTACAGTTTTCCAACCAGTTGTGCACCCACCTTGTAGCAGATTCGCCTAGGCTATATTTCTCTAGTTTGTTTATAAGAAGGTCATGTGAGACAGTATCAAAAGCATTTCTAAAGTCAAGGTATATCACATCTACTGCTTTCCCCTATCCACAAGGCTTGATACCCTGTCAGAGAAGGACATTAGATTGATTTGACATGATGATTATTATTAACGATTAATAATAATTCATTATTGTCTGATCCCCTCTCTCAATTTCCCACAACTCTGAAAATGTAAACTGATAAATATAAAAAAATGCTTAAAAATAAATAACAATATGATCTGTTGAATATATATATATATAAATTGAATTCTACTGAGCCTCCTTAGAATATGGCCAAATTTTGTTGGATTCTCATAGGGATGGCAAAACACACATCTGTGACACAAAGGCCACCTCCTCCCAGATTTCAAGACCCTGCTCCAGAGCATGGGGGCAGTGGATTATGTCAAAGAGAAGGTTGCCAGAATTTTTTAACATGGCTAAAACAATGTATTTCCTCCTATTGATATTATTGGAAATGACTCAGCTGTTTTGGCTGACGTTTTCATAAAAGCCTAAACAAACTCAGCCTGAGGCAGACAGCCACTATGGCCAAATTTTAACAGTTTGGGTTGAAATTTCCAGGTTATAAACAACTGAAACCAGGCTCTTGTAATGGGATAACATTATACAGGTGATGCTACCAGCCCCACCTATAAATATAATATTGTTACATAAACTTTTACCAGAGGGCAAGTTTTAGCAGAGGCTTGTGGGATCTGTTTGATTAGGGGTGTTACTTATATATTTTAATATTAGGGCTGTCAATTCATTGCAGTTAACTCAGACAATTAACTCAAAACAAATTAATTTGATTAAAAAAATTAATCCTGATTAATTGCAGTTTTCATTGCACTTTAACTGTAGAATTCCAATTGAAATTTATTATAAATATTTTGGATGTTTTTCTACATTTTCAAATATGCTGATTTCAACACAGAATACAAAGTGTACAGTGCTCACTTTACATTATTATTTTCATTACAAAGATTTGTACTGTAAAAAAGATAAACAAAAGAAATAGTATTTTTCAATTCATCTCATACAAGTACTGCAGTGCAATCTCTTTATCGTGGCAGTGCAACTTATAAACACAGGGTTTTTTGTTACATAACTGCACTAAAAAACAAAATCATGTAACACTTTAGAACCTACAAGTCCACTCATATTTACGTGCCAGATATGTTAAACATTTGTATGCCCCTTCATGCTTCCATGCTGATGATGCTCATTAAAAAAAAATGTGTTAATTAAATTTATGACTAAACTCCTTGGGAGAATTGAATGTCTCCTGTTCTGTGGTTTTACCTGCATTCTGCCATACATTTCATGTTATGGCAGTCTTGGATGATGACCCAGCAGATATTGTTCAATTTAAGAACACTTTCATTGCAGATTTGACAAAATGTAAAGAAGGTACCAATGTGAGATTTCTAAAGTTAGCTACAACACTCAACCCAAGGTTTAAGAATTTGAAGTGCCTTCCAAAAGCTGAGAGGGAAGAGGTGTGGAACATGCAGTCAGAAGTTTTACAAGAGCAACACTCTGATGCAGAAACTACAGAACCCAAACCACCAAAAAAGAAAATCAATCTTCTGTTGGTGGCATCTGACTCAGATGATAAAAATGAACATGCGTCAGTCTGCACTGCTTTGGATCATTATGGAGCAGAACCTGTCATCCTCAAGGAATAGAAAGTGAGCACTGTACACTTTGTATTCTGTGTTGTAATTGAAATCAATATATTTGAAAATGTAGAAAACATCCAAAAATAATTAAATAAATGGTATTGTTTAACAGCCTCAATGGTAGTTGCTGAGCACTCTTTGAAAATTTGGCCCTTAGTGTTTTCAAAATCCTCTACCTACCAAGGTGCAGAGTCTGGATTGAATTCACTCAATGGAATTTTCCACCTAGCCTATTAATGGAACAGCACACACATCCTCCATATAAGCAGGTATAAATGGTCATAGCGCCATTGACTTCAAGTTAAAAATTTGAAGTCTATGGAGCTATGACAATTTATACTAGCTAAGGATCTATCCCTGTGAGTAGCCCCATTGACTTAAAGTTCAGCAAGTCATTTCAAACTGACCTAATTTCCTTCTTTGACAGGGTTACAGGCCTAGTGTTTGGGGGGAAGCTGTAAATATGATATATCTTGATTTTAGTAAGGCTATTGACAATCCTGCATAAAGCAACCAGGCAAATGTGGTCTAGATGAAATGATAGAAATTGATAGAAGGTTTAAAAAACCTGACTTTGAGGAAAGGTTAAAACAACTGGGCAGATTTTAACCTTGAGAAAAGAAGACTGAGGGGGAACCTAGTAAATTTTCAAATATTTTAAGGGCTATTACAAAGAGGATGGTGATCAGTTGTTCTCCATGTCCACTGAAGATAGGAAAAGAAGTAATCAGCTTCATCTGCAGCAAAGGAGATTTAGGTTCAATATTAAGAAAACCTTTCTAACTAAGGATAGTTGAATACTGAAATAAGTTACCAAGAGCGATTGTGGAATTCCCATCATTGGAGACTTTTAAGAACAATTTAAACAAACACCTGCCAAGGAAGGTCTAGGTCCAGTCTCAGTGTGGGAGGATGGAATAGATGACCTCTTGAGGTCCCTTTCAGCCCTACATTTCTGTGATTCTATGTGCGTAAGTGTCTGGAAGATCAGGGCCAAGATAGGATTCTAAAAACCGTCATGCTCATTGAAATCCTCAGTGGGAGACATGAGCATTTACAGCACTAATGTTCTTCCCTAATTACAGTTTTACAGAGATTCTAGAAGATCAAAATCACTTAGCTTTGAATTGCATATGATAGCAGGCATTTCAACGTACTCCACAACAAGTCACACAAATGCCACTAACCAAATGCAACAAGCCTCTTCATGCATATAAAAATTTGAGCCTCTTGTGCACAGATAACACTTTAGTTACAATAAGGATATAGTGATGCCTCATATATATTCATGACATTGTCTTTCAGGGGAGCAGTCTTTGTTAGAAAGATGTCTTTCTGCCATTCTGTGGGGTTCCAGAATCGCTCAGCTTCACTTTGCATCCTGTCATTTTAAAGGTGTGTGACTATACGTATCTCAGCTGGTGTAAATCAGATTAGCTGCTTTGAAGTCAAAGAAATCAGGCTAATTTATACTAGCTGGGGGGTGGAGACTTTACAACTGTTGCCTCCTTTTCTGATATCTGTGTCACTCCTTTGCCAAGTGATAAGAGCAGTCCAGGGCCTTGCATGTTGGCTTCCCACTGAAAGAAAAATCACTGACATGTTTACACATATCCTCCAGTCCTGAATTGTGATGGTCAAGCAGTATGCAGGTCAATCCCTTCCTCCAGGACTTTCAGCCCAACACCAAAGCTTGACTCTGCAGGAGCAACTCTGCCTCTAGAATTGACTCAAATCAGATCCCATGGCAAAGAACAAACTCTCCCATTGTATATGTAGCTCCCTTACTCCTGAAGCTCCTTTTACACACAGAACTATGCATGACCCGTGGAAAACCAACACCACAGCATGTCTTCCCAAGAGTCAAAAACCCCTGCACCCATGAAAGATCAAGACCACATTACTAATGAACAATACTTTGCATTTCTGTAGTATGTTCCACCCACCAATGTCAAAGTGCTTAGTAGTATGATCAGGACTAGTGATAAGTCAGTGTGTTACCTGGGGTTATCTGAACCCAAAGCTATTGTAACTATTTTCCAGGTGATGTCAGGAAATAAATCAGTGGGGGGACACAGTACCTCCATCTGATAAATGATTGGTATACACAAGAGTGTTTCCACCCCAAAAAATCCTTGTTTTTATTGAGGACAAAGCATACACCTAAAATAGCACCCCAAAAATAGTTATCCAAAGTTTGAGGAGGTGTTGAATGATTTAGCAGCAGGATTCTGGTGGCCAGCCTTTCTCCTAGCTGCTGGGGAGTTTGATGCCAGTCTCCTAGCTCGCAGAAAATCCAAACTTCTTCAAAGTATACTTTCTAACTAATCTTTTTGTAGGTAACTTAAAACAAAGCATAACTCAAAGTAACTGCTAAGAGGCTGGGATTTTCCTAGCAAAGAACTGATCATTTCTACTTATCAGGAAAGCATCTTTCAGCAAGAAACTTACAAAACACAGGTACTCAGACCAAGGTCAGTTTTCCACCCCCAACCCGCCATGAATCTGTGCTTGTTAGTGACATGCTTCAGTTGGGTTTTTTTGTCTGCCTAAACCAAAGCCAGATTTTTCCAGATTCTGTGGTGTTCTTGCTTCCAATCTATGGTGACTAAGTGCACAAGATAGCTGTGGGTTATGTCACATAAGTAACAGTCAGCTTGGATTTGTCAAGAACAAATCATCTCAAACCAACCTAATAGCTTTCTTTGACAGGGAAACAAGCCTTATGGACAGTGGTCAGGGGGAAGCTGTAGGTGTGGTCTCTCTTGACTTCAGTAAGGCTTTTGATACTGTCTCACCTGACTTTCTCATAAACAAACTAGGGAAATACAACCCAGGTGAACCTACTATAAGGTGGGTGCATAACTGGTTGGAAAACCATTCCTAGAGAGTAGTTATTAGTGGTTCACAGTCAAGCTGGAAGGACATATTGAGTAGGATCCCACAGGGGTCTGGATTTGGTTCTGTTCAATATCTTCATCAATGATTTAGATGATGGCATAGAGAGTACACTTATAAGGTTTGCTGACGATATCAAGCTGGGAGTGGTTGTAAGTGCTTTAGAGAATAGGATAAAAATTCACAATGATCTGGACAAACCAGAGAAGTGGTCTGAAGTAAATAGGATAAAATTTAATAAGGACAAATACTAAGTACTCCATTTAGGAAGGAACAATCAATTGCATACATACAAAATGGGAAATGACTGCCTAGGAAGGAGTACAGCAGAAGGGGGTTGGGGGAGGGGGCCGTCATAGTGAATCACAAGATAAATATGAGTGAACAGTGTAACCCTTGCAAAAAAAAAGCAAATATTCTGGGATATATTAACAGGAGTGTTGTAAGCACGATAAAAGAAGTAATTATTCCACTCTACTCCATGCTAACTAGGCTGCAAATGGAGTATTGTGTCCAGTTCTGGGTGCCACATTTCAGGAAAGATATGGACCAATTAGAGAAAGTCCAGAGAGGAGCAATAAAAATGATTAAAGGTCTAAGAAGCATGACCTATGAGGGAAGATTTTAAAAATCCTTTATCAGAGTTGTCTTGGATGCACTAAATTCATAACCTCAGAGAGGAAGCTGCAGAATTTTTGTATCTGCTTCACCAGGAGCACTTTTTTCCCTTGTTAGCTTTTGAGTCATTCCGTAAAGCCAAAGTCAGAGCAGCTGGGTTGATTTACAACAGCTGAGGCTCTGGGCCTATTCTGTGTTGACATGAAGGGGCAGCAGGCTCTTCATTTCTACATTCATAAATTAGTCTGCTGTTAGATAGGGATAGGGCAAGGCCATCAGGCCAAATTTCCCCACATTTAAATGGCAAGCAGCAGCGAGGGAGACAGAATACAGTGAAACTTATCTGCACCCTCCCAGTCAGAGCCAACCCATTCACCCCTGCCTGCCCAGAGAAGGTTTGTGGGAGGTACTGCAGTCCAAGGGCCTCAGTAGCCTTCAGTGCCCCAGAAGCAGATGTGGAGAACATGAGTACCACAGAGGGCTGATGAAGGGACCGGGAGGTTTATTTGCATGAGCTCCCCACCGCTTAATGCAGCTCATATCACCCATTGGCCGAGTGTGAGTGGAGCCCTTTCCCTGACCCCTTGGTGCATTGTACAGTAGCTGAGTATGCCCATGATTAGTCAAGGCTGTGTTGAGCCAGAATATATGATGGTAAAGGGCTACTTTGCTGCCATGCACCCAGGATTCTGTCCTGGGAGCACTTTCAGTTATCTAAGGGCAATGTACTCCATGGCAACCTGGAGCTAAAGTTTCTGACCAGTCCCTGGATTCTCTGCCACTAGGGGTGGTAGGTTGAACATTCCATGTCAGCTCTTTAAATTGGAGGGGTTTATTGCATGTATTTTAATTCTGCCAGTACAATCGCTTCTCTATTAATTTGTATATTACATTTATTTCATGCTGCTTTCACACTTCCAACTTTCAGTACATTGTAGATTGTTGTACTGACAGAATTGCACCATATAAATAGTTTGGGGTGAGGTAGGGTTAAGATGGAGGTTTTAGCAGCATGGGGAGGAGACAGTTAAGGCTTTTGCCACATGGAAGTTAAAGATTATGTGGGGCATGTTAGCTGGAGACTTTTTTTTTAAAAATGCTGACAGGGATATCGCCATCTAAAATGTAAGTTTCATAGTTAAGCCATTGAGATGAATAGGTCAGTTAGTAGGCCTCAAAGCTGTGGGTTGAGGGGACAAAGCTGTTCATCAGGCCAGATTGTACCTTGGGTAATGTCACAATGTGGCAGGGACAAATTCTGCCTTCTGTTTATGAACTTCATATGTAATCTGTATCTGTGCATACTACTAAGACAATCCTAGCTGTCTAGGTTCTAGCATGTGTGGTCAGAATTTCTCCACAGTGACTAGTGATTTTTGGCACCCAACTTGAGACACTTTAAAGGGGCCTGATTTTCAGAAAGTGTTAAAACCAACCCTCTATGTCAGGCCCTTTACAAAGATGTTTCAAGTTGGGTGCCTAAAATCACTAGTCACTTTTGAAAATCTCAGCCTTCATCTTCCTGTACTCAACTTTAAAGTCAAAAGTAAGAGAAGCCAATTAGATGGCGCATGCTCAGAAAAATACAGATTGTTTCCAAGTCCTTTATTAAAAAGGTCAAAAGTTGTGATTACAATTTACAGACATGATTTAAAAATTATTCACAAAGGGTTACAGGAACAACTAACATACCAGTAAGAGAACTTAACCCAGCAGAGATTGAAGGTGGGACAGTATAGTAATTTACCTGCTTTATTTATTGAAAGAAGAGATCTGAATCTACATTCCCCTTTGCCTCTCAGCTGTAAACATTGGAAATTATATGTTTAGCACCTTAAGTCATGATCCTGCAACACTCATGCACAAGTGTGCACTGATGCACTTTACTTATAACTTGACTGTTCTTTTGCTGTCACATGTGTGAGCATTTGCAGGATCTGGGCCCTTCTTCAGAGATGAATATTTCTGGCTGATATGAAAGTCTGGAGGTTTTAGTACAGTACAGTGATCACACCTCAAAAAATTTATTTCTTTTGAAAGATTCTACTGGTTTGAGCAATATTCCTAGTCTTAAAAAATTGAGACTACCACTGGAACTGATAATCTCGATGAACTCAAAGAACATTAGGTGTGACCATTATAATTTGTTAGAGCAGTGTACATGCTCTAAAGATATGTATCAGCAACATCAATAGATGTGCAATTATGCCTTTATGACCACAGATTTATTGCTTTTCAGTATGTTTTGTTATGCTAATGGTTTTCATGGTATCTCTTGGTTTATAAAAAATCACTTCAGAAGCTGGGGAACACAGAAAACCAGTGACATTTTACCAGATTTCACAAAAGAAGAAAGCCAGTCACAGCATATTTTACGACATTAACAGAAGAGGGAGACTCAGTGTGTCCGAGTCTCCCCATATGAAAACACAACTTCAACAGTCAGTAGCCAATGTCCAAACATCCAGAACTTGCACCTCTGCTGTCTACCATGACAAGATGTAGACAAACTGCACAATGGAGCATGTTTTAGGGACAACACAAATATAAATACAGATAAATCATCACTAATATGAAGTTGGATCTGAATCTTACTAATGCAAGGTATTTCACTAAGGGTATTACATCCTGTGATACTGGTTAATGGGTATTATCCACATCTTGTTGGCATCACAGTGTTTACTTTATCAAGGTGCCTGCAGAAATTCCCTACCGCAAGGATGAAGAATACTGCAGATGCCATTGTAAGTTTAAGTACTGTGAGCAGCAAGTGTCAAGGTTTAATGGCACCCACTGTATGTATAATTTAGCATGTTATTTCTACCACGTGGGACAAAACAACTGTATAGTATGCCTTTGTTAAGGCTTTGTGCTGGTTTAAAGGTAGATTTTTTTAAAAAAAAAGATTGTCCAGCAGTGTCCACTTTGCTCATCTTCAGTGGAACATCTCTTTGTTGATCCACATAAGACTGCGTGTCTCATTGGGTTTGCATTCATACTCGATGCTACCAAAGGCGTTTCCCCATTGGCAATGATTTCGTTTGTGGTAGTCATAGAATTTGACTTGCCAGACTGTCTCAAAAGTGCCGATGTCACTAAACTGCGAAGGACAGGGAACAAAATTGTTAGTAAGCAGCTCAGATTTTTCCCTCCTTAATGCAACGTGCCCTCCAACTACACTGCACATGTGACACACTGATGTAAGGGTTATTCCCAAAGTAGCAACATCAAAGATCTTTCAAGGTTGCCATAGTATCCTTCATGCAATCTTTAGTGCCTAAGCATAATTAGTAGCACATACAGGGCCTGATTCTCCCCTGCCATGTCCCTCTGCCACTCATTTATACTTGTGCAAGGTGAGTGAAAATGATACCATTCTGACCAGGTACCATTTTATACCCACTTTCTATAGGTGCAAGTGACTGCTGGGGGCAAGGCAGTGGAGAATCAGGCTCATAATGCTTTAAACAAGGATCCTGCAACACTGGGTGAGGTGATGAAAGCAGGTGATTGTGCCATATCCCTATTGCGTGAAATATAGATCTCCAACCTCTGAGACATGGTTTTCCAGCGTTGTGCAATATACTGTGCTTGCCATGAGATCTGAGGTTAGTGGGTTCCCTTTGTACTTTGATCTGTACACAGAATTAATGGTAATGAACTTCCTCCTTTTTGCTTTGCCTGCAGTCTCAAGTATATATATATATATCCCACCTGTGTAAATGTGGGAATTACTCCACTGACTTCAACTGAGGTCCTGCAGATTTGCACCAGCACAAATGACCTTGGATGGTGTCTTTGAAACGTGGGTATGAGGGTTTGTACATGCCAGCTCTAGGCTCAACAGCACAGTATATTGGTGTATGTTCTAGTAGACTAACCCCTGAAGTCAGTATTACTGCAATGGAATAAGTATTACTATGTTTTTAGTGTTCCTTTTAAAATATTCCTATTGCTCATTTTAATAATGACTCTTCTCCATGTGTCTGTTTCATTACAATCATACATTCAGGAGCTGACCTTTGATCATCCACATATTGTATTCACCACTGGAAAGTCATCATGTAAATCCCTTTTCAGAATGACTCAGCCAGCCAGAAGAAGCAGAAACTTCAGCGTCTACACCTGACCGATTATAGCTTATTTCCCAGTTGGGTGGTTATTTTGCTTCTGCCTGCTGTGCAGTTAGTAAGCTGCCACTGCCTAACCTAAGGGATGCATTCATTACCACGCTCACCTTGTTGCTGCAGAATGGACACCTTTTCAAAAGAACTCAGCCCCCAGCAATGCCCCTTGATAATTAGAATTTAGTCATGACCATAATGGCAGCTACTGGGTCCTGAGTTCTTCTGACAATTGGACTCCAGTTGTGGGTGTCGCCTTAATATCTGCATCATTACAGGAAGTCACAGAAAAAAGTTACTGAGAATCTAAAGTTACCGTAGCAGCTCTCCCACACTCTCCCCAGTGGCTACATTCATTCTCAAGGAACGGACATGGTTTTAGCTACCCAGCGTGGGAGCCACTTGTAACCCAAAGCAGTAGAGGCGGAGAGTGCTGTGTAAGCACCGTGCTTAGCCCTGGGGAAAAGGCCTGCCTCCTCCTGCTCAAGGAATCCCACTTACCAATCCAGGAATGGCATTGCTAGTGGAGGGAAGTGTCAGCCATCCTCATCTGAGAGGATATGTACTCTGATGGAGGGCCTTGTGCAGTGCACTAAAGGAGTTTGTATGTGTATTCGGGGGAGCAGAGAATCCCTGAGCACAGGCAGCCCCATCTAGGTGGCTGAACAATCTCTACATGGTTACCCTAAAGTCCCGTCACCCTGCAGCAGAACAACACCAGTTCCACCACCCAGGGACTCTCCAGGACTGCATGGTTAGTCATGGTAGCTAAAGGGAACTTAGAATCAGAAGGGCCTTTCCCTCTCTTGCAAGTATGTGCCATAGTTCTTTATGCAATCACCCATCTATGTGCTTTGGGGCTCAGTAGTTAGTTATTCCCTCAATCCCTCTGAAGTTGGGCACAATGAGGTTTTTTAATGGCTATTTGTTACGGGGGGGTTGTTGTAAGCTGACCAGCCCCCCTCTATATTGCATTATGTAGCGCCTTTCCCCTTGGTGTCCAAGCACTGTCTAGACTCTGGTCTCTGCACTCTGAAACCCCCAGTCACCTTCTGGCTGATTTGAGGACTTGCCCTTCCATACAGGCCAGTCCCATGCGTCTTGGAATGCAATGGTGAAGGAACAGAGCTCTATCCCTGGGCATCCAGGAGAGGATACCAGATGCTCTCTTGAAGCCACTTGCTACCATTACCACCTCCTATTAGAACCATTGCTGCCTGAGCACACAGAGTGCTAGGCCTCCAGCATGAGCATCCTCAGCCCCTCCCAGGTGTGTGTTAACAAATGACGTCCCATAGACCCTTCCCATGAGGAGGGCATAAGTAGAGCGCCCTACAGAACAAAACCTTGGCTCCTCAATGTAACAAGGAGGGGGCTTCTGGGGCACTGGGGCCAACAACTCCCCAGGGTTGCTGTCATTGTCCAATGGCAGGTGAAGACCTCAAAACCATTCCCTTAGTTCTCTGGCTTCCAGTTCACTTCCTCATTGCTCTGCCAATGAGAGCTTCCTAACGGACACCGTGCTAAAAATATAGCTGCATGGTAAAATAGCTCACAGGTTTCTAGGTACTAGGCATAATTTGAGTGTTCAAGTACCAGAACAACACCTACATAAATAAATGCCTTCCTAGGATCCTGAAGATGCAGAAATAAGATTGCTGATACAAAGGCCTAACTAAACCCTATTCTATTAAAGCAAATGCAATTTGGGTTGCATTAACAGAGGCATAGCATGCAAGTCATGGGAGGTGATAGTACTACCATACTCTGCGCTGATGAGGCCTCATGTGGAGTACGGTGTCCAATTTTGGTCACCACTGTATAGAAACGATGTAGAGAAACTGGAAAGGATGCAGAAGCAAGCAACAAAGATGATGAAAGGAATGGAATGCAAGCCATATAAGCAAAGGCTGAAGGAACTGGGTATGTTTCATTTAGAAAAGAGGAGATTAAGGGGGGGATAGGATAGTGGTCTTTAAATACTTGAAAGGCTGCCATTAAAAAGATGGAGAAAAGTTGTTCTCTCTTGCCACAGATGGCAGGACACGAGGCAATGGGTTCAAATTACAGCACTGCAGATTTAGATTAAATCTCAGGAAAAACCTCCAAACAGTAGGACAATGGAACAGACTGCCTAGGGAAATTTTGGAAGCTCCTTCACTGGAGGTTTTCAAAAAGAGGCAGAATAGCCATCTGTCTTGGATGTTTTAGACATAACAAATCCTGCATCTTGGGAGAGGGTTAGACTAGATGATCTTTGTGGTCCTTTCTAACCCTATGGGTTCTATGATTCTATGCCAGCTACCAACAATTAACAACAAGAGTTTAAGAAGTCACTTAACTGAAATTCGGTATATTGTGCTCAAGAAATAACTTCTTGTTACCTGGTCTGAAAAAGGTTATCTTGGCAGATAAATTATTAGGAATTTTCTGGCTTTTACCCATTCAAATGCTATTTTAAGACTAGTTTGTGACTTGAGGCTCAGTACTGCGCTCTTTATTCAGGCAAAACTGACTGCTTTCAATGAAAGTTTAGTTTGGAGTCAGAACTCTAGGAATAATCCTTTACAAGGTATCTTCCTTTCCTAGTGTGCATCAGAACATGACTTGTCTGCTGTAGAATTGGAAGAGGAGGATAACTAGTCACACAGGGATAGAAAAGGGTGGGGGTTGGAGGGTGGGAAAGGAATTAAAGCTATATACAAGGAGGCCAATTTCTAAAACCTAGACATTTAAATTGGGCTCTATATACTGCTTAAGCAGGCAAAGGGACACAAACTAGTTTTCAGATTGGACTGTCTAAAGTTAAGTGCCTAAATCTCTTAAAGATCTACATACCTTTAAGCAATTAAATGCTGATTTAAACTCCTAATTCCATGTTTAGATACCTGTATTGAATACTTAGGCCACATCTACACTACCCGCCGATTGGCGGGTAGTGATCGATCTATCGGGGATCAATCTATCGCATCTAGTGTAGACGCAATAAATCAATCCCCGATCGCTCTGCTGTCGACTCCAGAACTCCACCACGGCGAGAGGCGGAAGCTGAGTCAACGGGGGAGGGGCAGCCGTCGATCCCGCGCTGCGAGGACACGAAGTGAGTGATTCTAAGTCGATCTAAGATATGCAACTTCAGCTACGAGAACAGCGTAGCTGAAGTCGACGTATCTTAGATCGATCCCCCTCCCCAGTGTAGACTAGGCCTTAGAAGCCTAGATACAGACTTAAGTACCCATATTTGAAAGACTGAGCTCTTAAGACCAAATCCTGAGAGGTGTTGAATAGCTGCTTACCAATTTCAAGCCCTGTTGACTTCACAGTATCCCAGGATGTGATTCTAAATCTGCTGTTTGGACAAATATTGTTATTGCTTCAGTTCAATACCAAAAATCAGCCTTCAGAAGCCTGGGCCTCCTATGGGTTTATTTTTAAAATACGTCCAAAGGAAAAATAAACTACTGGATTTTCAGACGCGTTGTGCTGTAGGAGTAAAAACTTCATGGCTGGTAGAATGGAGATACTTTATCTGGTGAAGATTGATGCTTTCAAAGCATCATTTTCTGTACATTCTCAGGGGACAGAGCAGAACATGACTGCTAAACCTAGTGATAGAATTTGGAGGACACTGCCTTTGTACCTTGTACAGAAAATAATCTTGCATTCTCAGAATTCAGAAATTATGCTGGGCGTTTTCTTTTCATGGGTAAATTCTCATATTAAACAGGCCGTTATATGCTGCCGTGATGAAAATGGTACAAAAGCACTTTAAGGGCTAATGAAATTACCCAGGAAAAAAAAAGTGTATCTGCTATTACCTCTCATTATAAGGAGGTACCTCAACTTAGGATATAGATCTCCGATGTTAAGTTACACGTGTTGTATTTAGAGTGGTGGCACGATTCTTAAATTACTCAATCTTTTTAGTATCTCGCACTAGTAAATAAAAAAAGTACCTGAAGTCTTAAAAATTTAAATAGAAATCTAGTTAATTTAGTACAGAGCTCTGATAAGTGATTTCCTTGAGTGGGTACCTATATACCACAAATGGAAAGATTTTACTCTTTAGATGACTCCATATGTCAAATGAGCATGTCTATATATAAATATAAATTCCTCTAAACAGAATCACAAATCAATATTTAAAACCACCTTGAAAACATTTCAGTCATTCCTGACATGAATTGATGGGAGGGGAACCCCTGTGGATAGGGTTTGCCATAGTAATGAAAAGTGCAACAGGAAATGTAGCCTGAGAACACGTCAGGATAGCAAGAGCAGAGCTGCAGCTAGAAGTACAGAGAAGAGCAGAAATTTAACACCCTGGGCCAGGTCCTCAACTGGTGTCCATGGAGCTATGGCAATTTATTCCTGCTAAGGAGCTGGCCCCCCATCTTTATAGAGGTAGACAGTGAACACTGAGAAGACACCACCACCCAAACATCTAGAAACCATATGGAACTTTTTCTAAAGAGAACTGTGGAAATCTACGGCTTCTCTGATCTTCCTACTTTAAACTGACAATATACCTGCTCCCATCTTAATTATTTCACATTTAATTAAGCCCTGGTCTACACTAGGACTTTAGGTCGAATTTAGCAGCGTTAAATCGATTTAAACCTGCACCCGTCCACACAATGAAGCCCTTTATTTCGACTTAAAGGGCTCTTAAAATCGATTTCCTTACTCCACCCCTGACAAGTGGATTAGCGCTTAAATCGACGTTGCCGGCTCGAATTTGGGGTACTGTGGACACAATTCGATGGTATTGGCCTCCGGGAGCTATCCCAGAGTGCTCCATTCTGACCGCTCTGGACAGCGCTCTCAACTCAGATGCACTGGCCAGGTAGACAGGAAAAGAACCGCGAACTTTTGAATCTCATTTCCTGTTTGGCCAGCGTGGCAAGCTGCAGGTGACCATGCAGAGCTCATCAGCAGAGGTGACCATGATGGAGTCCCAGAATCGCAAAAGAGCTCCAGCATGGACTGAACGGGAGGTACGGGATCTGATCGCTGTTTGGGGAGAGGAATCCGTGCTATCAGAACTCCGTTCCAGTTTTCGAAATGCCAAAACCTTTCTGAAAATCTCCCAGGGCATGAAGGACAGAGGCCATAACAGGGACCCGAAGCAGTGCCGCGTGAAACTGAAGGAGCTGAGGCAAGCCTACCAGAAAACCAGAGAGGCGAACAGCCGCTCTGGGTCAGAGCCCCAAACATGCCGCTTCTATGATGAGCTGCATGCCATTTTAGGGGGTTCAGCCACCACTACCCCAGCCGTGTTGTTTGACTCCTTCAATGGAGATGGAGGCAATACAGAAGTAGGTTTTGGGGACGAAGAAGATGATGATGAGGAGGTTGTAGATAGCTCACAGCAAGCAAGCGGAGAAACCGGTTTTCCCGACAGCCAGGAACTGTTTCTCACCCTAGACCTGGAGCCAGTACCCCCCGAACCCACCCAAGGCTGCCTCCTGGACTCAGCAGGCGGAGAAGGGACCTCTGGTGAGTGTACCTTTTAAAATGCTATACATGGTTTAAAAGCAAGCATGTGAAAGGATTACTTTGCCCTGGCATTTGCGGTTCTGCCTTTGCAAAAGGTTTCTGGGGAGGGCAGCCTTATTTCGTCCTTCATGGTAGGACACTTTACCACTCCAGGCCAGCAACACGTACTGGGGAATCACTGTAGAACAAAGCATTGCAGTGTATGTTTGCTGGCATTCAACCAAAATCCGTTCACGCGGTGGGAGGAGGCAAAATGCGACCTTGTAACGAAAGCACATGTGCTATGTATGTAATGTTAACAGCAAGGTTTACCCTGAAAGAGTGTAGTGACTGTTTTATAAAATGTGTCTTTTTAAATACCGCTGTCCCTTTTTTTTTCTCCACCAGCTGCATGTGTTTCAATGATCACAGGATCTTCTCCTTCCCAGAGGCTAGTGAAGCTTAGAAAGAAAAAAAAACGCACTCGCGATGAAATGTTCTCTGAGCTCATGCTGTCCTCCCACACTGACAGAGCACAGACGAATGCGTGGAGGCAAATAATGTCAGAGTGCAGGAAAGCACAAAATGACCGGGAGGAGAGGTGGAGGGCTGAAGAGAGTAAGTGGCGGGCTGAAGAGAGTAAGTGGCGGGCTGAAGACAGGGCTGAAGCTCAAAGGTGGCGGCAGCGTGATGAAAGGAGGCAGGATTCAATGCTGAGGCTGCTGCAGGACCAAACCAGTATGCTCCAGTGTATGGTTGAGCTGCAGCAAAGGCAGCTGGAGCACAGACTGCCACTGCAGCCCCTCTGTAACCAACCGCCCTCCTCCCCAAGTTCCATAGCCTCCACACCCAGACGCCCAAGAACGCGGTGGGGGGGCCTCCGGCCAACCAGCCACTCCCCCACAGAGGATTGCCCAAAAAAAAGAAGGCTGTCATTCAATAAATTTTAAAGTTGTAAACTTTTAAAGTGCTGTGCTTAAAGTGCTGTGTGGCATTTTCCTTCCCTCCTCCACCACCCCTCCTGGGATACCTTGGTAGTCATCCCCCTATTTGTGTGATGAATGAATAACGAATGCATGACTGTGAAGCAGCAATGACTTTATTGGCTCTGCAAGCAATGATTAAAGGGAGGAGGGGAGGGTGGTTAGCTTACAGGGAAATAGAGTGAACCAAGGGGTGGGGGGGTTCATCAAGGAGAAACAAACAGAACTTTCACACCGTAGCCTGGCCAGTCATGAAACTGTTTTTCAAAGCTTCTCTGATGCGTACCGCGCCCTCCTGTGCTCTTCTAACCGCCCTGGTGTCTGGCTGCGCGTAACCAGCAGCCAGGCGATTTGCCTCAACCTCCCACCCCGCCATAAACGTCTCCCCCTTACTCTCACAGATATTGTGGAGCACACAGCAAGCAGTAATAACAGTGGGAATATTGGTTTCGCTGAGGTCTAAGCGAGTCAGTAAACTGCGCCAGCGCGCCTTTAAACGTCCAAATGCACATTCTACCACCATTCTGCACTTGCTCAGCCTGTAGTTGAACAGCTCCTGACTACTGTCCAGGCTGCCTGTGTACGGCTTCATGAGCCATGGCATTAAGGGGTAGGCTGGGTCCCCAAGGATACATATAGGCATTTCAACATCCCCAACAGTTATTTTCTGGTCTGGGAATAAAGTCCCTTCCTGCAGCTTTTGAAACAGACCAGAGTTCCTGAAGATGCGAGCGTCATGCACCTTTCCCGGCCATCCCACGTTGATGTTGGTGAAACGTCCCTTGTGATCCACCAGAGCTTGCAGCACTATCGAAAAGTACCCCTTGCGGTTTATGTACTCGGCGGCTTGGTGCTCCGGTGCCAAGATAGGGATATGGGTTCCATCTATAGCCCCACCACAGTTAGGGAATCCCATTGCAGCAAAGCCATCCACTATGACCTGCACATTTCCCAGGGTCACTACCCTTGATATCAGCAGATCTTTGATTGCGTGGGCTACTTGCATCACAGCAGCCCCCACAGTAGATTTGCCCACTCCAAATTGATTCCCAACTGACCGGTAGCTGTCTGGCGTTGCAAGCTTCCACAGGGCTATCGCCACTCGCTTCTCAACTGTGAGGGCTGCTCTCATCTTGGTATTCATGCGCTTCAGGGCAGGGGAAAGCAAGTCACAAAGTTCCATGAAAGTGCCCTTACGCATGCGAAAGTTTCGTAGCCACTGGGAATCGTCCCAGACCTGCAACACTATGCGGTCCCACCAGTCTGTGCTTGTTTCCCGAGCCCAGAATCGGCGTTCCACAGCATGAACCTGCCCCATTAGCACCATGATGCATGCATTGTCAGGGCCCATGCTTTCAGAGAAATCTGTGTCCATGTCCTGATCACTCACGGGACCGCGCTGACGTCGCCTCCTCGCCCGGTATCGCGTTGCCATGTTCTGGTGCTGCATATACTGCTGAATAATGCGTGTGGTGGTTAATGTGCTCCTAATTGCCAAAGTGAGCTGAGCGGGCTCCATGCTTGCCGTGGTATGGCGTCCGCACAGAAAAAAGGCGCGGAACGATTGTCTGCCGTTGCTCTGACGGAGGGAGGGGCGACTGACGACACGGCTTACAGGGTTGGCTTCAGGGAGCTAAAATCAACAAAGGGGGTGCCTGTACATCAAGGAGTCTTTCAGGCAGGACTGCACGGAGGGTTCCAATAAGAAATGGTGCACCTAAGTTATCGTTGTTATTGGAACAAGGAGGTTAGCCTGGCCTCTGATTGATACATGGCTAGATTTACCTCGCTGCACCTTCTCTGTGAGTGACTGCAGTGTGACCTAGAGGAATGAGTCCCCTAGACAGGGGAGGAGGCAAATGAGTACAAAACAAATCTGGTCTATTTCTTGTTTTGACCCACTCCATCTATCTTTTACATCTTTGGCTGGCAGCAGACGGTGCAGAAGGACTGCATGCCATCCACATCTCATGGCTGCTCGGCAGAAGATGGTACAGTACGACTGCTAGCCATCCCCATCTCTTGCCTGCCTGGCAGAAGATGGTGCAATACGACTGCTAGCAATCCTCATCTCTTGCCTGCCTGGCAGAAGATGGTACAGTACGACTGCTAGCAGTCCGTATCGCCTGCCTGCTCACCATAAGACGGTTCAATAGGACTGACTGCAGGACTAAAGAGAATGACCTGGTCAAGTCACTCCAAATTTAGTCCCTGCGCCCATGTCTGCCCAGGCGCTCCCAGCCGACGCGGCCAGGAGCACCTCGGACACGATGAGGACGACTACCAATCGTATTGCACCGTCTGCTGCCAGAAGGCAAGGGGTTGCTGCTACTGTGCAGCAAAGCCGTACCGCGTCTGCCAGCACCCAGGAGACATAGGGTGACGGTTACCTGAGCGGGCTCCATGCTTGCTGTGGTATGGCGTCTGCACAGGTAACTCAGGAAAAAAGGCGCGAAATGATTGTCTGCCCTTGCTTTCACGGGGGGAGGGAGGGAACGGGAGGCTGACGATATGTACCCAGAACCACCCGCGACAATGTTTTAGCCCCATCAGGCATTGGGATCTCAACCCAGAATTCCAATGGGCAGCGGAGACTGCGGGAACTGTGGGATAGCTACCCACAGTGCAACGCTCCGGAAGTCGACGCTTGCCTCGGTACTGTGGAAGCGCTCCGCCGAGTTAATGCACTTAATGCACTTAGAGCATTTTCTGTGGGGACACACACACTCGAATTTATAAAACCGATTTCTAAAAAACCGACTTCTATAAATTCGACCTTATTCCGTAGTGTAGACATACCCTAACTCTTAGGTGGTTGCATCCACCTGAGCAAGTAGTTGGAAAGGTTACATTCCTTTGCAGTTTTTCTTTAAAACCAAGGTGAACTCAAAAAAGGTCACGTGAAAGGTTTAATAAGCACTCAGGTTCTTTAGGAGGAAAAGTGTATGGATTTTTATTTACTGCACAAGCACTCCGTTGATTCTGAGTTAGCTCAGGCTTCAGGAAACATCTAGTTCAAACTGGGTGTGCGAAGAGGCTTAACAAAATCATTAGCATGTTCACTCCCATACTCATATTAATGGTAGTAGTAACTTGATATCCTTAAGGAATGAAGTTTGGCTTCTGATTTGTAATAGTTTTAGCTTGGCAATAGCTTAATAGTCTATCAACTTTGAAGCGTGCTGCTTTCCCCCAAATGCAGTGTAGAACAGAAGTGTCAGGATGCCTCAGTGGGATTTTTTCCTATGCAAAATAAAATATTACAGCTAGGAAGCACTGTTGTTGGAGACCTATTTGTTGAATTCTGCTTTGCTGCTCACAGCACACAAACACTTTGTAGCCAGAGAACGGAGTGCTTTGAAAGATTCAGAAGTGGTCTAGTCAGACGATTCCAAAGCCATGTATATGGTCTCCTGCCCCAAATTCTTCATCTGGAAATTGTTGGCTAGGTGAAAGGCCCTTTTGGGAATGGTGCCTAGCTCGGGAAGGAAGTTACTGAGCATTGTCAGATCCCCATAAATGTGTGAACGAGAATATTTAGCCCTTAGGCTGGTCAGACCTCAATGTGTCCCAAAATCTTTAAATGACACCTCCTCATCCCCTGCCCCCAATTTCAGTCTGAGCCAAAAAACGTGAGAGACGAAGCCTGAAATGGAAGTGTCTACCACATTCCATATCCTGCCATTATAACTGTTAATGGTGATTTTTCATTTGTTCTACTGGGACTATAAAATTTTAGTATGTGATCACAACAAACTCTTCTTATATGGTCTTTAGAAGTGTAAGCATTGTTTAACTTCATATGTGCCATAATGGGATCTGGTCATGAAGCAATTACAACATGCATAATAGCATCCCTTCCCCTAGTCTTTTTATGTTCCTGTGTCTGGATAATATTGGTGGGGCTGGTAACACCACCTATTATAAAGGTTGCCCAACACTTTCCATTATTAGACCCTGTGTTTAATTGCTCACAGCTTTGCCAAACTGTAACCATTGCTTTATAGGAGTGGCAAAATATTTACTCTAGAAGTCTGTATTTTATATACTAGTAGGATATTACCTGAAATATAAAGCCTCTCAAGGAATACATTATTTTGACTCAATTTCTTACATCTAGGAGTCCAGTCCCACAGCCTTTAGATATGTAAAATGTAAGGGCAGCAGGATTGGGCCCAGAATACAAAATACAGTCCCCACCCTGCAGTCACATAAGCGCATGCTTAATTTTATATGGTTTTTTTGTAGTTCCATTGGCTGCAGAGGGAGAAATGCCATGAAGTTAAGCCAGTGTGTAAATGCTTTCAGCACTGGCACCTAAGAACCTGAGTGCAGGGCGAGAACTCCATTGACCTCGGTAGGGGCAGGGGCTGGGTCCTCTTGGTGGATGTGGGAATTACTTAGAAAACAAATGAGAGTAGTTGTTATACCAGTGTCCACACGGAACACAGAGGGAAGGTGTGGCATGCTATTTGAAACATGTTTTGTTAAGTCAAGGGGGACTTTGTCTAACTCAGGAGCAGCTCAGCGAATTGAGCAATGCAGGGGGTCAGGTAAGATCATCCCTCTGCAGGACTTCACAGTGAGCCTTGGGGGAGGGATAGGTCAGTGGTTTGAGCATTGGCCTGCTAAACCCAAGGTTGTGAGTTTAATCCTTGAAGGGGCCATTTAGCGATGGGGGCAAAAATTGGGGATTGGTCCTGCTTTGAGCAGGGGGTTGGACTAGGTGACCTCCTGAGGTCCCTTCCCACCCTGAGATTCTATGAATGTCACCGGTGCTGCTGTGGCTAAAGTAATAGTGACTTCAGTGTGGTTCCACTAGGGCCTCTTTCACAGTTTGCAAGGATATTATATGCAACATCTTAAAGTCCCCACTTTAAAATAAACAATGACTGAGATTTAGAGCAATGAATCCTTTCTATGTTTTCCTGTTTACCAGCTGCCAGAATCTCACCCTCCCCAGATCTCATTCAGTTCTTGACTTTATTATCTCCCTTGCCTCTGTATGCACCATAGTGTCCAGCATGTGCTGGCCATGCTCAGAGGGATGGTACCTGTATGTTGACCTGTAAAGGCTGTCTTTGCCCACTTTTGGTGTGAGGCACTCCTTCTGTATCGTAGATTCCTGTGTAACAGACGACCTGGGGATCTCTTGATTTCTCTTCCAGGGGGATGTTCACTCCTCCTATACCCATAGTCCTGAAATAGACAGGCCTGAAGCAGTTTGAGACAGCCCTTGTCCCCAAAACAAGTACTAACACAAACCCTGGACACTTGGCCCTTACCACCCAAGCTGATGAAATCGACATGAAGGAGGAGTGCCCAGACACTGCAGGGACACAGTATGGGAGGAGTGGGGTCACTCCTGGGTTTTTGCACAGAGGAAAGCACAGAAACGCTTGTACCCTGCCTTCTCCGCAGAGGCCTGTTTTGTGGCATTCTTAATAATAATAACAAGATTGCGCTGCTGACTCGTTTTGGCTGATGGTTCCTGATTTGGCAGGCTGAGTAGTAACCCGGAGAAGAAACATGGAGTATAATTCAGAGGTGAAGGTTTCATTTATTGCAGCTGGGCATTAGCTATTTTAATGGGCTTTTCAGCGTGAGGATCGCTTTTCCTGGAGAGCCGTGCTTGTCCAGCCAGAGGCAGCCCCCAGCACGCTAACACAGCCCTTCTTCCTTTCCACCCCTCCCGCAAGGGCGAGCCAAGGGATCGCAGAGCTTGGTAGAACCGCTTCTCCTTCCAGATCAAACACTGGGAAAAACCCAGGAGGGAGAAGCGGTGCAAGCCTGGGACGCTTCTTAATTGGGCTGATCTCGGGGAAGCTGCACCGTGGGGGTGGGGCGGGAATTCTCCTTCCCTATCTAGAGAAGGAAGATGTATCTCTTCGGAAAGAAAACGCACCCCCCCCCCCGCGTTTGCAGCGATCCACTGTAATGACAAAGGGAGGATGCGGAGGTAGCAGCCGGGGGGAGAAGAGCCCCACCCAGACACAGGTGCCCTCCAAGTCAAGTGGGGGGGGGGGGGCAATGGAAATCCTGCGCTGTCAGCCCGCCAGGAAAAAATATTAGCCTTCTAAAAATAGCCAGTGGGCAGGGGAGGGGGCCCGGGAGCAGCGACAGCCCTGCAGTGCGGGGCACTTACGTGGCATGCACGACCCCCGGCTTCAGCACCACCTCCACCGTGTACTTGGCCCCCGTCAGGAATTTGATGGTCCGGTTCTGGTCGAACCGCTGCCCGTCCACCTTGAAATAGACCGGCCCGTCGTTCGGCTGGATTTTCAGGGAGACGCTGATTTTCACCAGCTTGGGGATCTCGCCCATGGCTGCCCGGGGCTGGAGCGAGGACGAGGAGGAAGAGGAGGGGCCGCGTCAGACCCGAGCCAGCCCAGCCCTTCCCAAAAGCAGCTGATGAATATTTCTAATGGGGGTGGGGGAAGCATCTGCTCTGAGCCCCCCCTTCGCCTTTCCCTTCTCCCAGCCGGATCCCGGCGCGGCGCAACGGGGCCATTTGCAGCTGGTCACATTTCAGCCCGTTTCCAGGGAATTCAGCCGGCCCTGATTGCACCCGCCGTAATCCACTTTTACTGCGGGAGGGGCCCGGCCGCCCACGCCCGGCAAGCGGCAGCCGGTGCGGCGGGGGGGTCGGGAATGGTCCAGAGGGAGAGTGAAACCGGAGCGGAAACGGGAACGTCCCCGCGCAGGGTTTGTTATTCGCCCAAGGCAGAGCGGGCCCACTGCGAAGCGTGCGAGGAGGCGATGCTCTTTGTGTTCCGTCCACACACAGAGTCTGCGGGTGCTCGCTCTCCCGAGTGCTGGAAAGGACTCCAGGGGTGATCCATACCCCATATTCACGGCACCCACGTATCTCCAGCTTCCCCGGAGGGCGGTGATTAGCCCTGGGGAAGCAATCTAGCTCGGACACAACAATGCCAGGCGACACACGACAAAGAGAAGGGATGTGTGTGTTAAAGGGACTGGATTAATTCGGATGAGGTCTTTGTACCCTTCAAAAACCCCTGGAGCCCTTTTCGACTGCGGGGAGCTAGGTTAATTGACGATTTCCACTGCTACATCATTAACTGAGTATTAGGTCTGCACTTCCTGGCTAATTCCTACTCTGGGGCAGTCAACTGAGCATTGGCTACCTATGAGTATCTTATTAGGAGGGGAAAGATTCAAAAGTATGAATGCAATGCTTCTGATCTTCCTGCCCTGGCTGACCCCCTTATAGTTAGATTTCTCAGTCACTTGGATGCTGGGGGATCTAGCTGTGTCCAATCACTAGGTAAAGAGTCCCTCTTAAATCATCTGCAGGCAGAAAAGAGAATTTGAATTCTATAATAAAGCTACTTTGTGGCTTGAGGTGTTTATACACACGTGTGTGTGTTGGGGGGGGGACCGTCTGTAGGAGAGTAAAAAAAGAAAAAGACTCCGTCATGATTTGTGCTTGGCCTAGTTAATAATCTTGGGGATCCCAAATGAGGCCTACAACTAGAGTAAGTGGGTTCTACTTTCCAGACTGTTACTCGGTACCCAGCAAAGCAATGTCTAGCTGTACTTCAGTGCTAGCTGTGGGGCAGTGGCTCTGGAGGAGGAGCTGGGACCTGCTTTCAGCACCATTGCTGCGGACAGTTACCGGCAGCAGGTCTGCACCTGGGAAGACTCAGCTGATTTCACACAAATTGTGTCCATGCAGCGATTTAGATGTTTTAACCCCTCTGGCTCTGGGTCCTGAAGTCCTCCTAGTCTTTCCTCCACTAAAACTCTCCCTGAGTGAGAACGGATCAAAGACGTCAAGGTCGGGCCTATGAAACAGTTGTTATTTTGTCTGCTTAGACTCGAAAGGAACCAAAGCGGGACTGCAAGCAAGACACAAGAAGGGTTTATTTGCAGTGCTGGTGTTTGGATAGCTCAGTTTCCTCTCCAGCTGGGTAACGGGTGTAACTTCAGGTGTTTGACAGAGCCCGCCCCCTTTTAGAGATGTGACTGCATGTGGAGTTGGCATCACATGTGATGGGAACAATGCACTTGGTCACCCATTCAGCAACGTAGACTCTGGCTGCAGAAAGCCAGCCCCAGCATCCGCTGCTATCCCCATCCCCACTGAGACTTCCAGACCAATTTCCTGTGTGATGTGGGTTCCTTTCATCTGACCTCCAGGGGACTGGGGTGGGGGGAACTCATCAGCAGGCAAGCCAGGCAGAACCATGAACTCCCAGCAGCCACACAATACGTTTTTGCATATGCACGTTGATTGACCTAAGAGATCTGTAGAAGTGTAAGGATAATCCATAGACGTGTAGGGATGATCTAAATGTCACAGCTCACTCTCTCCAGTAGCAAAATGCAACACGGGAATGTCTGATGGAGGTAGTAGTGCGGCAGGAGGCCCAGCTCTTGGTGTAGCCAATGATGCCTCAAGAAACTGCATTGTTACCAATTTACCAGACCCAGGAGTCACTTGGCAAGAGCGTGACTGTGGTAACCGCTGCTTGGTGAGGACATGGCAGGATTGTAGTAGTTAAGCCTGGGCTACAGGGGATTTGCAAGGGGCGTGGGGATGTGGCCTATGTGCTACCTGCACTCATTAGGGCACCCCACCTTTTCCCAGTCTGTAGGACTCCAGGCGTAACCCGGTTAATTTAGGCACCCCCACCTTTTCCCAATTCATAGGGCTCCAGGCGAAAAGCACCTACTCTTACCCAATCCGTAGGGCTCAGGGCCACCCGTACCCAATTTGTAGGGCTCAGGGTGTAACTAACCTGGTCAATTTAAGTACCCACACCCTTTCCCAATACATAGGGCTCTGGGTGTATACTACTTCTGCGGGTCTGCTGGACCTTTTACTAGTGAAAGAGCCTTACACAGTAATATACTACATAACCTCTATTGAGTAACAATCACCAAAAACAGACTGCACATGCTACACATACAGTGCTCACCACTCCCAATAAGACAGATGAACTTTTCTTGATGGCCAGTCAGGATCAGGTCCATCTGGGGGACTCCAGTTTCTGCACGGTGTCATTGGCAGAGTGTTGAGGTCTGGCAGCTCTGATCTTTGGGGCTGTGTCCTGGAGTTGGTTCCCAAAGAACTTCCTTTTGGACCCCAGTTTATATAGTGAAATTTGAGTCCTTTTTAGCTATACCTTAACCAATTATTATGCTAAAATTTTACTAGCCAATCCTAACATAGTGTAACAAAATTCTCTAACCAATTATATCCCACTACCACAATTAACTTACACCTAGCAAAATTAATTATACAGCAGACAAACAATTAAAGAACCAGACAGAGACCATACAGATAAACAATAGCGAAGTGGGGACCATAATGACAAAACAATAAAAAAATGAGGATTTCACAACCACAACTATTGATAAGTGATTTCTTGCCAGACAGAATGCTATCAAACTAAGGTTTTTTTAGCCATCTTAAGATCAGTTTCTTTCTCTGGTGATAGTGGGGGCTATTAGGATGGGGTCTCCTTCTTAACAGCCTGATATTACATTGTTTTAATGTAATGTAGATGGAATGTGAGGATGTGACTTCCTGCTCCTCAGCTAATGGCTCCTGCTTGGCTGCTCTATTAATCTGGCTGCAGATGAAGGCCTTAGGCTTTAGGCCTTACAATCTGGCTGCAGACAAAGGCCTTATCCTTACATATGCCCTGCACCTCCCCAGCCCTTCCCCCATGGGGTGGGCTGGGTGTGCAAGGAACTGCTGCCAAGCCCCAGGCCCAGCTTGTGCACTGCTCCCTGCACGAGCCCAGCTAGCAGTGGTGATGGTGGGAGCTTCAGTTCCTGGGTTCACTTGCCACAGCTTCACAATAAATAAGGCTAAGCTAGTCATAGCTATTCAGTTATACAGTGGGTGGGGTGGAAATAACTGTTTTGTGGTTTGGGCCTCACCTGTCAAAAAAGCCACCACTGGACTTTGGTGAACTGTGAGAGAACCTTTGACTGCCTGTCGTGTGGGAGGCCTCACCCTCAGCTGTCTGACACAACCGTTGAGTAGCCATTATAACGGAAAGCCTCCAGTGCTTTGCCTTAGCTCACATCTTTAAAGAGCTGTAGGTAGATGGGCTTCCAATGACTCTTGTACTGAACTGGAGTTGAAGGTCAAGAGAGTCTTTCCGACTCATACTCCAGTAACCCATCAGAGCAAGCACACCAAGCCAATCAGTCAGAAGGGCCCCTTGCTCAAAGCAGAATGGAGACAGATGGAAGAAGAGATGCTTGAAGACCAGATGCATGCTTGTGTGGTGGGGTATAAAAACGTCACACTGGGACTGACGGGATTAGGGAGCAACTCTGGGCCCAGGTGACCCTGCCCAACCCCACCTGCAGAACATGCTCCAGCTGGAGGCGGAGCTTAAAAGGGAGCCAGACAGCACACGAGGGGCTGTGGTGGGGCAGGGCGAAGGGTCTACCCTAAGTTCTCCAGAAGGACGGTGCTGCGGAAGCCTTTCCCAGGGAGCAGGCGCGTGCCTGCTGAGCCCTGAGGGGCTGAAGGTTCTGTTACTCTCTGTTTTGTTACTACTTTGTCTCAAGCTGTAAGATATTGGCAGAATTCCCATTGACTTCAGTGGCTTTAGGACTTAGCTCACAATTTCTTTTGGGAAGATGTGTGTATCAATAAATACTTTAAAATTCTGTTAACACAAGACACATGGGAATTGTCATACCAGCTCTGGCCAATAGACTCTCTAGTGCAATATCCTACTTCCAATAGTGGCCAGTATCAGATGCTTCAGAGAAAGCTGCAAGAAACCCTGAAACTAGCAGATGTGCATAATCTGCCTCTGTGAAGGTCTCATCCTAATCACTAATAGTTAGAGATTGCCTGAAGCAGAAGGTTTTACATCCCTTCCAAATGTTTTGTTAGCATTTACTATTGTGACTCTGAATATTCTTGCATCCGTATAATTGTCCAGTCTGTCAAACAGAGGGTACTGTAGTGGTTTCAAGTAGTTCCTCCTTGTCAGCCTCAGAGGGAGGCCACTCCGCCTCACTATGCTACCTAGTGGCTGACAGCCAATTGACAGGGGATTAGCGTGGTATGTGTCAGTAAATAATCTAGGGCCCTGGCCCCTGGGGGCAAGGCAAGGGTACTTAGTAGTCTTTAGCCCAGATCCCTGGCTGGGGCAGGTGGCAAACACAGTCAGGCTCTAGCTCTCTAGGCAGGCAGAGCAGTAGCAGTCTATAGTGTAGCTCCCTGGCTGGGGCAGACAGCAAACACAGTCCATCTGGCCTAAGGTGGATAGCTGCCACCCCAGGAGTGAGATCAGCAGCAGGAGGTAAGGGGACCTGGGATCACCCTACTCCACCGGCTCCCAGCCTAGGGCCCTATCAGTGGCGAGTGGCTCCACCACTGGGTTAGCAGGGCTCCTCCCAAAACACGCTGGCTGTGGTTTCAGCAACACAACCAGACTAATGTCTGGTTTCCCTGGTCTACTTCCTATCCCTACGTGTTCATAGAGTCCTGTGGCTCATGGGTCCTCGATCTCCTCAGGGTACTTGGCGGCCAGCAGTCTTGGCAGCAACTTGGGGTACTCATCTGGCAGCAGTCTCAGTAGCTCCCCTCCCTAAGGGTTGTCCTCCAGGGGTTGGCACTGCTTGGTCCTTGGCCTAGGAGATGGCAGCAAGGCAGAGGCATCTGATGTCTTTCCTGGCTCTGGCCCAACTGAGCTAGAGGCCCGGCCTCTTATACTTCCTGTTATGCCCCTCTGCTTCCAGCGTAGGGGGGAAGGGGGTGAAGGCCTGGCTGCACCCACCAGGGGGTGGAGAGTGATTCCTCCCTGTCAGCCTTGGAGCGAGGCCACTCCACCTCACTACAGAACATTAATGGCATAGCTCATGAGTAACAGCAGTGAGAATTTTTCAGCTAATTCACCTATTTTAGCACTAAAATATATCCTCTCTTTCTATTTTTAAGGATCGGCTGCTCACATTCCAGTGCAATGTAGCACCAGTAAGGCAAACAGAAGATCAAATAAACAGTGTCCCTTTGTATGTCTAATTTGTTTAGCAAAGTGTTTTCATTGTAGTGTCCTTGGAGTACAACAAGAAAGGGTATTGCTGAACACCTGAACAGATACAATGAAGATCTTACAGTCTGTTAAGGAAAAGTTAGCACATGTGACTCCATTTTGGTTTGGGGCCCACCATAGTTTAAATGCCAGCACATCATACACCAGGAGGAGTGATCCTTAGATACTGAATCCCTGTGAAAATCCTCCTCCTTGTCTCCAGCCTGCCTTGACTCCCAGTATCTGGTTTTTGTCAGTCTCTAACTCCCTGTCTCTTGGCCTTGATGTGAGGCCTCCCATTCTGATAATAAAAGTTACTGATGCATGGCTTTAGGACCATGCTGTGTAATTAACATACTGGTATAGCACGAGGAATGCACCAAGCAGGGATAGGTGGTAGATAAGACAAGGGTTTGTTTATTGGCTAAGGTTTCCGATGCACGAGGGCAACATGCTTTGCTAAAAAGTATATAACCTTTGTATAATCTGTATTCAGGGTCCCCCTCTGGCTAGCAGGGGGGCACCACGCTCGAGCGTAATAAACTTAGTGTCTTTTGGGAACTCTGCAGTTGTGGACTTTGTTTCTGTGCCTCAGCCTAGATTCGAACTGTGCGTGTCCTATCAGGTGTAATTCGTAGCATTGGTGTGCGTGTCCTATCAGGTGTAATTCGTAGCACTGGTGTGCGTGTCCTACCAGGTGTAATTCGCAGCATTTGTGCGCGTGTCCTATCAGGTGTAATGCGCAGCATTTGTGTGCGTGTCCTACCAGGTGTAATTCGCAGCATTTGTGTGCGTGTCCTACCAGGTGTAATTCGCAGCATTTGTGTGCGTGTCCTACCAGGTGTAATTCGCAGCAGTTGTGTGCGTGTCCTACCAGGTGTAATTCGCAGCAGTTGTATGTGTGTCCTACCAGGTGTAATTCGTAACAAGTCACATGTGACCACAACACAATACACTTCTGCATCACAGAATATCATGTACGGTTCTAGGTGTGTGTTCTGAGTTTCCATAGAGAAGAGATGAATGGGGCAACTCACACCTCTCAGAGCTTATTGCCACATTCAGTTCACTAGCAACACTGCAGTCGGCAAGAGCTCCAACATGGGGAAGTTGTTACACGGTGAAACAATGGCATCTCACAATGGACAGTCAAACAGAGGACTATAGAGCAAGATAAAATGGGAGAAAGGGTGGTTTATCCTCAGTATAATGTGGTAAGAGAGCACAGATATTCCTATGGATATTAAGGAAGGTCTTGGGAAAAAGCATTTTAAGAGTGTGGGATTTTCAAAAGTGCTCAGCATTGGCCTAACTCCACCCCCTTTCAAGTTAATGTAAAACCCCCATTTATGTCAATGGGAGAAGTTTAGCCAACACCGAATAATTCTGGAAATGCCATTCTAACTATATGAAATGCATCTCTTTTTTTCAGTTAGGGATTAGAGTGATGTGCTAACTCAGTTATTAAAATAATATCTTTTGCTATATACCCACACCAATATTTTATAGCTCTACAGAAAAGAGACCCATCTAGAACACTCTTTCCTATCTCATTTGCCCATTGTAATACAATTCTCTGTTTTCAGAGCTCTCTGCTTGGATTTCATGCGTTTTGAGGATTGCAGAAAGTTTTGGTTGTAGCAAGTTACACTCTTGTGGGATTAAATGTAATTGGGGTAAAAAAAAGACAGTAACCTTACGTTAGAGAGCTGGGAGGAGTGTGACCACAAAATGGGATATCTAATAATGGCTGCCACCAGGAATCAATTATAATTATCTCTAGAACTGACCATATCATGATGTGGTAAATTGTGTGAAACTGACAGCATTGATTGGAATTGGTTTCCTTACTAAACGATAGGTCAGCTCTATGAGTTAAGCCTGAGGACAGTTTTTCATGTTATTTCTGTATGAATGAGCATCTTCTATAGCTGTAGCTAGGGCTGTGAGTTTTATCCTGTTCTTTTAGGAAAAGTCATGGGGAAATATGGCAAAAGTCATGGGAATGTATTAAGAAAACATATAATGGGCATTTTTAAGAGCAAACAGATTTATTTTTCCATTTTGAAAATAAAATGACAAGTGCCAGTGATGTTAGAGCCATTTGAATTTAGAAGTTGCCTTATTATCTTGCGAATCTCCCTATTTTATCTTGGAAAACTCCCAATCCTTTATGGAATTAAAGCTGTCACAGAATCCACACGTCCAGTTCTGCTCAGTTTACTGACTGTTCTTCATCTGTAGATCAGAGTTTCATTTTGCCTTTCTCAAGGCTCTCTGTGACGTTAATGTTACCATCCCAGTATTCACTCACAAGAATTACCCAAATGTCAAATGTTATGGCTGTTCTTGTTATAAACAAGAAAAGAATAGAATCCATGACAACAATCTGGCCCTCACCCATTAATTAACAACCTGCTCCACATTTCTTAACAATGCAAAATATCTGCAGAAACAGGCATCCTATGGTTCTTATCACCAGTAGAAGAGGTACAGTATGCATGGATACCACCCCTTTAGGCCTCTTTTAGGCTAATACACATGCAAATAATAGCCAAAAGTGGCTGAGAAGTGTGTAAGAGGGGAGAGAAGTCTTCATGGTATCCCATTGGAACCCACAAAACCCCTCCTGGTGACTGCTGTGTGGATGTGCTCGTCAAGTTATGGGGGAGGTGTGGCTGGGCAGGACCAAAGAAGACCCATTCTATGCAGCATCAGCACACAGCAAACTCACAGGGAAATACTCAAGTGACATATGAATGTGGTCCATATGAGCTCCAATGGGATCCCACTCTGCACCCTGATGGAGTGGGGAGTTTGGCCCAATGCAAGCAGGAAGGCCAAGCCTGACAGCACTTGTGCGTCTTTTAATACCCTGAGATCTCTGTATTTAGAGGGCCCTGCCACACTCCCAACACAGCCCTGTAAGCTTGGCCCCTCCCTGACCTCATGATGCAGCAAAAATGCCAGGAGTCTCCAAACACCTGACTCCCCCGTAGCTTTGCCTTCCCCACCAGGAGCATTTCAATATTATCACACATATAGTTATGTATTTCTGGAGGGCCCAGTACTTTTTCCGGTCAATGCATCAGTCCTGCGTCAAACAGCTGCGAGAAGTAAAAAATAGCAATCATGCAAGGGGGCCAGAACGAAACAGCCGTATTTATACACTGTCTGCCCTGCAGCTCCAACTACTGGAAATCCCAAGGCGATAGTCAGCGACGTGGCTAACACCAATAATAACCATTTTTCTTATCTTTATTTTTTTAAAAAAAGATTTGGGAAGGCATTTTGTTTTTATTTGAATCAGTGAAGGCAAAGCCAAAATCCCATGCTTTCAAAAAATAGCCCTCTGTGATATGCTGCAGGCTGTCCGCTGTGTTGAGATATTCCCTGACACTGTGCTGGTTAGTGCTGTACATTCCTTTGAGGTCTTTTGCTTCTGCTTTTAGACAGTGAAGTGGCTGTTTCATTATAGTATTATTTGTTTCTTTTATTTAATACCCAGACAAACAATGTATTGATATTTTTTCTGTCTACACAGTCATTTGGCGAAACAGCGTTTGATGGTAACTCCCCTCAAGTGTAGTTTGATTTGCCTGAGTGCTGTAGGCCTCTAATAGCGCACCCCAGCTGTGTTGCTGAATGGACTAGCAAAAAGAAAAGGAGTACTTGTGGCACCTTAGAGACTAACCAATTTATTTGAGCATGAGCTTTCGTGAGCTACAGCTCACTTCATCGGATGCATACCGTGGAAACTGCAGCAGACTTTATATATACACAGAGAATATGAAACAATACCTCCTCCCACCCCACTGTCCTGCTGGTAATAGCTTATCTAAAGTGATCATCAGCTTGGGCCATTTCCAGCACAAATCCAGGTTTTCTCACCCTCCACCCCCCCACACAAATTCAGCAGGAGAGTGAATTTGTGTGGGGGGGTGGAGGGTGAGAAAACCTGGATTTGTGCTGGAAATGGCCCAACCTGATGATCACTTTAGATAAGCTATTACCAGCAGGACAGTGGGGTGGGAGGAGGTATTGTTTCATATTCTCTGTGTATATATAAAGTCTGCTGCAGTTTCCACGGTATGCATCCGATGAAGTGAGCTGTAGCTCATGAAAGCTCATGCTCAAATAAATTGGTTAGTCTCTAAGGTGCCACAAGTACTCCTTTTCTTTTTGTGAATACAGACTAACACGGCTGTTACTCTGAAACCTGAATGGACTAGGTATATCTTCATGCCAATGGTACTTATAATGTGGCAGGTGCAGAGGAGGGCTGCAGTGAAAGAGTTAATGTTGGCAGCGCTGTTGGTGCAAAATCAGAGATTACATGTAGCTTTCTTGGGTATGATGCATTAATGCAGAGAATCTAATGCTCGGATATAGGGTGGTGGGCAGAAATGTAATAGCCCATGTTGGGGTATGTACCTCATCAGGCCCTGTAGGGGTTAATGTGGGCCTGAGAGACCCATTTACATTCCTGGCAGCACCTCTGTCTGTCTGTGTGTGAGAGAGTGAGCGAGCAAGCACCAGACTTACCTGATCATGACTCATGTGGCCCAGCTGGGCAGGAGCAGTCAGGTTAGTATAAAGCCAGGAAGTTGAGAGCAGAAGAGGGCTCCATGGAGGGAATCTACCTTCACTCTCTAGGAACAGAGAGGTGGGTAGGAGGAAACCCAAGGGAAGAATAAGCCATGGGATCCTAGCCCTGAAAGAAGGGTAAACCCAGAGACGTTATGGGGAAGAAAGCCTGAGAAAGACTGGCTAGGAAGAAGTCCAGGGAAACAGCAGCAGGGAGGGGGTCCTTGCCCAATGTATTTCACCCTCTGATGTAGAAGAAGGGCTGGAGAGGGGAACTGATGAGAGGACATGATGGACCAGGCAGCCTGGAGGAACTTGTGGACTGGGTGATGGAACAACAGAAGAAGTAACAGCAAATCCTTCAAGAGTTTCAGCAGACCCAGCAACAAGAGAGACAGTCCTTGTTATTGAGACAGCCAGCAGTTTTGGTTGGCAAGGTGGTTGGAGGGGACACAATTTTGGGGCAAAGGTTCTAAGTCATCAGATTGGGCCATGAGGTGGCTGAGGCCAGGTGACCGAGGAACAGGGGAGGAACAGCACTGTCTTATGCTTGAGCAACTGCTACAGAGTCTCCCTGAGATCACTACGGTTTGGGTGTGGCGACACCAAGCTGTTATGTCAGAAGCAGCCAAATGCTTTCCAGGCACTCCTCCTGCAGATCCTAGAGAACCAAAAGAGGCAGTGGGAGACAAAGTTATATCTGCAGGTGCAACTGGCAAGGCTGGAAGAGTGGCAGCATTATATTTGCTTGGGATTCTGCAGAAAGAAATCATCAGAGGTCACAGGACAGAGTGAGAAAAGGATGTTCAGGGGCCAGGAGGCCTGAGACCCAGCCAAGAGGATGTTATGTCTTTGGGAGGGGACACCTGAAGACAGCATGCCTCTATATGCATTGCAACATGTAGGCTTGCCCCGAGGGGTGGAACAGGGGAAAATCAGCCCGTTGTCAAAACGTGGATGGAAAGGCCCCTCTCTTGCTAGCAGGGAAGTAGGACATTTAAAAAAGTATTGCCCTCAGAGGGAGGTGAACCACAGCCAGAGAAAGGGCAACGACCTCCGCAATGAGGAAAAATGGAGCAGGTGTCCTGTGGCACAAGTACAGTGGCTGCAGGAAAAGCCAAGATGGCAGCAGGTTGGGATAGTCAGACCCTTGCCTCAACTGGTATTAATCATGACCAATTGGAGCCATTTTCATTTAGGAAAGGAATGTCTGGAAACCCAAATGACCAGAAAGCGCAGGACCAGGGTGGGTAAGGTGTCAAGGAATAGATCAAGAAGCCAAAGGGAGGCTAGAGAAAGAAGAAATGGGACATAGTTGATGGGAGACCAGCCAAGAACCCCAAAGACCTGGGAGAAGACTCCAAGGTAGTGGGGAAAGAAAAGGATGCAAAAATAGAACAGGATTTATTGGAGAAAGAAGGCATAAGGGGATGTAAACAGGATAAGGGTTAGAGAAGCCCAGGATCTCAAGGAGGTGAGATCTCTTCCCACTCTTGTCCTATGCCTAGGGAGAAGGTAAAAGCCTTAGGATGTGGGGGGACAAGGACTGGTATAGCACCTTGTAAATAAAATGCACAGTGCTTATCCTATGCAGGAGTATGTGAGGACTGTTTGTAGAGAGGAATCAGGTGAAAGAGGCCCATCCCGTGGCAGCACCCCATCTAAAAACACATGGTTTATCACATGCTTATGTATTTGCAAGACTGGGCACTGAAGAGGCACTAGGAATATAGTCTTCGGATTAAATCCTCCGGTGACTAGCCTTCAGCAGGTTTGCTTTTGCAGGTGCAGGAGATCACATTGAGCTGGATCAGGCCTGTAGCTTCAACCCTATATAGGGGAGGTGAGACACAGCTGAGCCACCTGATGAGGAGCTTTGTGACCCTGAGTCACAATTGCTTGCCTGCACCTCTCGTACTGGGTGTGGGGATGGGGAGAGCAGTGTAAGCTACTGAAGTCTTTTCATGGTACGGCTTACTTCTCCCTTGTCCCAGGTTGGCTCTGCTGCCTGGCGTGTAGGGTGGGGGAGTCATGGCTGCACCTGTTCTCTGCCTCCGTGTTTGCAGCCCTGCTTCCCCCCATGCCCAGAGCTGCAATCCAGGCAGTCCCGACACAGCTTCCCCTTACTTCCCTATCTGGCCATCTTTCGTCTGGGGACAATCTAGTTCTCCATGAACAGTTTAACTAGTCAGCCCATTTCTGCCAATGGGGAAAAATCACTTGTTTGCAGTACTGTTGCCTGTGTGGTAATGGGAGATAAATAGACCCAAACTGCTCCCTCTGGAGCAGGAGACCTTCTAGAGAGCAACACTGGAAGAGGAAAAGAAGTATTTGTGAACTTCTAGGGGAGAACTACAACCAATGCAGAGAAAAGAAATGGAAAGCAATTGGTCACATCCTCCTAATATTAGATGAATGTAATTTTATTATTAAACAGTTTAAATATTTCTTGTTTTGAGTCATGAAAGTCTGACTCCCAGACTTACTGGGAACCCTGGTTAATTTCGCAATATCGGTAACTGTGAAGGTGGTAGGGTTTCCCTGGTGATTATATCTCCCTCCCTGTGTCCAAAGGCTTGTGGAGCAATTAGTAAGAGGTTGAAACTGCTTGGTTTAGTGGTTACAGCAGAAACCAAATGCAGTAATCCACGCCAAAAATCTTCTGCTGTTCATTAAAAATCCTTTACACATATCAGGAAACAAATACTGAGCTCATGAGCCGCCTGCTGGGGAAGAGGAATTGTTTCTAGAAATACAGCAACATTCTGGGCCTTTAGTCCTGAGTCACCCAAAATTCTGAGGCCTGATCTACACTTACATATTAGATTGCTCTAACTACATTGCTCAGGGCTATGAAAAATGTCATGCCCTGTGTGACCTACTTAGGTCCTCCTAACCCCCACCGTAGACACAGCAAGGTCAGGGGAGAATTATTGTGTCCACCTAGCGACTGCCCTCTCGGGGAGGTGGATTAACTACATTGATGGAAAATCCCCTTCTGTTCATGTAGGAAGCCTCTATTCGACACGGCAACCGTGGCAGAGTTGCAGGGGTGTAGCCGTGCTGCTGTAGCCACTGTAGCGGAGATGTGCCCTGAGTCAAGGGGAGTAGACACTGAGACCTGCCCTGCCCCCTCCTGGGAGAGAACCGGTGGGAAGGCTGTTTGTGGGGAGGAGCGTGTTGGTAGACTCCCCTCTCCGCGTTCCCCATAAATGGTTCCATGGGGGAGAAGATGTTTGTCTCCCTGACTCCCAGTGCTCTGAGCTGTTGGTCCCGTCCTCCAATCCCAGAACTGCTGGAAACACAGCCAGGTGGGAGGAACGAAACCCCCTGACTCCATGGCAGCTCTTGGTCCCTGCTGCTTGGCAGTGGGACTCCAAGGCAGCTGTGCTGACAGTGCTCCCTTGTCCGCTGCTGCTGCTCCTGTAAGCCCCCCTCCCCCTCATAAAAAGGGTTCATCTGTATAACACCATCCCTGCCCTGGCCTGTTCGCATTCAGCAGTGGCCTTCCCATTTCCCACCCTCTCAACCTGCATGAACCCCGGGCAGGGGTGTGATGTTATCTGATTAAAATATGACCATATAGATCATTGTTGCAACCACTGTTATATATTTGCAGCAAATATTGTATTAAGGTTATCGAGTGAGGTGTCTGTGAAAAGGTTATGATTTGCTGGTTATGATTATGCTATCTGTATGCATGTATCTTTTTTGTATGTGACGTTATAAGTATTGGAATATCCACCAGCTTCATGGGGATTGTCTGCCCCATTCTTTGCAGTTCACCCTAATTGAATGACCATAGCCATCCCCCACTGTGACACCGGTCACAGCCAGATATGCCATGTAAGATATCTGCAAAAATGTTATAATTTGCCAGATATGATAACCTTGTTTATATGTTTGTATCACCTTTGTATTATGAGTTATAGATATGTATGTATGTCTTATTTCAAACTTGTGCTATGCTTCTGGGTGACACCCCCCAGACAGTTTGACATCAGCACTGCTTAGCCTGCTTGATGGCCCAGTAAGGACCATCAGCTATACAATTGACCCCTTGAGAGAAGGCAGATACACCTTATGACTCAGCAAGGCACGCAGGGACATGCCCATCCACAGGACTGTAAGGCTTCCAAGCCATGTGCTGGGCAGCTTGTGTTTGAAACAAAGGAAGCACAGGCTGCATGGCAAAAGCCTATAAAAGGCAGCTGCATCTTCTCCATTTGGTCTTCAATCCTGCTTCTTACCTCTGGAGGAACCTTGCTACAAACTGACGCTCTGAACAATGGACTGAATGACCCATCCAAGCTGTGGCTGTACTCCAGAGACGTGACTTAAGCCAGCAGTTTATTGCATCACTTCTACAAGCCTGAACCAAGAACTTTGCCATTACTGTATGTAACTGATCCCTTTAACCAATTCTTTCTTTCTTTCTTTCTTTCTTTCTTTCTTTCTTTCTTTCTTTCTTTCTTTCTTTCTTTCTATAAATGAACCTTTAGATTTTAGATACTAAAGCATTGGCATCAATGTGATTTTGGGGTAAGATCTAAGTTATATATGGACCTGGGAGTGTGGCTGGTCCTTTGGGATCAGAAGAACCTATCATTTGATGAGACTGGCTGTAAAGAACCTCTCATCTCTGAATCCAGTGTTTTTGGTGGTGATATGAGAACTGGAACGCCTGAGGAAACTGCCTGCATGTTTTCTTGTTTGCCAGTGTGGCGAAACAGGAGTTCACTTTTGTGGCTGGTTTGGTATATCTTATAAAAGAATAACCACCAGTTCGGGGTTGTGTTTGCCCTATTTCTCAGCATTCTCAGTTGTGACCCACTAAGGCACGGTTACAGTATACTCCCTTGTCTGCTGCTGCTCCTGTAAGCCCTCCCCCCTGCCATGAAAAGGGTTCCTCTGCAGAGCACCAGCCCTGCCCTGGCCTGTTCCCATTCAGCAGTGGCCTTCCCATTGCCCACCCTCTCAACCTGCATGAACCGTAGGCAGGGGTCAAACTGGGAAAAAGAGTATGATGGCGATGCTCTGCCAAGCTGTGCCCTTGTGTGTTGCCAAAACTGGGCATCGTGACAGTAGACGGAATCCGCCTCTCCTTTCTTACCGGCTTTCCCGGGGTAATGAAATAGCTCATAATGTTGCCACTTAAACTGGCATCTGCATTAATATTTTGCTGACATGAATGGGGCAACAATCCACACCCCTCAGAGTTGTTATCCATGCTCAGGCAGACACTGCTACACTGGGGGCACCTTTCTGAAGCATTCGTTACAACGAGAACAGCTAGTGACTTATCAGGGTTTTCTAGCGAAGGCTGACATTCTGGAGCAGCCAAGGCAGCTTGGGAAGAGACACCGATACGCTGTACCTCTGCACACTGGCTCAATGCAAGTCCTGATCCTGATGCCACATGTGGCCTGCTGAGGTGTCCATGGAAAATGGGAGATGGTGCCAGGGAGACAGCCAGCTCCCTTACTTCCCTTAGGGATGGATGTGATCCAAGTGCAAAGGGTATGCTCCGGTCTCAAGGAAGGATTTTAGGAGTTGGTCCTCTCTCTTACAATGGCAGCATCTCTGCTTTCTTCTAGGTCACTTAATTATTGAGCCAGTATAGAGATTGATTGATTACACATATTGCTTCAGTTTCTTTGAAGAATTCAGGCTTAGTTTGACATATTTTTTGCCCCCCTCTTAAAAATAGTGAAGGAGGCAGAACTGGAGTGGACTTTGGCTTTGGCTTGGGTTACCATACGTCCAGGTTTCCCCAGACATTTCTTCTGGTTTGATCCCCGCCCTCGGTCCGGGCAGATTTTTTAAATAAGAGGAAATGTCCAGGATTTTTGCAGAGCAGACATTGCAGGCTTTGTCCTGATTGGTCCCTCTGCTGCAGCCCCAGCTGCCGGATCCCGTCCACTCAGCCCCCGATCTCCTGACCTGGGGAGGGGGAGAGGCAGGGAGGCACTGACGGATGGCTGATGCCACTGTGACAGGGAGTGACACTGTCCCCCACCTCAAGAGTGAGGCAGCAGGTCCTCCCGCCAGCACCCCCATGTGTCCCCTCCAGCATCCTCCAAAAACCCCCAGTACACACACTCCTTCAGCACCCCCAAATACCGCTTCCCACTACACTCACACCCCTTGAGCGCCCCCTAAATACCCCTCCCAGTACACACACAACCCTCCAGCACCCCCAAATACTGCCTCCCACTACACACACCCCTCCAGCACCCCCAAATACCCCTCCCAATACACACATGCTCCTCCAGCACCCACCAAATACCCCCTCCCCGTACAAATACACCCCTCCAGCCCCTCCAAATACGCCTCCCAGTATACACACACACCCCTCCAGCACCCCCAAATACCCTTCCCAGTACACACACCCCAGAACCCCCCAAATGCCCCATCCCAGTACAAATACACACCTCCAAATACCCCTCCCAGCACACACACACCCCCCTCCAGGACCCCCAAATACCCCTCCCAGTACACATACACCCCTCCAGCACCCCCAAATACCACCTCCCACTACACCCCCCCTCCAGCACCCACAAATACCCCTCCCAGTACACACACCCCAGAACCCCCCAAATGCCCCATCCCAGTACACACACACCCCTCCAGCACCCCCAAATACCCCCTCCCAGTACAAATACATCCCTCCAAATACCCCTCCCAGCAAACACACACACCCCTCCAGCACCCCCAAATACCCCTCCGAGTACACACACACCCCTCCAGCACCCCCAAATACCCCTCCCACTACACACACACCCCTCCAGCACCCCCTAAAAACCCCTCCCACTACACCCCCCCTCCAGCACCCACAAATACCGCCTCCCACTACACACACACCCCTCCAGCACCCCCTAAATACCACCTCCCACTACACACACACCCCTCCAGCACCCCCTAAATACCACCTCCCACTACACCCCCCCTCCAGCACCCACAAATACCACCTCCCACTACACACACACCCCTCCAGCACCCCCTAAATACCACCTCCCACTACACCCCCCCTCCAGCACCCACAAATACCACCTCCCACTACACACACACACACCTCCAGCACCCCCAAAAACCCCTCCCGGTACACACATACACCCCTCTAGAACCCCCCAAATACCCCATCCCAGTACACACACCCCCTCCAGCACCCCCCAAATACCGCCTCCCACTACACACACACACACCCCTCCAGTACTCCACAAATACCGCCTCCCACTACACCCCCCCCAGCACTCCTCAAATACCACTTTCCACTACACACACCCCCCTCCAGCACCCCCTAAATACTACCTCTCACTACACACACCCCCCCTCCAGAACCCCCCAAATACCCTTTCCTGGTACACGCCCCCCAAATACCCCCTCCCAGTACACACACCCCTCCAGCACCCCCCAAATGCCCCCTCCAGCATCCCCCCAGTGTACCTCCTCAAGCTCTCCCTCCGGCAGTGTTCTCTTTTTGGGAACCTGAAAGATGGTAACTGAGCTGTGACCTGGGTTCCTTGCTTACCTATCTAGTTACAGAAAACAAACAACCCCCCCGCCCCTAACAAAACCACCAAGCAAGCAGCCGGTTTCCAGAAAGATGGCCTAAGACAAAATAAAAGCAAAGAGAAGGAAATGATGTGCCTTCCTGAAGCAGAAAAGGGAATCACCTGGCCAAAAAAGGAGTATGGAGAAATAAAGAAGCCTGCGTACTTCTGAGACTGATCGCTTTTAGGTTTATATGAGTTAAAGGGTCAAAGCCTTCCCAGAAACTCAGCCTAACAAAAATATCAAATGAAACAGAAGGACCAATTTTAGTGTGTGTCGTTGATTAACACCAACATGCCAAATATTGAGCTGTTGGCTAGATGAATAACTTTAGAAAGGAAATAGAGCCTTCCTGACCTTTAACAAAGGTGCTGATTAATATATACTGTACACTGTTGTATTCATTTACATGGGCTAAAGGCTTAAAGGTGTTAATATAACTCAGGTTTCAGAGTAGCAGCCGTGTTTGTCTGTATTCGCAAAAAGAAAAGGAGGACTTGTGGCACCTTAGAGACTAACCAATTTATTTATGCTCAGATAAATTTGTTAGTCTCTAAGGTGCCACAAGTCCTCCTTTTCTTTTTAATATAACTCAGTTACTATCCAACATGAAATAGTGTTAAACAAAATTCAAGGGTTTGATAAACACAGACTTTACCATGGCAAACACACCATTAAACATCATTTTATTAAAGATACAGACAGAAAAACAATTAAAGAATTTGAAACGTAAAGTATTAAGTAAGACTTTAGTTTTACCAGCATCCCCTCTTCCCTTTAGCTGGAGAGAGTCTTTAGAAGGAAAAAATCCCTTGTTGGACACTCTCCTAGAAGACGGTATGAAAGAGGGTAATTGCTGTTCTTTTGGAAGAAAAAAGAGAAGTTAGTAGCAATGGGCTGGAACTCTTGTTGCTGTTGTTAAAGTCTAATCCTGTTTCCTAAAAAACAAGACAAACACTCCAAAGGGCAGAGAAAAGAACAACGAAGAATGAAAATGCAGCTTCTAGACTTGGTCTACACTACAAACTTATGTTGGTATAACTGAATCACTCGGGGTGTGGAAAATCCGTACCCCTGAGCATTGCAGTTATAACGATCAAACTCCTGGAGTAGAAGCGCTATCAACGGGAAGGCTTCTCTTGTTGACATAACTACTCCTGCTCAGGGAGAAGCTCTCCCATCGGCATCGGTAGCGTCTTCACTAAGCACTACAGCGGAGCAACTGCACGGATGCAGCTGGGCCCCTGCAGTGCTGTAAGTGTAGGCAAGCCCTTACTGGCAACCTCGTTGCTGGAGAAACATAGGCATAGCACACTCCGAGACCTGGCAAACTCGTACCGGCATTGGGCTGTTTAGGACATTGCTTTTAGCTGCCTTGTTTTGGTCACAGGCTTATAGCCGTGTTGCAAAATGTGCAGTCTTGGATGGATAACCCAAACTCTTATTAGACAAAAGGAAAAAAGAAAGAAATAGGAAAGAGAAAAAACAAGATAGGGGAGAAAAAGGTGGTGGGGAGGGCAGGAAGAAAACGACAAAGTCTCACACCCCAGGTGGTGTTTGGGTTTTAGTCAGTGGAGGTGGTGATGTTGTCTGGCTCCCTCTCTCTGGCCTGGTCTGGTAAGGGCATTTTTCAGAACAGGATCTCAGGAGACAGTGCAGGTGGTAGCCTTGATGGTGAAGCTCACTCTAGTAGCCAATTTTTCTCTTTCTTTAAGGGCCCACGAAGCAAGTGGTGGGTGGAATAGCCCATCCCCTCATTATTTCGTCCACCATGGAGGCCTAGCTTCTGACACACCAATTGGAGTTCTCTGATTTCTGGTTCCACATGTTTCTTGTTTAACAAGCATAATCTTAATAGTCCCTGAATGATAAGAGGCAGCCTTTTTGTTTGAACTAATGCAGGCTTTCTGTCTCCCTTTTGTATTTTTCCCCATTAACATTTGTTGTTATAAGTTATTGTGACTTCTTATGGACTTACTTAGTTTTTACGGTTAAACCCACAATTAGAGTAAATTTGTAGGCCCAGTAATTTCAACACCACCACCAGAATACTTAGTGTTTTTATACCTGGGCCTTGTCTAAATTATGTTTTTAAACACCTGTGTTAACATACATATCCCAGCACTTTGAGGCCCTTGGATGGAAGGTACCATAGAAAGGTAAAGCATTATTAGTTATGTATTGTGATGTTGTTAACCCATTTGTATTAAAGGGGTGAGAACAATAGGAACAGAACATTCCAAGAAGGGCCATCCTTAGGATTTATGGGGCCCTATGCAGTATTATTAAACTGGTGCCCCTATGCCCCACAGGGAGGGTTGAAGGGGGAGAAGGACGAGGCAGCAAAGGATACCGAGATGCCTGGCTTGCCTCACGGCAGTGGAGAGTCATAGTTCCCCGCAGAGAGCCCCGTACTCTCTCCCTCACGCAGAATGTGCAGTGCCTGTGCATTTGGCTCTGTGAATACGGCCCCTGCCTAAGGAGACTGTAGTGCGCACTGGGTGTGCGGGAGCCAACCCACTATTCCCTGCTGTCATGGGCAGTGGGTGAAGCTGCCGCTCAGGGAGGTTAGCTCCCCAGCCCACCTCTTCTGCCTGTGGCCCCACTCATACACCACTCCTAGTCCACCCCAGGCCCCGCCCCACTTTGCCCAGGCCCCGCCCTCTCCCCAGTGTCTCCCCCCTCTCTTCCTTTCTCCACTCTGCTCACCCCCTTCCAGCCAAAATCCATGAACCCACATGAAGCAAATGACATTTGAAAAAACCACTCTTCTGCAATTCTGCAATAAAGAAAATAGAGCATGTTTTCCACTGCATGCCAGATGGTGAAGACTGAACATGCAGAAGGTGCCTAATTAAAAGCATAAATTTGGGAATAAAAAATGTCAGTAACAGGTTTTTTAATATGCCCTGAAGTTTGTCAGAGATTTATTTGCAAAAATCTTTGTAGTAAGGGAGAGTCAGCTGTCTTGCTGAATACAACATTAAATATTATGGAATACATGATGCAGCTCTTCACTGTTTTACATTTTCTTAATCAGTATTTCTAAGCTGATTTTATATTTTAAATGTACTCTTAAGCCTTCATAAAGTGATCATTCCAGATTACTACATATTTAATTCTCTGAAAAAGACATTATTTTAAATTAATCAGTCACAGAGGTTTAGTGTGTTCATAACAATGTTCATTACTTTTAGAAAAAGGGAACACTAATTTACTTTGTGTGAACATGTTTATGAAATTTTATCAACTTTAAAAAATATGTTTCCAAAGATTTTAGGCATAACAAAGGATTTTATATCTTACTAGGTACTGATTTTGCCGGAGGGTTCTCTTAAAACTAGTTCGTCAGATAGTCAGAAGTAAAGAAAGGGAAACTCTTTGTCCAGCTATCTGGAAGCAAAGGGGTGTTGTTCCTTTAAGGGCTTTCTTCAAGGTGGGGGGTGGGAAGGTGAAGGGAGAAAGGGATGGACTGAGAGGACAGGAAGACTTTGGAAGCAAGTTTTTTTTTACTATAGTAATTAAAATTAAAATGCGTATTTTAGATAAGGGTGGTCTTTTGAAGGATTTATTTAAAAAACTATATGTCTGAAGATCCAAGCATTTAAGGCTAAAGATGACTGTGCATCTAAAAATCTATGCAAGGATTTTTTAGAGATGTGATTTTGTAATCTTCACCAACTCACTAATGAAATATTTTTAAAGCAAATTTTAAACTAAAGTCCTGTAGACTAACATGTTCTGAGTAAATATTACAGTAATGCACAACTGTTTTTGTCAGTAATTTCAAAAACTGACAGTATATACCTGAGAGTTGGCAAATGCCTGTTAAATGGCTTCATTACCACTTGAATGGCTCTTTAACAGTTTCAATGTTGTGCTAATAGGTCTGGCAACCTGGAAATCTTTTTCACTTTTAAGTTATTAGAGTTATAACTGGTTATAAGAGTCACCAGGCTGCAGAAGCCTGCTGTGGGAGTCTGCAGGAAGGGTCAGAACAGGGATAGGAAGAGGTGGATGCTAAGACCCAGTGGTGCCCCAAATTTTCAGGTGCCCTACACAGCCACATATTCTGCATATGCCTAAGGACGGCCTTGATTCCAAGGTCCTGAGCCATAATAGAAAAGGTCTTTCTGATGCTTATTACAAACTTTACCAGAGCTTCTGAACTCTTAGAACGTCCCTTCTCACTGGTGTGTGACCTTCAGAGACAGACCTAAACATGCTGGGCTTCCAAGTCCTCTTGCCACTTTCCCAGCTCCTGCACACAGAGGGCAGGAACTTCCAGTGATGAAGACAGCAGGACCATTTCCCACCTCCAGAGTGCCAGGTTCTCCTTTACGGCTGAGAGGAGAATGGGAGGCCTTTCATCTGGTGAATGCAGACATTAGAGCTGAGCGTCACATACCTCTCTTCTGCCATCCTGTAGAAGCAAGGTAGTCTGGGTTACAAGTCAAGGGGAAGCTCCAGAGGGAAGCCATATTTGAAAGGTGTAGCAGAAAGATCCAGGAGATTATATTGGCTCTAGTGATGGGGTGCATCTTCATGGGCCCCTGCTGGAGGCTCCACTGCTCTGCTACACCACAACCCAGAAAACAGCTTTCTAAGAGGAAAAGAGCAGTAAGTATTAGACCACTGGGCTTGTCTTGAAAGGCAATTTTGGTCTTTCAGCAGCCACAAAGGCTGGAGGTCAAGGCCCAGCAGGCCGAGATAAAAATAGCTGCCTTCCACTAGCAAGGCAATTCTAGACGCATAGAGATGCGATGCTCCTTAGGCTGTAGTCAAAGGCCTTATTGTAGGCCACAATCAGCAGCAGGAATTCAAGAGGAACCCTGCTGATTTTATTCTAGAGAGGGAATTAAGCCCCACAAGGGAAGGAAACCACTATTCATCTATAACTGGCCCTGAAGGGTAAGGAACTTCTTCTATTTATTATACCCTGGAAAAGGTTTCGACCGTATGACCCAACCAGAGAGCTGAGCCACAGAAGACCCACAGAGGTTGACAGACAGCCTGCAGAAGGTGCTGAGAGCAGCAGAGAGTGGAAGCTCTGCCCTCAGCCACCAGGGGGCACTCAAGGAGGCGAGTGCAACTCATCACAGTGCCATTAGCGCATCACTGAAATTAGGGGGTCTGGGAGGGGCCTGTTTATTTGAACTTAACTGAACCTGAAAAAACCCCAGTGGTATAGACTCATAATATTATCAGTGCAGCTGTTTATTCAAATATATTACAAAGTTATTGAATTTGTGCAGCAAGAGAACCGGAAATTGTGTATTGTTTTTAGAAAGTTTTTTTGTAGCTTCCGAATGGCCAAATGAATCAGTGTTTTGTTTTAGAATAACAACAGGCTGGGGTCTAAGACCCAAGTTTGAATCAAGTTCCTTGAGTCACAAATTTAATCAGATTTTTATAAAAATCAGAGTGAAATCGGAGACAGACTGAGAGCCCTAGAGGCCAAAGCCTTTGCATTGGATGAAATTCACCTGTGTTGAGAAGGGACTTCTGTAACGTGTAAGCCTTTTTGCTGCCCAGAGCAGGGGAGAGTTACAGACACAGCGGCCACTCCTTGGCCATCTCCCGTGCACAATTACAATTTAGATGCAAGTGGAGCCCTGCCCCCTTGTGCGTACAATCTAAACAGACAAAGGGCGGAAGGGGAAACAAAGACTTAGGGAGCAGAACTGACTGGCCCAAGAAGGTGCCACAAGTCCTCCTGTTCTTTTTGCGGATACAGACTAACACGGCTGCTACTCCGAAACCACGTTGCCTCTCGGAGAAACCATGGTAGTGCTGTTTGGTTCAGGGCAGAAGGCACCAATAGGGGTGGGCCGGGGATGGGGTCTTGGTTTCTGCAGCTTCCGTAGTGCTGTCACAGTATGTAAGTAGGGCAAAGGGCTGCAGCTGCTAACTCCAGCTGGAGTCGGTGGTTTGTGGGGGCTGGGCATACACGCAATGGAACCTGAAGGGGCATTGTTATCGGTTTGAAAGCTAGGTTATTTAAAATGAATGAGATTAACGTGTTTTCAGCTGCTAAATTTGCCCACAGCACGTGCTTTCAGCTTCTGTGCCTGAACAATCCCTTCCCCACCCATTTGTTTTACATGGTTCTCTCTCCTGTTGCTGGTGAAAGACCACACAAACAGCAGCGGAAGCTGGTCGATTGCCTCAGTATGGGAAATTGGGAAAGTGGCTGTACATCAAGTGCTGTCAAGGGCATGATGCAAACAACAGGAAAATGATATTTTCTTCTAATCCTATTCAGATGTTGTCATCTGAGTGGTGTGACTTGGAACAGTGACTAATTAAGTTTCAGGTAATGTATGTGATTGTTTTTTTAAACTGCGTGCCTTTAAAAACGTATGTGATAACCAACCCCGAGGGCAGACTATAGCACTCTTCCATCAACAATAACAACCACTTATTTTAAAAATCAGATTGCTTCTGACATCAGGAGAGGGCGCTTTCTCATTAAACTAGTTAAGTGGTGCTTATTGCCAAATGCACAATAAGTCTTTGTCTTTGTAAAACCCAATGAATCGACATTATAACAGAGCTAATAATATGGAAAGTTATTCATAAGATCCTTTTGTCCTACATTAAACAGTGACATGGTACACTGCCTAGTTCATTATTATAGTACGGAGTCATATGCCCTCAAAGTGGGCATAAGCATGCAGCCAAATTTCAAATTCTTTGTGTCTGTGTTTAGAATGTTCTAGCCATTTTATAGGAATTTTCCGCTGTTTGGTAGCATTTTATTGCATTTGGACTTTTGATAGATCTGCTCTCTATGGTATTGCAAAGAAAACCTATAAATAAACACACGGTTCTGCATTTCCCTATTCTAATCGCTTGACCCATAAGAGGAAATAGACTTGTTTTCATGTGATTAACAGACAGAGGAACTTACGACAAGTGACACAGCTGTACAAAAGGCAGCCCACAAGAGCCTTTTTTGTCAAACACGTTGCAACTGCCGGCACTGTCAGTACTGAAAAAGGGATTGGCTTGAGCATGGAGCGAGAACCAAAGAAAATAAGAGAAGGCTACCTGGTTAAGAAGGTAGGTGGGCAAATCTAAACAGGCAATGGGCAAGTGTTAGGGCTGACACCAATTGAGCAGATGGGGAAACTTAATTTTGCTTTTTTAAAAAATGTTTTCTGCATTATTTTTCATGAAAAATGCAAACAAGTGATCAACCAATTCCTCAAGCAGGGCATTAGTACAGCATTACTTACTTGCAGCTATATACACCGAGGAGTAACTGCATCTTCTCAGTCTACTGTAAAGTAAGGCAAACTCATTTTCTATGTATAATATACATTTTATATGTATTAATGGAGCATTCTAAACACAAATCCAAAGAAATTTGGCTGAATACTCATGCCCAGTTTGAGGGCATATGACTCTGTACTATAACAATGAATTAGGCAACGTACCATGTTACTGTTTAGTGTAAGACAAAAGGATCTTATGAACAAATTTCCATGTCATTACTTCTCTTATAGTGCTGATTCTTTGGCCTTCAGGTAAACCCTGTGGTTAAAAGTTTTTCTGGGAAAGTGGACTCCTTTGTTACAAAGAAAAAAATGCAATGAAATGAACACACCCCACTGAGTCAAGTAAATGGGCTTCATGTGGGAAGCTTTTGGGGGAGCCGGTGAGACAGGACCCACTCTCCTTCCCAGCCTGAAGGCAGGGAGTGGGGCGTAAGGCACAGCCTTAGCAGAGGAGCTGGTCTGGAATAGCAGCTGCTGCTCCTCTGCATCTCTGAGCAGGGATTTTTGGCCATGGGATCCACATCATAAGGGCATACTTCTGCTAAAGTGCCCTTGCGAGATCAGTCTAGCTTAAAGCTGTTTAGTTAAGCAGCTGTGACCCCCCTGAGAAACTCTGGCTAGAGGATCTCTGCCCTACGGAGCATCTTGGCTGCACAGGTCTTCAACCCAGGAGAAGAACTTGGGTCTGGTGGAGCCCCTAATCTGTGTGGGACCAGAGCTCTGCTCCTGGTGAACTGAGCTGGTGGGAGGCTTCTTCCCCATCTCTCACCTCGGCTCTTTCATTTTTGTTGTAAATGTTAGAAAGTAAATACCAAAAACGACCTTGAAGTGGCATCGTTAAAATCCTAAGGAGGCAGGGGGCCAGGTTCATTGCTGGCAGAACCAGTCTGCCATCCCCGTGGCACAAAGTGTAGAGCAAGCTACCCATAATCCATACTCCACCAGAGGGCCTGGAGCTGGCCAATGCAGCACACTAAGTGGGTGGGGCCAGCTGTGGAATGGGTGGGAGCAGGCCACCCAGGAAATGTACTGATCCCATAGAAGTCCCAAGTAGTCTCCACCGGTGAGGAGTTTAGCTGCCCTTCCCTAGTGAAAGACACCAGTGGTCCTTCTTCTTGCCATGTAAGAGGTGTGTATCTCTGCCTAGGTGTTGCTGCTCCTTGGAGTACAGCAGGGTGCAGATCACACTTCCTTGCATCTCGATGGGTAACTCAAGGCAAGAAAATCTTTCTGTTGGGCCAGTTGCCTTGGTATATCACTGCTGGTCACCATACAGTAGAACCTCAGAGTTATGAAGCCCTGGGGAATGGAGATTGTTCATAACTCTGAAATGTTCATAACTCTTATTCTTTCAAAAGTTTACAGCTGACCATTGACTTAATACAGCTTTGAAACTTTACTATGTAGAAGAAACATGTTGCTTTTAACCATCTTAATTTAAATGAAATAAGCACAAAAACAGTTTCCTGACCTTGTCAAGTCTTTTTTTAAAGTTTCCCTTTATTTTTTTAGTAGTTCCTGTTTAACACAGTACTGTACTGTACAATATTTCCCTTTTTTGGGGTCTCTGCTGCCTGATTGTGTACTTCCGGTTCCAAATGAGGTGTGTGGTGGATTGGTCAATTCGTAACTCTGGTGTTCGTAACTCTGAGATTCTACTGTAGTAACTTCTGCAGGAAAACAGAGAGGTTTGAGGGAGTGGGGAATGCGTTATTACGCTGGGGCAGCCCCTGAGAATGCTCTCTCTCCTGCATCAGGGAGCTTCACCCTGGTGGTGGGTAATGCCAGTGTACTGGAGAGGTGGCGATGGCCATAAAGGACAAGGCAGTTGAAATCAGTAGGACTTGTGCTGTATCCTAAAGACGGACACTGAGAGATCTGCTGTGCATCCCACGACAGAGCACCTTCAGCCAAGGAAGTTGTAGCACTGGTTCACTCCTGGTTTAACTTTGGGACAGCAAGCGCTCTATCTGTCTCATCTCTGACTCCTCTCTGTGATCCTTTTCAGTTGAGGCTTTTCAGTAATGGCCTCCTAAAAAGTAAAGGCAAATGTCTGTCCTCCCAAAGGTACAGGTGAGCCCTTCACATCCACAACCAAATGGAGGGTGTGCTCACGCCACCCTCCATTAGCTTCCGTCCCTCATTCCTTGCTATCAGCTATGAATATTGTTGTGGGCCAGATCCTCAGCTGGCAGGGCCCCATTGATGTCAGTGCCAGTTTGCACCAGCCAAGGACCTGACCCGTATCTTTAAGTTTGGTAGTTTAGAAGTTGTGAATTTCTGTGGGTTCTACCATTCCATCAGGAGAGAATAATTATTTTCTAGCCATTCAGTGCTACAGATGTCAAAGAAAGGAGAAGTTTTATTAGGAGGAAGTTGCAGGAGACTGTTACATGAACCGCTTTTCAAGCTGCTAGTCATCTTGCAGGGACATTTGGGAAACAACTATCTTAACTGTGGTCTTTGGGTAACTGAAATAATTCTCTTTAGTTTTAAGAAACTGTGGGCCAAATCCTGCTCGCCTTTATCACCTGAGTAATCGTAGAATATCAGGGTTGGAAGGGACCTCAGGAGGTCATCTAGTCCAACCCCATGCTCAAAGCAGGACCAATCCCCAATTTTTGCCCCAGATCCCTAAATGGCCCCCTCAAGAATTGAATTCACAACCATGGGTTTAGCAGGCTAATGCTCAAAGCACGGAGCTATCCCTCCCTGTCATCTCTGTGTTTGCAGACTATGGACCTGAGTCCGCTATTCTGAGTCACACTAAATAGCTTGCTGTGCAAGTGGCCCCATTGTGTAAGAGGGGAAGATTTTGGTCTTTGCCAAGCCCTGTGGTCATTTGCTTATAAGTAAAAGTACTGGGTTGGCACCACTTTGAGTGCAGATATGACAGTGGACAAAAGGCCACTCAAAGTCCTGGATCTTAACTCTGCATCCTAATTTGATTCTGATTTATTCCCCATCCAAAAAATCAGCTGGCAGGTCAATTTGGCTCTTGGCACACTCACTAAATTCTCCCCACTTATTTATATTAGCCAGAACGTGGTGGCCTCTTTCATTCTTTTTTTGTAGATCTCTGTGGAGCCTGGACTGAGGAGAGCAGCCCACCCAAGGGCTATTATTTGAGCCATAGCTTCTCCATACCAGGAACATGTTGCTTCTGCAGTAGAGTACTGGATGTAGAAGAAAGTTCCATTGTCAGCAGGCACAGAAAGTCCCATGATAATCAGCACCCCCTCCGCAATGGAACTTAATGTCTGATTCAGAGTACAGCAAGCTTTCTGAGGGTTCAGGTGGGCAGGGGAGGGGAGGGTGTTATGTTGGAATGCTTTGTTTAAAAAGAAATTCTTGTCCAATCTGCTGTCACAGACACACAACACTTAAATGAGGCAGCAGGACATGCAGCTGTCAAATCTAACGAATCCAGATACACCCTCCATGCAGCAGGGTGGAGTTCCTGCCTCACACTGCACATAGGAAGTGGAATCCTCCTCTGAGAATTTCCCCGGTGTGGGTGTGATCTGTGTCTTGGGGGGGGGGGGTCTATCGGTGGCAGTGACTCAAGCTCTGCCTCAGGGCCAGACTGCACATAACAAGCTACAGTCTCCTCTTCAAAGAGACTAAAGCCAACTTTTTCAAAAGCGGCCTGTGATTTCGTGCACTTAATTTTTGGGTTTCCATCTTCAGCTCTTCAGTGGGATTTGTGGGTGCTCAGCCCATCTGAAAATCAGACCCTGGGTGTCTCAAGTTGGGTGCCCAAAGACTCAGGCATCTCTACTCAGTGGTCATTTTTGAAAATTTAGTGAGCAGATCCTGCAAAAATGATAGAGGCCTATACAATTCTAAGATTGATTTTTAAAGTCCATGCAGTACCGGGTCTTGTAC